>NC_088602.1:133379833-133682148 GCF_036013475.1 Columba livia | reverse complement strand
CTGCAGCGTAGGAGACTAAAACACTGTACCTTCCATTGTGTACTTGGTTCTTTTACATTCAAGTGGAGTCTCTCGTTTTTCAGCAGTTAACTTTGGAATGAGAAATTCAGCTGCTCCTGCATCAAAAAAAGTGTTCCCAATGGCTTTGTCTTTGATAGCCCAGATTACTTCACAGCCTTGAATTTCATACCTGTGGACATTTAAACAACGGATAAAGTGACAGACTACCCCAAAAGGATCTGACTCTTAGCAACTAGAAGCGTGCAAGGTTTCATTCCAGAAGCTAGAAACAAGGGATACAAGACTTTTAAACCTATCAAATCCACTACTCCTTCTAACTATTTACATAAGGAGCCTATTAAAAAAAAAAAAAAAAAAAAAAAAAATCTCTTCAAGTTGACAGCTCATGCTTCCTCACCAGCACAACCTTGACTGAACCAGGGCAGGAGGTGAGGCAGATTAAATTTGTAATAATAATACTTAGTTATTTCCTGCTCTCCACAATGGAAGAAATGTGCATTTTTGCCAGACTGCCCATTACCAAGAACAGGCATTTGGATGTTGTTTGTACTACCTGGAACATGAACTGGTAGAGACATGCAGAGAACAATTTAGTGAAAGTGAAAAGGTGATTCTATGCAACACAAAACAAGGCCACATAACTGCATAATACAGGGGGTTCTGTAACCTAGCAGACTGCAGGACCACACTGTTCAGTACCCTACGTGTGACAAAGGCCACGTCAGGCACTTCAAAAGTTCCATCAACTTAAATTAGGCTGGGTGCAAGATAAGCTGTCTCTTTATTCCTTTACATCTTCTGTCTCCAGAAGTAAAACAAGTTTTGTAACTTAAATATTGCCGTAAGTCTTAACAGAAATCTCCGTATATTCTTGATATTGATGTGTCAAAGCTTCTGAAGCTTGCTGAATTTTACATCACAGTAAGCACCACTATACTATGAACATTTTTTTTTAAGCATTTAGTATCAAAAAAGGTTAAGAGCTACAGTTTTATAAGTCAACCTTCTCCAAAACTCATACACACCAGATTTGACATTGCATTGATAAAGATTTTATTGGCATATGTATCATTAAAACTCAGTCATTTACTTACACTAATTCAAGTGCAATCCCACCATTTCCTACCACTACTATTCTCTCCGCTTGAGCCAAATTCTTCTGAAAAGCCTGCGTTAAGAAAGGAAAAGAGTCAATTACAACTTACATCTTCCCTCACACTTATCAATTATATACTTCTCAGTATTTTCTTTCTCTCAGTCTTCTTATTTTGATTTTCTCAGACTAATGATACACATTTACTTATACTAAGATCTGTTACAGAGGCTAACAAAACCTGTGAAGTTCTATCACATTACAGGATAAAGTTATTGATACAGCCTTATGAGTCTCAAATTGAGACAGGGGAAGTTAAATAATTACATGTAAGCCAATTTGACAGAGCCCTTAATAGAATTCAGGAGATGTTTCTCTGTCCTAGAGACCATTAGCATTGTGGTATCATTAATCCAGTTTTATCACAACTTGTATAACTTTCATGGTAATTTGCATAGCATTAAAAAGGCAAAAATACAGAAATCTAGGAGCCCAAAAATTCCTGATCAGAAACCAGGAATTTAAAGAATAATTTGTTACAAATCTGAGAACAAATTTTATTTGTGAAAAAAAAAAAAAAAAGAAAGAAACAAGTCTCCAAATCACATCTTAGTGGTGAAAGAAACAAAAAACTCTACAGCCCAGACAGTATTTTTTAGATCATATATAACCATTCAAGTATTTTCTTTCAAACAGATCAAGAATCACAATTATCAGAACAATTATTACAATTACACAAAAAATTTGTTCATCCATGCTTCTGGTTTGCCTGACTAATTGTATAAGAGAACCCAAACTGTAAAAGACAACAAAAACTGCAGTCCTTTAATCCCTTCAGAGGAGGATACTGAAGTTGTATCAGAGGTGACTACTGAACACAACTGATCATTGTGAAAAAGAAAACAAACAAAAAACCAGAAACAAGTATTTTCAGACTTATTTGAAGTTCAGTATCAGTTTTCACAAATGACAGCCCAATCTACTGCTTCATACAGTGGCCAACAGTGGATGCACAAGGAAGACCATCAGAAGACAACAAGCACCATCAGAAGATGACAAGCACACAACAGTACTACCCTGGAACACCCTCACAGCTTCCAGACACCACTGGAGCCACTCTGGTGGCATATTTCTCTTCAATTCAGACAAGATAAATTTATCGAGGCCTGTCTTTTTTGTGTGTTTTTTCCTTCCCTCTTCTTCTAATTCTGCCAACCCCCCCCCATTTTTTTTTTCCTTTTCTCAAACTCAGGTAAAGTTTTAATGTCCAAAACAAACAACAATTTCATAGTTTCACTTCAGATTGCTTTATTCTCAGTGTCAAACTTTAGCTGATGAATTACAGTTCTTATGTTATGGAGAAGCAGCAAGTGTTCACTTTCACCCTGCCTCCTCTAATTCTAAAGACCTATAGCAGCTAAACCTCACTTCCTACTTGCAAGCTGAGGTTTTAGTTGTTTAAGTCATTACTCATGTGAAAACTTTTCCACATGTTTGACTATAACCGTAACTCTTTCTGTAAAGTGAGAAGCTACAGTAGAACTTTAAAAAAGCATCCTTCAGTAGCTTTTCACTTCAGGAAGTGGCCCTTCATACTGTGTACCAGATACACCTTCTCAGGGAAGTTTCTATTGGTGCCTACTTCCTGTTCAGAATTGCAGACTGGCTTCTGCCTGGAGAGAAAAGAATATCATTTATTTTAGATCATTATGTGAGCAATACTGTCTATGAGCTATCTATAAACTTAATAAATTTAGTGACTAATTAATTTATTTAATGGTAGTTTAAAGCTATTTCTCTGCTACCAAAAGTGTTCCTATTTAAGGATATATAATAACAAACACCATCTTATGTTTCTTCATTTCACTCCACAGTAATTTTTAGTATTTTGCAACAGAAATGGGAATACATCATACACTTATAATTCCAAAACACATTTACCTGTGCACTGTCAGTATCCCGGATTCCTAATACATACGGGTTTCCTTCAAAAATTAATTTGGGTTTTGCTCCAGCACACAGGCAAAGTTTTTCATATGTATATTCTTTCCCATCTTCAGTGAAAATTTTCTGTTAAGAAATAAGAGAAAAAAAAAAACAATTAGAGATATCCAACTGAACATCAGCTTTTTTTTTTTTTTTCCTTAACGTCATAGTATTTTGCGGATATTAAAGGCTGTAACTGGCTTCTTAAAGAGTAAGCCTTCATACTCTCATCGGTTGCGTGTCATTTATTTGCATTACATTCACCACAGACTTTCAAGCCTAAACATATGACATTATGAGACAGATAAAATGCAAAGTGTGCACAGTACACCCAAAGAAAGATGAAATATAAGGATTACCACTTGGTGGCACTCTCTACTCACTATCTGTGCTAAAAAGAATCTGTTTTCTAGGTGACAATGTTCACCCACCCCAGTGACAGATGTAAACCTATGCGCTACTATATATTAGCAACTACAAATCTCATTTCAAAAACAGCAGACCTGTGTTAACTAGGGACAGGATAAGGATACAGTTTAGAAAGACTGCAAAGTCTGTTCTTTGCTAAACCAAAAGGGTAGGCACTAAACAAGGTACATCATGCTGCAACAAGCAATACTTAAATTTTAACACTTAATGACCTTCTTTGTTGTTTTCCAAACTGTAAGCTAAATAGTTAACAATACAGGCACAAAGAGAGTTTTTAAAGGTTTTCTGAAAACAGAGGCAAAAGATCCTCCAAATCCACATTCATGAAATACTCATGTTCACAGAGACATACCTAAGCTAAAAAGACATTATAACAATGATACAAGAATAACATTCAATTCAGAATATAAGGAGAATTATAATCTAACTGGAATCATATCTCTGTGACTTAAAATGAGCAAAACCAGTTTTGGATCTGAATGTGAGTTTTTGATAAATGCTGAAGTGAAAAATAACACATTGACACGAACACTAACAAGGGATCTATATGTGCTGTACATGGCTCATACTAGCAATGTATTTCTCCCTGAAAAGAAGATGGACATGTTGGTTCTTTCAAGTTTTTCTTTTTAGTAAGAAAAATTGTTAATATGTTGGTCTCTATACCAACAAGCAGTAACTTTTGAGTCAGAGAGATCTCCTACTAAGGGTTACAGAAATGTTGACATCTATACTGATATACAGTATTGGTTTCATTGACTGGTTTCTCTGCTGTTCCAATCAGGTATTTAATGCAATATCTCTAAGGTATTAAAGATTTACATCTAAACTATATCATTTCTGAACTAACAAGTAATTTTGATCAACAATTATGTCCCCTGCATATACTTCTACTTGAACAACGGTCTAAGTGATAGATGAAATTAAGGTTAGGAAGTATTTTCTTTTAATTTTGGTAACTTAACACTTTATATATAATAACCAGAATGTTCTTCCACATAATTTCATGCTCAAAATATTAACTTGTTTCTTAGATTTTTTAAATAAATAATTTGAAAAAACACATAAAAGAGAAAACATTAGCTTACATGTTCATCACTCTTCAATTGTTTTACTCCAGACTGTATAACTTTAATATTGGGATATCGATTTTCTAATAGAGAACTTGGTTGCTCTTCTACATCAAATTCCTCAAGTGTTTTGGAGACCTGTAGGAAGAAGAGAGGTATTTAAATATACAAACCATTTACCCATGTCTTTTCCTAAAGCTTGTAACAAAATATGCTAAGTCCATTTCTAGTAAAGACATCACAAAAAAAAGCCCATATTGTCTCAAAACATTTTGTCATGCTAAAAGCTCCTTTTTATATACAGAATCTTTTCATTCCTATTCCTGGTAAAGAGTCAAAGTAGTACAGAGACTACACAAAAATGGAGAACCCTGATAGCTGCTTTAACTGCTATAATGTTTTATTCCATAAATAGACCATATTTTCAAGAGTTAACACTGCTTTTTAACTTACTTGATGCAGTGTTAAGACCCTGTTTTTCTGTTCATTGCAACTGTGATAAAATAACTCAATGATGTTCCCCCATGCAAGCATCTTCCTCTCATTGGCATTTTTGGACAAAACTTTTTGGTTAAAACAGCTTGAGGAATTATGGAAATACTTTTGCCTGGAATAAATATTTTTATTCTATTAAAAAAAAAATCTAGTGACATTTTTTTCAAAAACCTAATGATTTAAAAACTTCTTCTTGCAGGCAGTTGGCCCTTATGTAAGGAAAAGTGTTTACTGTTTTACAGTTTGTAAACAGGACATATTTGACAAGGGTTTAGGCAAACCAGATTTGAGATCACCTCAAAGCATTTACTCAGCCATCTCATCCATAGCCACTATCTGATAATTCAGAAACTCATGAAGAAAAAAAAAAAAAAAAGAGGCAAATTAGAATTGATAAACATTCAAGTAAGTTAGGTTGATTTGGAGTTTCCTCCAGAAGGGAACAGCTGCATGGGAACCTCCAGGCCTTCTACTTTATAGAATATTCAAAGAGTCTGGAACACAGCTAGGAACCAGAAGCCACACCATGCTTGCAATTCAGAGAGAAATTAAGATGCTCATGTCCAAAACTCAGATGCTGCCTTTAGATACTGTTTAGCTACGCCCTTATTCTTCAGCTACTGAAACATTTGCTGATGTGAATTACAGACTTTCAATCTCTGTGAAGAGTGTCTTTCCTGGATACTCACTACCCTATTGTCAGCACTCTCAAACTCAGAAGATACTCTTCAGTTGGGTGTTACTCTGCCAGTCTCACACAGAGCACTCAGTCTCTCAGCCACATTCTGAGTATCCCATTAGCCCCAGACAAAAAACACAGTGCAAAGAGATGCTGATAGCCAATTACAGCCACTAAATTCAAAGAACTGCTGTTCAAATCTCCCAGTGCTTTATTTTCCCCCTGAAGTTACTTCAATTAGGCATTCATAAACCAGGAAAAATTATGTTAAAACTGGTCTGTCAGATAAACCACAGACTGGTCTTTTCTCTACTTGTCACGAGATACCCCTCACCTGTTAGATACCATGTTTCAGAAAAAGAATCGTAAATATAAGTGCCAGGTGCAAGCCCAGATCTCAATGCCTTAACTTCCCCTGAGAGGTAAAATCTAATTTCTCACTGGCTGGCAGCTTTGCACCCTGACTTCTGCGCAATCCAGTCTTCAAGTCTTTCCACACTCTGTGATAGAGTTCAAAGTTCCCTGAGTGGGGAAAAGAGCAGCGCTTTTCAAGAACCAAGTACCTCTGTGAAACTAGCTTAATGAACCTACTAGCCAGAAATCTGAACTCACATATGGATTTTATTTTCTTTTTCAAACCAGCAGGAAAGAGGTAATTGAATCACCAGCTGCTGGAGATGTAGATAAAGCTGAAGGCAATTTCAAAGAAGGCTATCCCTTTTTTTGTTACTTGTCAGAACTCTGTTTCTGCCTGAAATTCAAACACACTACTGTATATGAGAACCACTAGCAGGACTAAGTTTTTAAAGTAATTTATTCCAAAGATACTATTTCAGTGCTTAAAATGGAACACTTATTAACAAAGCAGCAAAGTAAAGCTTCAGTAACTTAGAAAATACGTCAACCATGTAAGCACCTTGCTTTACCTTTGCTTGAATGTTGTGAATATATTCACCAATTACTAATAATTATGAATCACCATAAAATACCTCATAAGTCCTACTAACACTTATCACTGCAGTAACACTAATGTGAAAACAAGTTCAAAATCATAAGCATTTTTAGGTTTAGGTTCTAAATTATCTGTACCAACTTCTGAAAAGGTCTTACCATAAGAAAAATGAAGTCTTTCTTACCTTTTTGAAATTCGTTACAGCTTTTATAAGTGGAGAAGCTGTCAGTAAAAAAATGTCTTCTGATGGGAATTCCGCAGCCAGCTTGTAAAGAAACAGAAATCATGATGAGTGAATACAGTTAGCAGTAGATTTTACTTTAAGACAATAAAATTATTAGTGAAAAATAATATGTGTTACTATATCACTTTAGTCTTGTAGAATCCTATTGGATAAACATTAATTCAAGATTATGGAAGAATAAGGACAAATCAAAAGAATTTAGAGTCCCAAGATTTTAATTCATTCACACACAAATCTTCAAGAACTGCAGCCGTGGTATAAAGGACTCACTCATAAGATTATTCTCTTAGTATTGTAAAGGCAAACTATAAGAACACACTATGATCACGTGATTTCTAGAGACATGTAGTTGCTAAGCACACATTTTTTTATCGCATAGTGGCGTTCATAGATTTTGTCTTGACAGAGGAAATGCTGATTCCTATTGGCTATTGTAAATGTTAATTAGTAAACTGATAAATGGAATATAATCTTCAGAGTGCTACTAAGTTATACAAAACTTTTAGGAACCACTCATCTCTCAAATACAGACAAAATCCAGGCTTCCTTGTCACCAGCATTCTCTAGATGAACAGTTGTATAAGCCGCAAAGAACCACATTTCACATTGTACATGTACTACTGAGCTATAAAGCAACTAGAATGTATTCCTGTACCTCAGACAGGAGCAATGTAACATAGTAATCTGAAGGTGAAAGTGGTGAAACCTTGTGGCCAGTTTAGGGGAGATTCACATGGTTGTACCATTGGCAAATACAAATGAATTTAACAAGGCTATATAAAACTTCATGTTATCCATGCTTTATAGCATGAATCCCTAAGATGTGTTTCGTACATATTGTAGCTGTAGGCTTTGTTTTGACACACAACAGGAAGAAAGTCTGACATGTAGCACCCTGTGCTGCAGCAGTTGCTCCCAGCTGTATCTAATAAGCCTCAGAAAAACTACAAAACACTATGGAAAGCACATGATCATGTTCAATATCTTTATTAATGACAGACAGCATGATAGAGTGCACCCTCAGCAAGTTTACAGATAATACCAAGCTGAGTGATGCAGTTGATTAGTTAAAGGCATGACACCTAGAGGGACCCGGAGAGGCTTGAGGAGGGTGTCCATGTGAACTTCATGAAGTTCAACAGGTTCACGTGCAAAGTCCCACGCCTGGGTTGGGGCAATCAACAGTATTAATACAGACTGGAGGATGAATGGATTGAGAGCAGCGTTGCAGGGGACTTGGGAATACTGGTCAACAACAACAAAAAAAATCAGATAAAGACTGTCAACATGTCCTTGCAGGCTAGAAAGCAAAACGTATCCTGAGCTGCATAAAAAGAAGCATGGCTAGCAGGTCAAGGGACCCCACCTGGAGTACTGCATCCAGCCTGGGGGCCCCCAGCACAAGACAGACATGGACCTGTTAGAGCAGGTCCAGACAAGGGCCAGAGTCCATGGTCAGAGGGCTGAACACTTCTATGAGGATAAGCTGAGAGGGTTAAGGTTGTTCAGCCTGGAGAAGAGATGACTCCAGGGAGACCTTATTGTGGCCTTTCAAGATATAAACGGGGCTTACAAGAAAGACAGAAAGAGGCTTTCTGCCGGAGCTTGTAGTGACTGGACAAAGGGTAACAGTTTTAAACTGCAAGAGAGTACATTCAGATTAGGTGTAAGTAACCCTCTACTATAATGGTGGTAAGACCGTGGAACAGGCTGCCCAGAGAAGCTGTGGATGCCCCATCCCTGGCAGTGTTGGATGGGGCCTTGAGCAACCTGATCTACTGGAAGGTATCCCTGCCTATGTCAGGAGGGTTGGAACTGGATGATCTTAAAAAGTCCCTTCCAAGCCAAACCATTTCGTGATTCTATGTAATAATCATCACATGTACACTGTAGGCCAAAATTTTAAGATTGACATCAGGTACTTCACATCACTTACCCAAACTCAAATGCTTACCTCTGCGCTCTTATTAAGATTTAACGGTTGTTCAAAACTTTCATTCAGTATCACTGTTATTGCATTTCTTTACCTTTTAAAAATACTGAAATTAGAAGTCTGCCAGACAGAACATTAGGTTTATCCATGCATATGGGAATGTATAAGTCATCACAAGCCAGAAAGAAATTATGCAATATGAGCAAGAAAGGCAGAAATTATGTAACATATGAAACATTTTGTGACACAGAAAATAAATCTAACACAACCTTTAAGGAAAATTCAGCTTTTAGGACATTTTGTCAGAATATTTTAAAATGTACTCAAAAAATAGCTAACTCTATATCAATTTTTTTGAGACAGACATGATGCCATGATTGTTCTCAGACAGCTGCCTGAGAAGTCAGAACTACAAGACATCATATAACGCATACCCAAAATGCAATACGATGGACAAACTGTTTATTGCCACTATGTGCCACAAAATTGTACTTGCTCAAAACCAGGACTGAGAAAAATTGCGTTCAATCTTCCTCTTTTATTTAAAGCATGCTCCCAGCTACGCAAGTACAACACTGAAATCCTTCTAGAACACGCACTGCCACTTTAACGGGCTTAGTGAATGAAAATGCCTGATGGAAGACCACTAATACTGCTATGTTTCCTGCAGTACTAAGAGATGAGAAGAAGAAGAAGAAAGCCTCTGTCATCACATAATCAAATTTGGGTTTTGCAGGAAAAAAAAATGGTGAGGTAAAGAAAACGGCTTAGGAGGTGTGAATTAGAGTAGTTAGTGGCACTCTCTATGAGCTTTGGAAGAAAACAAAGCCAGAACTCTGTGGCACTGACACAGTAGAAAGCATTTTCAAGAAAACAATAAATTTTAGTCCCTTTTATAGCAATCTTAAAGACTATAGACATTCGATATATATTATGTTGTGAAACAGGATCCTAGCAATTAGATACAATATCACCTCCTGTTACTTTAAAAACACCAAAAACCTTGAAAGCAAGAAACAAACAATTCCACTCATGGAAGTCCAAAGAGACTGGATGATCTCTGCAGCTGTACAATCCTAAACATAGGAAAAACTTCTTTAAGGGTGCCAGAGCACCGGAACAGGCTGCTCAGGGAGGTTGTGGAGTCTCCTTCCCTGCAGACATTCAAAACCCGCCTGCACTCATTCCTGTGCCATCTGCTCTGGGTGAACCTGCTTTAGCTTTTAGTAGAATCCTTTATGGCTATGATGAGTAACACATGCAGCATTCCTTCATGTTGCTGACCTCTTGTCAAGCACGAGGAATGCCAGCTTTCTCAACTTACTAAAGTTTCAATCCTTTTTTTTTTTTTTTTTTTTTTATGAAGCAGTCACTTGCACTTATCAGTTTATTTAGGTAACTGCTGCATATATGAGAATATTCATGTGGAGTCTCCGTCTCTAGAGACATTCAAAACCCGCCTGGACACTTCCTATGTAACCTCACCTAGGTGTTCCTGCTCCAGCAGGGGTTTGGCCTGGATGATCTTTCCAGGTCCCTGACATTTTGTGATTCTGTGATTACCACACAAATCTAATGAACGGCTTCTACAGACGTTCTGATGCCTCTCAGAAGCACTCAGTGAACACAAACCCCGAGCGGTGCCCGCAGTGGCGCAGGCCGCTCTCACCATCACACACACGCAATTACACCGGCCCGTGCGGGCCCTGAAGCGCGGAAGTTACGATAACGCCGGGGGCCGCAGAGCCTCCTCCGGGAGCCCAAGGGTCAAACCCCAGCCTTACGGGCTGGAATGACCCCAACCGGCACTGCCAGAGCCGAGAGAGCGATGGCTGAGACTGCCGCTGGGTGTCAAAGCCCCCAGGGCCAAAATGGCGACCCCAGACAAGACGGTCGCTCTCCGTCGGATAGGTGGGTGCGCATGCGCCGGGCGGGCAGCGGGGGCTCGGCACTTACCTTCTCCGCGCAGGTGACTCCTGCGATCCCTCCGCCCACCACCGCGAACCGGCTCCGCGCAGCGCCGGGGGCAGCCGCCATGTCTCCGCCTGCTCCCGAGCGCACCGGTGACGAAGGGAAAACAAAACAAAAAAAAACCGCCGCTCCCAACGGGGACGGTTTCTCACCGCCGCGCCCCGGCTAAAGCGCGGAAGGTGGCGGCGCTGCGCCTACGGCGTGCCGGAGGATCCAAACTTCCTCCGCTGGCTGCGCGCCCCTCCCGCAACGCCGGGGCACGGCCTGGGCGGAGGTGGGTGGGAACAACCCCTCGCTCACCCGCCCCCAAACACGTTTTCTCCTCCTCCCCCCTTTTTTTTTCTTTCTTCTTTTTTTTTTTTTTTTTTGGTTTACTTTCTTCCCTTGCTGGGGCGGGAGCTTCGGGGGCCTGGGCGCTTGAAGGTTTTTATAAGCTTTGTCAAGGGGTCAAAGAGAACAGATAGCAAATAGTTATGATAAAAATTAAAAAAAAAAAAACAAAACCACACCACACACATACCAAAAAAACCCCAAACATGCAGGCCTTTCTTCGTTTACTAACAGGAAATCAGGAAAAAGAAACATGGAAATGTGAGACACTGCGTTCATTTTCCCCCCTTCTCCCCTCCACCATCAGTTTTGGGCAGAAGACTAAAAGTGTAATTCAGACCAGGTTTTAAGATGAACACGGAGCTGATGCTTGCGAGACTCTCCTTTCCCTACCCATGACCCTCCCTGCACAAGTGTCAGTGTACAGAGGCACCTGGTGCTTCCCAGTGGGGTGTCAGTTGCTGTTTGGAGGGGTCACCCCTGGCAGTGCCCTGCAAGGGTTCCGTGCTGGGTCCCCTCAGGTTTCTCCTCCATCACTGGAGCAAATGACTTTGCTGTTTTCTTTTTTTTTTATTAAGTGTGGTGCAGTAACATGAGAACTGTGTCAGAGTAAGGAAATAAATCGACATGTGATTAACTGTCCAGCAACACCTATAGTTTGACACGAGCTGTTCAAAATGTGTTGAAGCTTTTGTGCTCTGGTTTATCATAGAGCATTCAGTATATTAGTAAGTATGATTTTCATTCTAAAACTGACCTTCAGTGCTTTTTTTCTCTTGTAGGAAGGGATAAGCTATAAAAGATAAAGCTGCTAATTGCATGCACCACAGAAAATGACACTATTTTATGGCCGATGCCTTTTCAGACATTTCTGTTGCTACCAGGACATCAATCACAGTTTTCAAAACAGTCACTTCCTGATAGCAGTTAGTTATAAATACTTTAATTTTGTCTTATTTTAAGAAGTAACTTCCCCCCCCCCTGCCCAGCATTGAAGGTAATTTTGCAGTCCAGACAATTGCTGCCCATTTTGGTCATAAACACATTCCATTCCACTGTAAATTATCTGAGTAAATGACCTGACCAAAACAATGCAAGAAATTTGGTGGGCTTGCACATCAAGTACAAGAATACCTTCCAAGGATTTTATTCTGCCATATATGATAAATGATGGGAGAAATTCTCATTTTACTTAGAGCATTTGCTTGTGTAAACTAAAAAAAAAGTTGTTACTGCCTCCATTTACAAAAATATGTAAAAAGCCATTTTGGACAAGATGGGCAAAATTGAAGACCGTGAAAATAGTTGCTCACAGTTACAGCATACCTTCTCAGTTCCTAATTGACAGGAAGGACATGACAAATGCAGATCTGTAGAAACTTTTCCAGATTAATAATGTTTAATTTGTGTAGAGTTTGTAATGAACTTGGCTTTAGTATCAGTAACCCATTGTGAATTCATTCCTGATGCTTCTTACCAAGCTTGGTGCATATGTGTTGAAAGAAGAAGCAGAGGATGTGAGACCAAGAAAGTAGATAGCAGTCATTAAGTAGATTTTATTCTTTATTAAACGAGAACTTTTAATGTTCTCTGAGTATCTCTGAAGATGACTGTGCACCCGTCATGGCACCTCTGTTGCTTGCATCAGTGTGTATATAACCTTCAATGCATGACTTTGCTTATCTGACACTCACAATCTAAATAACATTTGACTGTGATAACCACCCCAAATTCCAGTAGCCAAATCCTATTCTATGAAGAAAAAAAGTGTCATGTACAGTTACAGGTTGACTGGGTCTCTGTTACCCTGCATCCTCTGAAATGGCACAGGGCAAGGCCTGCTAGATCATGGCTCTGTTATGAAAAGTCAACCACGCTGTCTGCCGGTGGAGATTCATTTTACACCATACTTCCTTTTCTGCAAGTGTGTTTGGGCACCTCACAAGTCTCTGTTGATTTGGGCTGAGATGGTAGGTTTTGTCTGGGAATATGAGTAACGTATCACTCATGAATAATGAATTAAAGTACAGAATATGACAATAAAGCCTTTATAGCAATACATACTACAAGGAATTGTTTTTCCTCCACTGTCTTCCATTCCTCAAGCAGATGGAAAAATTGTTCAGACAGTGAAAGCAGCAGGAGAAAAGAGGTGCCCAATCTACCTACTGAATGATAAAGATGAACTAAAAATTACATACTGTTTGACTGGCCTTTTGAAGGGGATCAGAGAAGTGATAAAGCCCTAAAAGAGCACAAAACCTTTTACAGGCTGAGTGACATTAAAGATTCCAAGGAGATTTTTTTGTCAGTTAGTATTTGGTTCACATAAAGGCAGAAAATGTCATATTATCACTGTGGTTAATCTGAATGATTTTTAAAACTATGGACTTGCTTCTCGAAAACCACTTGGAAGTTTTGGCACCAGGAGGTGCTAGTTCATCATGATTCCAGTAAGAAATGCATTCTGACTCTGTAAAGTATCACTTAAAATGAAGTTTATTGGAGCTAACACTATAACAAAAAAGACAATAGTATAGATAATCTCACATCCCTCCAGATGCTGGGAGCCCCAAGTTGTGCATCACTGGGTGGATCTCCAAAGAGGCACACTGTACAGATCTCATTGGTGAAAAAGTGACCCAGCACTGTGGTTTTTTGAGTTCCTACAGGGTTTTCTTACAAGAAAACATGTATATTCATAATTTCTACTGTCAAACAAAAAGGATGTTAATGTGAGAACTCGCGGGCACACTGTTAGATAAAGGCAAGGCCACACAGGTGGTGTAATCAGCAGCACTCAGTGGAAGGTGACAACAGACTCCTCATTACAGTTAGCTGGCTAAGTTCATCCCGTAGCCGAGGGATGTGTGTGGCACAGCACGGCTTGAAGGCCAGGCAGTATGTGCAGCACTGTACAGCACAGCACAGGCTTGGGCCAGCCCAAGTCAGCTGTTTTGTGGATCACTAACTCCTCGATGTACAATGATCTTCCGGTCAGGATGACTAACTTCCACCCCTTGATCCACGCACAGCTGACTTTTTCTACAGATACCATGAGTTGCAGATTATACCGGTAAAATTTTTTGGCTATTAGAAAGATTATTTTACAAAAAACAATTACTAAAATTAGTAACACAAGGGCAATAAAACACATACTGATTGTGAGAATAAGTGTAGGATAGAAATCACCTTGGAGCTAGGAACATAAGAGATGTCCTGCAATCTGGTTCCACCCCTAGTCCAATGTACCCCAAGACACAGACATATTTCACCAAACAGTCCAGTTATTTGATGTAGCAGATGAAGAGAGGCTTTGATGCTGCTGGTGGGTGGAGATGTCTGGCACTTCATGTTCACTGATACACAGCATGCAGAGACCAAAAGCAATACTGTGAAGCTCCAGGTAGCAGTTCTGCATGAGAGAAAACAAAAGACTTTTTTTTACGTACAGCACATACAGCATAATTTCAGTCATGTAATGAGGGATGTCTGCTTCCTCCTTTAGCATTAAGTATGTGACTCCTGGTCCATGTGTCGTGTCTGCAGGGATGAGTTTCCCTTGAAAAGTCTGGTGTTTGCACTTGCTTCTGACTCTGAAGGGGTTATTGGGCTCTGTCAACATCTTGGACTGTACCTTATAGTGCTGATGTCCCAGCAAAAGATGCTAAGATAAGAGGTACAGCCTTGGAAGCATGCTTTACTGTCCAAATTCTTTACAACCTGTAATAGCAGTGTTGGCCAGTTAAGGATGGTGTGAGACGGGGCCCATGCTCTTTTAGTAAAGCATTAGTTCATCCCATTAGATCAACTCCTCTGGGGTGATAGGTCTATGTATACCCTGTGTCCTTCATGCTCAGCCACCCACTATCAGACCATTTGGCCCCTAAAATGAGACCCGCTGTCTAACTGGCTGCAAGCAGGTGGGCCTATGCACTGGCTAAGTAACCACAGGACTTTCAGCATTCCTCTCTGGTTGGCATGTGCAGCTGGCGACACAGCAATATAGCTTGTATATGTATCTACCATCAGCAGCATGTTCTGTAATCCCTGTCCTTTTGGTAAAGGTCCAATATAGTCTGTTTGTCCAATATGACCAACAACAAGTCCTCACTGAATCTGCTTATAAGGCTACTGAGGTAACTTACTGGCTTTCAGTATTGCACAGATTGCATGCAGCCACATTAATATGTGCATCAACATCGAGGTGTCTGAACTTCTCATATGTCTGCTAAGCAAGGGTTCCCTCATCAGAAAATTAGTGTTGGAAGACAGAGCATCAGGAGATAAAATAACACTCCTAATTTGAGTGGACAGATCTGCCATAGCATTGTGCTTCCTCTCTTCCCCAAAACCTTAGGTGATGTGACCATCAGCTTGTCAAACCCACAGGTTTGAATTCCCCTGGTTCTTTTTGCCCTCTCCTTCCGTAAGTCCTGACTTCACAGTGGTTTCCCATGTACTGTCCAGCTGTCCACTTGTCACTTACTAATCCCTGTGGTGCATCCCTTATACACTGCTCATCACCCTGCACTTGAATTGCCTCACCTTCCCTCCTTGCCACAAACTCCAAGGTGGTATGTATATCATCACGTGATACTAGGACTTAGAAAAGTGTGTGGGGTTGGCTGATACCTAATACTACAACATGGGAGACAACATGTTTAGCCTGTTCAAAAGCAGCCTTTTCATCATCTCTCCATGTAAACTGGCTCTTCTGTTTTTTTAAATTATCCGGGTTATTCTGACCCAGAAGAAAACTGACTGTTCTTGGAGCCCAACAAGAAAGACATTAATACTCTCAGGAAGAATTAATAACCCAGAAAAAGTAATAGCAAGTTTTAAAACCTTATGTTCTGTCTGATGCTAGGGACCTTGAGATGATACAGCACCAGATGGACATCTTACCAGGGCACTACATATATATATTTATACATATATGCATATGCAGAGAACAAAATATATATAAAGGAGTGTAAAAACATGCCAGTAGTTTTTATTTATGTCTAGATACACTTGATATATGTATATTCATATAAGTATGTATAGATACATATGTACATCTACACGAGGTGTGTTGACAGGGTCAGAAAGGTGTACCCCCTGTATCACAGCCACCTCCATGAGGAAGAAAAGATGGGTTAGAGTTGTACCTGACTCCTTTCTGAGGGCAACAGAGGGGCCAATATGCCAGACGGGCCCTCCCCTTAGGGAGATCTGCTGCCTCCCTGGGGCCTGGGTTAAAGACATCACCAGGAAAATTCCTAGCCTGGTATGCCACTTGGACTACAAGCCATTACTGGTCTTCCATATGGGTGGTGATGAAGCTGCAATGCATAGTCCAAGGGCAATCAAAAGAGACTTCAGGGCTTTGAGACGGTTGGTGAGGGAATCGGGAGCACGGGTTATTTTTTCTTCTCTCCTTCCAGTTCTGGCAGTGACATTGGAAGAAACAGATGGACAGAGTCTATTAATACATGGCTCAGTGGTGAGTTTCTCTGCCACAGTTTTGGGTTTTTTGATAATAGGATGGGCTATATGGCACCAGGTTTGCTGGCGTCAGATGGGGTTCACCTTTCTCAAAGGGAGAAGAGGGTCTTTGCACATGAGCTAGCAGGACTTATGACAGAGCTTTAAATGACAGTTGGCCTCTGCCCCAGTGATACAGAATTATAGTTACCTCCACCCTATCAACTGTCTCACCAACAGGTTGATAGCTTCTAATCTTGGTGATTCAAATTTCTGGCAACAATCCTTTACTGTTGCCCTAAGCCCATGCCCATGGTTGTTGTTGGGCCAAGTCGGCTGAATTTGAAGGTTGCTCTGGCCGGTTTTGACTAACTCTCACATAATCGGGGCAAAATGGGCCAGTTGTTATGAATAATGTTCATTTCTGCAGCCACACACACAAGTCCTTTGGACTTGTGTGAGACAAAGGTCAAAAATACCATCAGTGACACAAATCAACTGGTGGAGCTGGGGATGGACTTTAAAAGGTTGGAGCTTGTGAATGAGGATGCAGATTGTTTGGATTGGCATGATCTCTCCACTCAGGTTGAATGACTGTCTGTGGTACTGGGGGTATATGAGGTCCCAACGTCCCAAATACTCTCAAGCAATAACATCAGCTCAAGCCTTGTGAGGCCAGAGAGTGATGAGGAGGAAAAAGATCTCTCATCTTTGGGTGCAGCGGTGCCTGTGCAATATCCTATAACACCACCAATGCCTATCCTGGCTACCTGGACTGAGTTACCAGTGGGGGATACACCACTGGTGAAGGTCCAGGACAAAAACCCAACGTGTCCATGCTGTGGGAACCAGATAGGAAAAATGACGGGACTGAGTGAACACCTAAAGAGGACTCATGGAAGGAAAAAGATCTTGTACCAGTGTGCGCATTGTGGACGAATGAATGTTAACCACCATAGTATTGCCTGCCATTTTCCCAGGTGTAAAGGGGTTGTGGGACCCACCCCAATACAGGGATGGGCCTACAAGGAATGCAAAAGAGTCTTCGACTCTAAGATTGGATGGGAACAACACAAACGGCTCGCTCATCCAGTTGTATGGAATACTGAGCAGACTGAAACCTCCTGCCCTAAGGCAAATAATGCAAGGGGGTATATCCTCAGTGCTGGACAGAGGAAGAGATAGCGATGTTGAAAAAGTTGGGTAGACAGCTGGAGTGGAGTAAGAACATCAATAAGCTGATCGCAGAATACATTCTGACAAAAACAGTGAAACAGATAAGTGATAAGAGAAGAGGACTTTTCAAAAGTTCAATATAAAGAAGGGAACAAGATCATGAATGGAGGAAATATCTTGAGAAGGAAGGTGACCATCTGGGGAGAACAGGGCCATGAGTGGATGGGGGTCTGAGATCCCACTATCAAAAGATTGTTTCGGACTGGATAACATATAAGAAACTGTCCACTCTTCAGAGAAGCTTTGAAAAAGTGGTCGAAGATGGGAAAGATCAATCAATCACTGTTGATGATGCAACCGTGGACTGATATTCCAACTTGTGTATGAGGCCCAATGCATACCAAGGAAGAAGGCTCCAAGAGGCCCATGGTGCCCATCCTCCTGGACCACAAAAGGAGTGGATGAGGAAGAGGGCAATAAAGAAGGGGCAGTTTCTACAATTCCAGCAGTTGTTTCACCTTGATAGAGAAAAACTAGCCAGTATCGTCCTGGATGACGTAGGGTCCCTGAAGCGTAATATCCCATCTGACGAGGTGCACAACATGTTCAAGTCAAGATGGGAATAACCTGGAACACTCAAGGGCCTGGGTGCCTTCAAAACCTTGGGTGCACTGAGAATTCTGCATTTGAAGCCATGATTACTGCGAAAGAAATCTCGAAAAACATTTTGGAGATGAATAAGAACTCGGCACCAGAAACAGATGGGCTGATCTTGAGAGATCTCATGAAAATAGATCCCAATTATTCTCAACTCATGACACTTTCCAGACTGTGGCTGGTCTCTGGATCGGTACCCGACATGGTGAAAGAATGTTGGACAGTATTAATATCAAAGTCGGCAAAATCAGAACACCAGAGGGACATCAATAACTGGCGTCCAATAACCATCGGATCAATCGTCTTGAGATTATTCTCAAGGATTATAACAAGTAGATTGACTAAGGTCTGTCCAATAAGTCCATGGCAGCAAGGCTTTATAAAGCCAGCTGGGTGTGCAGAGAATCTGAAATTTTTACAACTACTGATCTGAAGCGCAAAAAGAGATCATTGCCCTTTGGGGGTGGTATTTATTGACCTCGCCAAGGCCTTTGACACTGTGAGTCATGAACACATCATAATGTCTCTCAGACAAAAGGGCATGGGTGAACATATTATTGCACTGATAAAGAACATGTATTTTGATATTAACACCTACATTTTCCTGAAGAATGAACAGTCGGATCCTATTAGGATCTTGATTGGTGTAAAGCAAGGTCACCCCATATTTCCACTGTTATTTAACTTAACTGTGGACCCTCTGCTGTGTAAGTTAGAGGAAGAAGGGTCCAGCTTCCAGCACTGTTTGAAAAATATAACATCTATGGCCTTTGCAGATGATCTGGTATTGCTGAGTGGATCATGGGAGGGAATATAAAGGAACATTGAAATCCTGGAGGTCTTTTGTGAATTAATGGGCCTCAGGATGCAGTGAGAGAAGTGCCATGACTTTTACATTCAGCCAACGAAGGACACATACATGATCAATGACTGTCCTTCATGGACCATCAATGGCACCCCCCTGAATATGATAGATCCTGGTAATTCTGAGAGGTACTTGAGTTTACACGTTAACCCTTAGACTGGAATAACGAGACCAGAATTACTGGAGAAGGTCAAAGATTGGTTACATTGCATTGAAAAGGCACCTTTAAAACCTGTACAAAGGGTCGACATCTTGAATGGATATGCAATCCTGAGATTGATCTGCTTGGCTGACCAGGCAGATGTTAAAGTGACATACCTGGAAAACCTTGACTTGGTGATCAGAAAATCTGTCGAGGGGTGGCTACATCTACCACCCAGTACTTGTGATGCCATCATATGCTCCAGTACTTGGGATGGAAGCTGAGGTATCACTAAGACTAATGGGGCTGATCCCCAGCATGCAGGCCCAAAGACTACACAGAATTGCACAGTCTTTGGATGAGACAATGAGGGAAATTGCCTGAGAGGAAGAGAGAGAATTAGAGAAATTATGGATTACAGCTGGAGGGGACAAAGATAAAATACCATCTGTCTGGGATCCCAGACTACCTATTATGATGCCTAGAGAGTTGGGTGGGGAGGAACCACTCTCAGAATGGGAAATATCTGCTCCCAAAAAGATCTTTCCAAGACCCTGCAACTAGAGAAAGTGAGAATTTATAAATTGGATCAAGCTCTTTCCTCAGGGACTGGGTATTGCCAACTTTTAGAGGGATAAGATCAGTAATGATTGGATTATACACTATAGGGGTATTCCCCACAGGAAACTCAGCACGGCACTGCAATTAAGAGCTAACATCTACCCTACAAGAGAGTTTCTGGCCAGGGGTAGGCCAAACAAACAAAATTTAAAAAGATGTAGACACTGCCAAGCAGATAATGAGACATGTTCCCATGTAATTGTATATTGCCCTGCAGTTCAAGAGACCAGAATTAAAAGACATAACCAACTATATGAACTGTTGGCTGCAGAGGCTAAGAAAAAGGACTGGCTTGTATTTGAAGAACCTCTAATAAAAGGCAAAAGAAACAACTGGTATAAGCCAGATTTAATATTTGTGAAAGGGAAAGTAGCCCTTGTAATGGATGTGACCATTAGATTTGAAAGTAAAATAATACCCTTGGCAGACACCGCACTAGAAGAAGCCAGAAAATATGAATAGGAATTGATGAATGCCAACACTGTCAAATTTATGGGCTTTCCGTTGGGGTCCCGTGGGAAATGGTTTTCTGGAAATTACGAGATATTGTTGGCATTAGGCCTCTCCATGTCCTGAAAAGAAAAAATTGCCTGTATAATGTCAAATCGAGCGCTTTTCTCTTTGGTTGATATTGTGTGTTTGTTTGTAAGCCAGGCACGGGCTGCTTTACAATGGACAATGAAGTAGATTCTCTTCTTGATCTAATTAGCATACTATCTTCTGACTAACAAAGCATTATTTCCTTCTTATAGACCAGCCTAAACTTCGATGATTATAACAGCTCTTCATTGAACAGTGCCTACTTGGTCGACTGAAACCACTGGTTCCAGCCCGAGGTAGAAATAGTGGGAATAAATCATGACACCTCTGTAATACATCAAACTGGTCAATTTATCATCAAATTTTTCAACTATCAGCCAGATTTTACATGGGTGGACAGGCCAACTTTACTTAACCCAGAAAAGGAATACATGTTTAATGTATATGTTTGAAATTTAGACATGGTGGGGGAGGGGGACAATATCAGGCTTGCCCGTGACAAGCTGTGGGATAAGATAATAACACAACAAGGACAGATGGGCAGGGTGCTAGTGAGGACCATCAGCCAGTGGAACTAAGACGTACTGGCCACACTGGAGCACACTTCAAGTCTTATGGAGATGAGCCAGGGGCTCCTGAGGTATCCTGTTTCCCTGAAATAAGACAGGGTTTTATACAGTTTTTGGTCCAAAGTATACTTACTTTTTTACATGTATAGTTGTCTGGACACCATTTAAATTTACTTTTTTAATGAACTGTAACTAGGGATTATTTTTAGAGTAGGGCTTATGTTTCAAGCATCCTCAAAAATCCTGAAAAATCATGCAAGGACTTATTTTTGGGATAGGTCTTATTTTCAGGGAAACAAGTAATAGAGGCCAAAAGGAAAACACCAGAGGAATACTTCAAAAGACTTCAGGAGTGTTCCTCTAATAGGGTGACATGGCCAACAGCCCAGCTGAAGTGCCTCTACACCAGTGCATGCAGCATGGGCAACAAACAAGAGGACGTGGAAGCCACCGTGCTGCTAGAAGGCTATGATCTAGAGGACATTACTGAAAATTGGTAGGACAGGTTTTGTTACTGGAGTGCAACTATCAATGGCTACAGGCTGTTCAGAAGCAACAGGCAAGGAAGGGTGTGCCAGAGCCTACTGCTGCCGGGGAAGGACGGCCAGCATTCCACCTGCGTGAGGTGTGAGCAGGTGCAAGATGCAGGTGCTCAGCATGGTCACGAAACTTAAGGAGGAGGTCGAGACACTGAGGTCCATCAGGGAGTGTGAAAAGGAGATCCACTGGTGGAGTAACTCCCGGGCGTGCCAGTCAGAAAGGCCCCAGGGAGATACCCCCAACCCTCTGTTGGGCAGAGGGTTAAGACCCGAGACAGCCATTGCCCTGTCACTGTTGGGCAGAGGTAGAGGACCAAAAAGATGACGAGGGTTGGAAGTGAGTTCCAGTTCAACGCCACAGGCAAGCCCCCTCCCTACTTGCTTTGCTCCGCCAGGTGCCCCTCTGTAATAAGTTTGAGGCCCTGGATCTTGAAGAAGAGGTAGGTGAGGATGTGGTCCAACACCCGCCTACAAGGTCACATAGAAAGAGGCAGTTGACTCCACACCTCAAGACCGCCTCCGATAAGAAAGAAAGAAGGGTAATTGTAGTAGGCAATTCCCTTCTGAGAGGGACAGAGGGCCCAATCTGCAGAGTTGACCCTCATCATAGGGAGGTTTGTAGTGTACCCAGAGCCCGGATCAGGGACATCACCAGGGGATTCCCCAACCTCATGCATCCAACAGACTACTACCTACTGCTGATCTTCCCGACAGGTGGGCAGGAAGCTGCATCCCACAGTCTGAGGGAAACGAAGAAAGATTTCAAGGCCTTGGGACGGATGGTGAAAGAGTCTGGGGCTCAAGTGATTTTCTCTTCCCTCCTTCCACTTTTGGGTGATGATATGGGATGGAATAGAAAAATTCAGTCTGTAAACAATTGGCGAGAAGACTGGTGCTACAGACAGGGCTTTGGATTCTTTGATAACAGCTGGTTTTATAAGACTCCAGTCTGGACAGTGATATGTTGGAAAGGTTTATCTCGCTGGGGCAAAATGATGCTGGGACAGGAATTAGCAGGGCTCATGTGGAGAGCTTTAAACTAGGTTCGAAGGGGGATGGGGCTGAACCTGGGCTTGTCCCAGTGGGGCAGCATTCTAGAACTGATGAAGACTGGGAGGCCTCCCATCCCCCTAGGGTACAATCAGTGTGCTCGGCTCACTCTCTGAAATGCCTGTACACCAATGCACACAGCATGGGGAATAAGCAGAAGGAGTTTGAAACCTGTGTTCGGGCAGGAGATTATGATCTGGTGGCAGTTACAGACACATGGTAGGACAGCTCACATGACTGGAATGTGGTCATGGATGGCTGTGTCCTTCTCAGGAAAGACAGGCAAGCCAGGCGAGGTGGTGGAGTTGCTCTTTATGTGAGAGAACAACTACAATGTGTTGAGTATTGTCCAGGCACAGATGAGGAGCGAGTTGAGAGTCTGTGGGTGAAAGTTAAGGGGCAGGCTGGCAGGGTTGATACTGTTGTGGGTGTCTATTATAGGCCACCAGATCAGGGAGAGGAAGGTGGTGAGGCCTTCTATAGGCAGCTTAGAGGAGCCTCACAGTCACAGGCCCTGGTTGTCATGGGGGATTTTAACTTCCCTGATATTTGCTCAGCCAGCCAGCCACAGTCCAGGAGGTTCCTCCAGTGCATTGATGATAAATTCCTGATGGAGGAGCTGACTAAGAGAGGAGCACTGCTGGACCTCATCCTCATTAACAAGGAGGGTCTGGTTGAAGTGGTATAGGTTGAGGGCGGTCTTGGTTGCAGTGACCATGAAATGGTGGAGTTCAGGATCTCATGTGGCAGGAACAGAACAGCAAGCAGAATTGCAACCTTGGACTTCAGCAGGGCAAACTTTGGCCTTTTCAAGCAATTGCTAGGGGAAATCCCATAGGCAAGGCTGCTTGAAGGTAAAGGGGCCCGAGATAGTTGGTTAGCATTCAGGGACTGCTTCTACCAAGCTCAAGATCAGAGCATCCTGACACGTAGGAAGTCAAGGAAGGGATCCAGGAGACATGCATGGCTAAAGAGGGAACTGCTGGGTAAGCTCAGGTGGAAGAGGAGAGTTTATATATCATAGAACGAGGGGCTGACCTCTTTGGAAGAATATAAGGCTGTTGTCAGAGGATGTAGGGAGGCAACTAGGAAAGCTAAGGCCTCCTTAGAATTAAACCTGGTGAGAGGGGTCAAGGACAACAGAAAGAGCTTTTTCAAATACATGGCAGATAAAACTAACACCAGAGGCAATGTAGGCCCACTGATGAATGAGGTGGGTGCCCTGGTGACAGAAGATACAGAGAAGGCAGAGTTACTGAATGCCTTCTTTTTTGTGTCTACTCTGCCGGAGGCTGTCCTGAGGAACCTCGTACCCCTGAGGCCCCAGAGGAAGTCAGGACAATGGAGGAGTGTGCCTTGGTTGATAAGGACTGTGTTAGGGAGCAGTTAAGCAGTTTGGACATCTATAAATCCATGGGTCCAGATGGGATGCACTCTCGGGTGTTGAGGGAGCTGGCAGAGGTCATTGCTAGACTACTCTCTATCATCTTTGCCAAGTCATGGGAAGTCATTATGTGCAAGATCTGCTCAGCATGGTTGCAAACTCAAGGAGGAGGTCAAGACACTAAGGACCATCAGGGAGTGTGAAAAGGAGATAGACTGGTGGAGTAACTCCCTGGCGTGCCACTCAGAAAGGCCTCAGGGGGTGTGGCAGAATGCAAACCCCCCTCCCTCCTTCAGTATGGCACATCTCCCCCTTTCTCTGCTAGTTGAGGCTAACAGCTTCTTTTGTTTGGCCCAGAGCACCATGGCTCCTGGGACATTAGAAGAAGGGAGTGCCAAGGCACACTGAGCCGCGCCCAGCGTGGGGGATGTTTGGAGGCTTCAGGGGCACCCACAGCCAGTGTGGGGGGTGCAGAGAAGCTACTAGAGTGCCTGCAGTCAGATCTGATCAGATAAAAACGGGATTCTCGTCGAGACTCGGCCCATTTTGTGTGTGGGTCTCTCGGTGTACGAGCTTAGCCACTGCCGCCAGGAGAGCCCCCCCCTCCCCTGGATGGGGACTCCACTTGCCTTGCCGCCACGGATGTAAGTAAAACTTCTCGCAGGATTGTGAGTATATTTATACTTTCCGTGCACATATGCACATATAACTTTCCGCGCTCCATTTGAGCGCGTATAAATCTACCCTCGCCGAATCGCAGGCGTATTTTCCTCCCGTGCTTCCACATAAGCACGTGTAGGATTCCGTGCACACTTGCACGTGTAAGTAAATTAACTCTTGCAGGATTGCAGGTGTATTATAAATATACCCTCGCGGAATCGCGACTGTACACTTCCTGTACTCACTATGAGTGCGTGTATCTCTTTAAAAATAATACCGCACCGTGTTAGGCAAGTGTGTACTTCTCTGGGACTCAGGGCCAGCTCCGGCATTTTTTTTTGAGTGAAGCCACGTGTATGCACGCTGTGGACCACCTGTTGGTTGTATCAGTTGCTGCCCCTCAAATAATTTTCCTCAGCTGATATCTGAACCTTTATTTAAGTCACTTTGGAGTGCTAAAGCCCTGTTCCTCGCCGGTCTAATAAAAGTTGTTTTGGACTCTGTTGTCCCTTAAATTAACCTGCGAGGATTCTCCGTGACAGGGGGATACCCCCCAAAAGGTGGCGGACCCCCTACCTTGTCGGGCAGAGGTGGAAGACCCAAGACAGCCCCTGCCCTGTCGCTGTTGCACAGAGGTAAGTGACCTAAAAGACGAGGAGGATTGAAAGCAAATTCCCGTTCGGCGTCACGGGAAATCTCCCTCCCTACCTGCTTTACTTCCCCGGGTGCCCCTCCGTAACAAGTTTGAAGCCCTGGAGCTCGAAGAGCAGGTAGATGAGGTAGGTGAGAACACGGTGCAAGATCCGCCTACAGGGACACATAGGAAGAGGCAGTTAACTCCACACCTCAAGACTGACTCTGACAAGAAAGAAAGAAGGGTGATTGTAATAGGCAATTCCCTTCTGAGAGGGACGGAGGACCCAATATGCAGAGTTGACCCTCATCTTAGGGAAGTTTGTAGCCTACCTGGGGCCCAGATCAGGGATATCACCAGGGCACTCCCTGACTTGGTGCACCCGACAGACTACTACCCAGTGCTGATCTTCCAGACAGGTGGGGGAGGAGGCTGCATCCCGCAGTATGAGGGGAATAAAGAAAGACTCTAAGGCTCTTGGACGGATGGTGAAAGAGTCTGGAGCTCAAGTGATTTTCTCATCACTCCCTCCATTTTTGGGTGACAATGTGGGATGGAATAGAAGAATTCAATCCGTAAATGATTGGCTTCGAGACTGGTGCTACAGGCAGGGCTTTGGATTCTTTGATAATGTCCAGATTTCAGTCAGCTGCTCAGAGCCAGCCCAGTGAGAGACAGAGCCAGCGAGGTTCAGCCGACCACGAGGTTCAGCAGAGAGTAGGAAACTCAGTGGGAATAGAGCATGGACAGCGTGTTTCTCAGCATGTCCCGATCCCCAAAGCCCAGGCAGCCATTGCGAGAGAGCAGCTGACATGGCGGGGGGCGTTCCCACGGTGACGGTGACCACAGCCCCTCCCCTTGACTTGAAAAAGCCTTTGGGAGGGCAGCAACTAGTCGCTGCCCAGTAGGCGCAGGGCGGAGCAACCAGCTTGTGCTGCAGGTGAGTCCCACCCACACAGTGCTGCCGCAGAGGGTGTGGTAGCTTGTGCAGCAAGGTGCAGAGATCGCTCATTGCCTGTCAGACTCTCTCACCTCTGCCAGCATCCCACACTGCTGACGCCTCTAGAAAAAGAGCTTGTCTCAAAAAAAGACTGTGGCAACGCAGACTGAGGTTCTGTCCCGAACGGTGGCTGTTCAGGCCTCTGGCTGCAGGGAGTGCCAGAGCTGCTGCTGCCGGGGGAGGGAGGCAGCACTCCACCTGTGTGAGGTGTGAGCAGGTGCAAGACCTGCTCGACATGGTTGTGAAACTTAAGGAGGAGGTCGAGAGATTGAGGACCATCAGGGAGTGCGAAAGGGAGATCGACTGGTGGAGTAACACCCTGGCATGCCAGTTGGTAAGGCCCCAGGGAGGTACCCCCCAAAAGGAGACGGACCCCCTACCCCCTCGGGCAGAGGGGGAAGTCCCGAAACACTCCCTACCCCATCACAGTCGGGCAGAGGTAGGGGACCTAAAAGACTATGAGGGTTGGAAGCGTAGTCCAGTTTGGCATCACAGGCAGCCCCCCTCCCCGCCTGCTTTGTTTCCCCAGGTGCCCCTCCGTAATAGGTTTGAGGCCCTGGATCTTGAAGAAGAGGTAGGTGAGGAGGTGGTGCCAGACCTGCCTACAAGGTCACTTAGGAAGAGGCAGCTGACTCCACAACTCAAGACTGCCTCCAATAAGAAGGAAAGAAGGCTAATTGTAATAGGAAATTCCCTCCTGAGAGGAACAGAGGGTCCAAAATGCAGGGCTGACCCTCATCATAGGGAAGTTTGCAGTCTACCTGGTGCCTGGATCAAGGATATTGCTAGAGAGCTCCCCAAACTGGTGCACCCGACAGACTACTACCCGCTGCTGGTCTTCCAGACAGATGGGGAGGAAGCTGCTTCCCGTAGTCTGAGGGGAATGAAGAACGATTTCAAGGCCTTGGGAAGGATGGTGAAGGATTCAGGGGCTCAAGTGATCTTCTCTTCACTCCTTCCATCTTTGAATGACGATGTGGGATGGGATAGGAAAATTCAGTCTCTAAATGGTTGGCTCCAAGACTGGTGCTACAGGCAGGGCTTTGGATTTTTTGATAATGGCTGGTTTTATAAGACTCCAGTCTGGACAGTGTCAAGCGGGAAAGGTTCATCTCGCAGGGGCAAAAGGATGCTGGGGCAGGAATTAGCTGGGCTCATTTGGAGAGCTTTAAACTAGGTTCAAAGGGGGATGGGGTTGTAGCTGGGCTTGTCCCAGTGGGGCAGCATTCTAGAACCAATGAGGACCGCGTGGCATCCTGTACCCCTAGGGAGAAATGGGTGTGCTCGGCGTACTCGGCATGCTCCCTGAAATGCCTGTACACCAATGCACGCAGCATGGGAAATAAGCAGGAGGAGTTAGAATCCTGTGTTCGATCAGAAGGTTACGATCTATTGGCAATTACAGAAACATCATGGGACAGCTCACATGACTGGAATGTGGTCATGGATGGCTATGTCCTTCTCAGGAAAGACACGCCAGCCAGGCATGGTGGTGGAGTTGCTCTTTATGTGAGAGAGCAGCTACAATGTACTAAATTCTGCCCAGGCACAGATGACGAGCGAGTTGAGAGTGTATGGGTCAGAATTAAGGGGCAGGCTGGCAGGGGTGACACTGTTGTGGGCGTCTGTTACAGGCCACCAGATCAGGCTGAGGCAGTTGATGAGGCCTTCTATGGGCAGCTGAGCGTGGCCTCACAGTCACAGGCCCTGGTTGTTGTGGGGGATTTTAACTTCCCTGATGTTTGCTGGAAGGACCATTCAGCCAGGCAGCCACAGTCCAGGAGGTTCCTCCAGTGCATTGATGATAACTTCCTCATGCAGATGGTGGAGGAGCCGACTAGGAGAGGAGCGCTGCTTGATCTCATCCTCACTAACAAGGAGGGTCTGGTCGAAGCAGTAAAGGTTGAGGTCTGCCTGGGTTGCAGTGACCACAAGATGGTGGAGTTCAGCATCTTGTGTGGTAGGACCAGGGCAATAAGTAGAATTGCAACCCTGGACTTTAGCAGGGCTAACTTTGGCCTTTTCAAGCAATTGCTGGGGGAAATCCCATGGGCAAGACTGCTTGAAGGAAAAGGGGCCGAAGATAGCTGGGTGGCATTCAGGGATTGCTTCTTCCAAGCTCAGGATCAGAGCATCCTGACACGCAGGAAGTCAAGGAAGGGAGCCAGGAGACCTGTGTGGTTAAATAGAGATCTGTTGGGTATGCTCAAGCAGAAGAGGAGAGTTTACAGGTCATGGAAGCAGAGGCTAGCCACTTGGGAGGAATATAAGGCTGCTGTTAGAGGATGTAGGAAGGCAGCTAGCATAACCAAGGCTTCCTTAGAATTAAACCTGGTGAAAGGGGTCAAGGACAACAAAAAGAGCTTTTTCAAATACATAGCAGATAAAACTAACACCAGAGGCAATGTAAGCTCACTAACGAATGGGGTGGGTGCTGTGGTGACAGAAGATACAGAGAAGGCAGAATTACTGAATGCGTTCTTTGTCTCTGTCTACTCTGCCGGAGGCTGTCCTGGGGAGCCCTGTACCCCTGAGACCCCGGGTGAAGCCAGGTCAATGGAGGAGTTTGCTTTAGCTGATGAGGACTGGGTTAGGGAGCAATTAAGTAGTCTGGACATCCATAAATCCATGGGTCCAGATGGGATGCATCCACGGGTGCTGAGGGAGCTGGCTGAAGTCATTGCTGGACCTCTCTCTATCATCTTTGACAAGTCTTGTGAAACGGGAGAGGTGCCTGAGGATTGGAGGAAAGCAAATGTAACTCCAGTCTTCAAAAAGGGCAAGAAGGAGGACCCGGGTAATTATAGACTGGTCAGCCTCACCTCTGTCCCTGGGAAAGTAATGGAACAGCTTATCCTTGGTGCCATCTCAAGGCATATAAAGGATAAGAGGGTTATTAGGGGCAGTCAGCATGGCTTTACTAAGGGTAAGTCATGCTTGACCAACCTCATAGCCTTTTATGAGAATGTAACAAGGTGGATGGATGATGGCAGAGCGGTGGATGTGGTCTACCTTGACTTCAGCAAAGTGTTTGACAAAGTCTCCCATAGTATCCTAGTTGCTAAGTTGAGGAGGTGTGGCCTGGACAGTAGAGTGGTGAGGTGGATTGCAAACCGGCTTAAGGAGAGAAGCCAGAGAGTGGTAGTCAATGGTGCGGAGTCTAGTTGGAGGCCAGTATCTAGTGGAGTGCCCCAGGGGTCAGTACTGGGGCCAATATTATTCAATATATTCATTAACTATTTAGACGAGGGAATAGAGTGTACTATCAGCAAGTTTGCTGATGACACTAATCTGGGAGGGGTGGCTGACACGCCAGAAGGCTGTGCTGCCATCCAGCGGGACCTGGACAGGCTGGAGAGTTGGGCGGGGAATAACCTAATGAAATTTAACAAGGGAAAGTGTAGAGTCCTGCATCTGGGCAGGAACAACCCCAGGTTCCAGTATAGGTTGGGAAATTACATATTAGAGAGCAGTGTAGGGGAAAGGGACCTGGGGGTCCTGGTGGACAACAGGATGACCATGAGCCAGCACTGTGCCCTTGTGGCCAAGAAGGCCAATGGCATCCTGGGGTGTATTAGAAGGAGGGTGGTTAGTAGATCAAGAGAGGTTCTCCTTCCCCCCTACTCCGCCCTGGTGAGACCACATCTAGAGTATCGTGTCCAGTTCTGGGCCCCTCAGTTCCATAAGGACAGGGAACTGCTGGAGAGGGTCCAGTGTAGGGCAACGAAGATGATTAAGGGAGTGGAGCACCTCCCTTATGAAGAAAGGCTGAGGGAGCTGGGTCTCTTTAGCTTGGAGAAGAGGAGGCTAAGGGGGGCCCTTATTAATGTCTATAAGTATATAAAAGGTGAGTGCCATGAGGATGGAGCCGGGCTCTTGGTGGCAAACAATGATAGGACAAGGGGTAATGGGATCAAGCTAGAACACAAGAAGTTCCACTTAAATTTGAGAAGAAACTTCTTCTCAGTGAGGGTGCCAGAGCACTGGAACAGGCTGCCCAGGGAGGTTGTGGAGTCTCCTACTCTGGAGACATTCAAAACCCACCTGGACATGTTCCTGTGTGACCTCATCTAGGTGTTCCTGCTCTGGCAGGGGGATTGGACTAGATGATCTTCTGAGGTCTCTTCCAATCCCAAACATACTGTGATACTGTGATGTATAGGACACCAGTCCACACAGTGATGCGTGGGAATGGTTTATCCCGCAGGGGCAAAAGGATGCTGTGTCAGGAATTAGCAGGGCTCATGTGGAGAGCTTTAAACTAGACTTGAAGTGGGACAGGGTTCTAGGTGGGCTTGCATCAGTGGGGCAGCATTCTAGACTTGATGGGGACTGGGAGGCCTCCCATCCCCCTAGCGTGGAATCAATATGCTCAGCTCACTCCCTGAAATGCCTGTACACCAATGCACACAACACGGGGAACAAGCAGGAGGAGTTTGAAACCTGTGTTCGGGCAGGAGATTATGATCTGGTGGCAATTACAGAGACATGGTGGAACAGCTCACATGACTGGAATGTGGTCATGGATGGCTGTGTCCCTCTCAGGAAAGACACGCCAGCCAGGCGAGCTGGTGGAGTTGCTCTTTACATGAGAGAGCAGCTACAATGTATTTAGTACTGTCCCGGCACAGATGAGGAACAAGTTGAGAGTGTACGGGTCAGGATCAAGGGGCAGGCTGGCAGGGGAGATACTGTTGTGGGTGTCTATTAAAGACCACCAGATCAGGGTCAGGAAGCTGATGAGGCCTTCTACAGGCAGCTGAGAGCAGCCTCACAGTCACAGGCCGTGGTTGTGTTGGGGGATTTTAACTTCCCTGATGTCTGCTGGAAGGACCATTCAGCCAGCCAGCCACAGTCCAGGAGGTTCCTCCAGTGCATTGAAGATAACTTGCTTATGCAAATGGTGGAGGAGCCGACCAGGAGAGGTGCACTGCTGGACCTCATCCTCATTAACATGGAGAGTCTGGTTGAAGCGGTATAGGGGTATGCTTCACCAAGGGGAAGTCATACTTGACCAACCTCATAGCCTTTTATGAAGATATAACAAAGTGGATAGATGATGGCAGGGCGGTGGATGTGGTCTACTGTAGAAGATTTTTTGAAAGAAAGAGCTTACCATCTATATCAGAAAATATCTTATGAGCAATCCTGCGCGTGACACACCGAAACTCAGCAGCAGACCAAAGCTCATAGATAGTGAGGAACAAAGAAGCGACGTGAGCTGGTTAAATGTTATCTCTGCTGAGGTGATAAGATAGTGAATGTTGCCAGAGCGCCGGAAAATGCATGGACAACTGTGAATGACTTATCACCTTGGGGGGTGGGATGCATGATTGCTTTGTATTAACCAACCATATGTCTGTTGCTACGCCTGAACTTTCTGTAGAGAATATAAAAACCATGCCAGTAGTTTACTGAATTGACTTTGACTGCACCTCATATTGAGTCCGCATCTCTGTCCATCTCCGATCCGGTCGCGAGCACTCAAAGGACCTCGTTGCAACCCCCTTTTGTGAGCTTTAACCAAGCTCACTCTCCATATCTGGTAGCAGAGGATGCTTCATGGTTTACTGACGATGAGCAGCCCCGGGGTGCCATTTCTGCGGTAAGCAGAGTGAGTTTTTATACTTCTATGCGTACCCAAATCGGAGTTGCAGGGGAAAAGCACCTAGCCCGAACTAAGACTTGTGCCAAATGAGCTGATCACTCAACCCTGCTGAAGACCGCTTTCGCCTAAAAGCATAAATGGAGCTCGAGGCAGCGGCACTGCTGACGTCTATTCTCTCCAAGACAGGTATTGAATCGTCACAGAAAAAGTTAATTGAATCGTCACAGGAAAAGCTAATCACATTGATTACGTTAGTCCAGAAATGGGGACACTTTAAAGAAATTCCACATTTGTTTTCCCCAACGGAATGGACATTATTGGGGGACACTATGTGGGATAAGACTATCAGAGGGGAAGAAGAGAAAGAAATCAAAGCTCTGAGAGATTTGTGGAGAACCGTGTTAGAGACATTAAAAGTTATAAAGACAGAGCAAAGTGCTGCCGTGGTGGCTGTGAAAGCGTTTGCCCTCAAACAGACCTGTGCTGATCAAAGTTATCGGCTCAAAGAGAAGAAGGGTCTGTGGTCTACTCTGTGGGGTCTGCCTGCTATTCGGGGTGGTCGAGGGGTCCCGGCTCAGCCAATATCTGCGGCTGCGACTGCCGCATGGGGACTGGGGCTGTCCCGCCCTCAACTTATCCCTGCAATTACATGCGGAGGGATCCTGTGAGCTTCCTTTTTACATCATTGGACTCACTCCAGGGAGTAGAGCATTTACTGCAAGTTATTACCAATAAGCTTGAACAACTTGACTTGCGAATATCAGATGTAGAGAAAAATAAGAGACAAGTCGGGTATCAAAAACCAGGTTGCCTTCCACCAACAATGCAACCAAAGGTACCCATAGAATCTACTGACCAGCTACAGCCCCGACATTCAGAAGCTACCAGACAAATACTGCATTGGATTTTTACTGCTGACTTATTGTGTCCCATGGACTGCCAAAATTTAATGTGTTTATTACTAACTCCAGCACAATTCCTCCTGTGGGAAGTGGCCTGGTATCAACGAGAGCAGCAAGAAACAGCCAAACACACCGGTCCAAATGACCCATTAAACAACGTGGTACCCGATGCCTATACAGGTCGTGGACAGTATGCTACAATAGAAGTTCAACTGTGACTCAATGCTGAAGTTCACCGGAAAGCTGCACAACTTGCCCTAGATGCTTTCTTAACTTTACCAGGACCCTTAACTCCCTCATTCAGCAGAATACGCCAAGGCACTACAGAGAATTTTTCGCATTTTATTGATCGACTACATGAAGGAATTATGTAAAAACCAGTGGCCGTTATCAGAAGAGTGACTGCAAAAAGCACATGAATTAGTAGAAGAGCAACTCATTGCAGGGCATGTTAAGCCTTCTACTAGTCCGTGGAATACTCCCATTTTTGCAACCTTAAAAAACAAAAACAAAAACAAAAAAAACACCTGTAGGAGGTTTAAATCGTCCTCCATACCAGGGTGGGTTCAAGCCCCCCCCTTGCTGCAGCATGTTTATAAGTGTATAGTGTGTGGCCTGATCAGTGTAGAGTGCACATAAAAGGGGGTTCAGATCTCTTTTGAGAATGGGAAAATATTGTTTAGACATAAACCATTGACCAAGTCTGAGCCTAGGATTGGATCCAGCCGCACCTAAATTCCTCTCTGAAGGAGTTTAGAAAGCAAAGGGGTCCTTTCTGAACCTCGTGACTCAACGGGAGGGTCTCCCTGAATTTTTTAGTGATGGTAAATAAAACTCCACATAGAAAAGGGGATGCACTTGGCCAAGGTATTGCAAAATGTGAATTGCCATACTAACAGTGTTTAACAAGTGTCTTTCAGATAAAGACAGTGATGATGAAACCAGAGCGAGCTTCTTTGAGTGGTGCCTGACATCTTCTTCAAAGTTGAGGCCTTTAACCCACAAACAGTGGTCATGAGATGCACTAGATGTACCATTTTTCTGCCCTGAGAGACTGTTGTGATAAATGAACTTAATGAACTTTACGAAGGATGGTCCACAGATTAACAGAATGATGAATTACTCTTGTGTATATATGTACATATGTATATATATATATATATATATAGTAGTAGTGATTAATTACATTGTATTGATAAATCGTATTAATTAGATTGTATTTATAAGGTTTAAGTATACTGTGAATGGCATGTTATAAGGGGTGGAATGTCCTGGTTTTGTTAAAAATAAGTTTATCTTTTAGTGAATTTGCTTGTCAGCTAAAGCCTTCATATTAGCTGCTTTTCTGAAAGCCGGGTGCATGTTTTGGTAGACATAGCAATGGTATGCAAGGTTGCTGGACTGATAAGGATGGATGTACATCTCATGAGAGGGGCAACGAGAAACAGGTGACCAAAAACTGACCAGTGGAGTATAACATTCCATTCACATGAATACTTCATTTAGAAGTGGGAGATCACGAGGATCTCGTCCTTTTTCCTTAGGGCCGACATTAGAACAGGACCTTGCTAGTCGTCCCTGTGAACTGAGGCCTAGTGACAGACTGAATCCAGCTCCAGTTGGCTGCTTAGTCCAGTCCAGGGCTTCAGGTGCCGGCCCTGCGGTTGCTGGGGCTTTCAAGATTGGTTTTGTATATTTTGTATTATTTTCTCTATTTTATTGGTAGCATTAGTAAAACATTTTAAGTTTTTTCCAACTCTCTTCTCTCTGTTCTTCTTTCCCTCCCAATTGCCTGTCCTTAGTGGGAAGGGGAGAGAAGGAGGGGATGAATATGGGAGGTGGGGAGAGAGCGGGTTAACAATACATCTGCCACGGTTTTATTGTCACCCTGCAATCAAAATCTCAACAAGGACACTTTCTATAGAGCACAAGAGCTCTCCATCCCCAGATGTAAGAAACTGGGTAAGGCAGGCAAGAGGCCAGCATGGCTGAGTTGAGACCTGCTGGTCAAACTAAAGGGCAAGAAGGAAATGCACAGGCAGTGGAAGCAGGGTCGTGTATCCTGGGAAGAGTATAGGAATGTTGTCTGGTTGTGTAAGGATGGAGTCAGAAAGACCAAGGTGCAGCTGGAGCTGAACTTGGCAAGGGACACAGAGGTCTTTTCATGTGTCTGCTGATCAGCCTCTCCATGTTGGCAGTTCTTCACAGAAGCACAACTAGTGCACACTTACATAAGTAATTGATTAGTTGCTTACTTACAATACCTCTTAATAGTCAAATAGAAGCTAAGCACCCTGCTTCTAAACAATGTATTACTTAATCTTCTGTCTCCCTCTTGTCATACGGGAGGATCTAAAACTTGAAAAATATCCCCTCATTTTGTGGGTGGTTAGAAAGCATTTATCGTGTCATTGGTTGATGATGGGCACATAATTTGTAACTTAATCACAGGATAGATTAATTCAGCAGCTTCTCTTCACCAGAGTCCTAAGGTGATGACCAGCGTGACTTCACCAAGGGCAAGTCCTGCCTGACCAGCCTAGTGGCTTTCTATGATGGAGTGACCACATCAGTGGACAAAGGAAGGGCTATGGATGTAATCATTCTGGACTTCTGTAAAGCCTTTTGAAGTCCCCTCAAGCATCATCTTTCTCTCTAAATTGAATAGATATAAATTTATCAGTGGTCTTGGCTAACTGGTAATGTCCCAGTTCACTGAAGGAAATGGCCTCAAATTGCACCAGGGGAGGTTTAGATTGGATATTAGGAAAAGCTTATTCGCTGAAAGGGTTGTCAGGCACTGGAACAAGCTGCCCAGGGAAGTGGTGGAGTCACCACTCCCAGAGGTCTTTAAAAGATGCATAGATGGGGTGCATCAAACACAGCATTGCCCACCGGTTGAGGGAAGTGATCGTCCCACTCTGCTCTGCACTGCTGCAGCCTCACCTGGAGCACTGTGGGCGGTTCTGAGTGCCACACTATAAAAAATATACAAGGCTACTGGAGGATGACCAGAAGAGGGCTACCAAGTTGGTGAAGGGTTTGAGGAGGAAGCCATATGAGGAGCAGCTAAAGTCCCTTGGTTTGTTCAGCCTGGAGAAGAGGAGACTGAGGGGAGACCTCATCATGACCTACAGCTTCCTCACAAGGGGAGGAAGAGGAGCAGGTGCTGATCTTTTCTCTCTGGCGACCAATGACAGAACCTGAGGGAATGATAGGAAGATGTTCCAGGGGAGGTTTAGGTTGGACATTGGGAAAAGGTTCTTCACCCAGAGGGTGGTGTAGCACTGGAACTGGCTCCCCAGGGAAGTAGTCACAGCCCCAAGCCTGACAGTGTTCAAGAAGAGACTGGACAATGTCCTCAGACACATGGTGTGAACGGTGGGGTTGTCATGTGCAGGGACATGAATTGGACTTGATGATCCTTGTACATCCCTTCCAACTCAGGCAATTCTATGATTTTGATGAGGTTCTTAGGAACATGGTTTAGACTTGGACTTGGCAGTGCTAGGTTAACAGCTGGACTCTATGACCTTAAAGGTCTTTTCCAACCAAAATGATTCTATGATTCCTCACAACAGCCCATATAGTCCTGTGCTTTGTAACTAGAAGGGTGTTGATAACACACCAATGTTTTGGCTGTTCCTGAGCAGCGCTCGCACAGCATCAAGGGTGTCTCTCCATCCCTTCCTCACAAAGGCCAATAGGCTGAAGATGAGCAAGAGGTTGGGAGGCAACATAGCCAGGACAGCTGACCCAAACTGACCAAAGGATATTCACAGAACCACAGAATGACTGAGGTTGGAAGGGACCTCCAGAGGTCATCTGAGTCTAACCTCCCTCCTGAAGCAGGGCCACCTAGGGCTGGTTGCCCAAGATTATGTCCAGGTGGCTTTTGAATATCCCCAAAGATGGAGACTCCACAACCCCTCTGGGCAACCCGCACCAGTGCTTGGTCCCCCTCAGAGCTAAAATGTGTTTCCTGATGTTCAAACGGAGCCTCCTGTGTTTCAGTTGGTGCCCATTGCTTCTTGTTCTGCCACTGGGCACCACTGAAAAGAGCCTGGCTCCATCCTCACTGAGCAGCGAGCGAGTGAGGAGCACAGTGACAATTACGGTAAGTTCTGCTGCAGAGCACAGATCAAGGAGAAAAGAGGGGCAGGCCCAGCACCAGCCAAATCTGCAGAGGGACCATCTGGAGACGGGCTGATCTCGTGAGAGAGGCTGATGAGGTGAGGGTGTTGCCTGAATATTTAAATGCTCCCTAGGGAGTGCAGGTTGCTCCCTAGGGAGTGCAGGTGACCAGGGCCAGCAAACAGGTGTGAGGCAGTTAGAGTGGAAGAGGGAGTGGCAAGGGCAAGTGGGGAGGTCCCTGCCACTTGAAACAGAGGCTACAACCTGCTAGCAAAGAGCTAAGTTCAGCAGGAGGCATGTTATCCACCCGGAGAAGAGCAGTACCTTCAGCTTATCACATGGTCCTTTCTTGCTGCAAGAACTGATGCAGACACTCAAACTGAGTTTGTGAAGTCCAGGTTCTGTGCTGCAGAGTGTGCCCATTTCTGCTCAGGGACTGATGGCAGCTATGAGGTCACCTGCGGGCGATGTGCCCAAGTGAAGGAGCTGCTCAGTCTGGTCACAGAGCTTTGAGAGGAGGTGTCCAGGCTGAGGACCATCAGAGAGTCAGGAAAGGAGACTGACTGGTGGACTTGCAGTCCATCATCCCAGGCATAGGAGCAGAAACCAAGCATGGCCCCAGATACAAAGGACCCCTAACCTCTCATCAGCAGGCTGTAAGGGGCAACCCAGAAGATGGGGGAGAATGGAAACGGGTTACAGCTTGGGGTCGCAGATGAACACACCTTCAGCGTGCCCCACCTTCACAGGTGCCTGTATACAACAGGTATGAGGTCCTGCAGCTGGATGGGCAAGTAGCTGATGCTGCTGATGAAGACCCTGCTGGGAAAGAGAGGTCCTCTAAGCAACCCACATCCCACACGAAACCAGCAAACACATTAAAACCTCACATTTAAAGAGAAAAAGAAGGGTTATTGTCATAGGTGACTCCCTTCTTAAGGGAACAGAGGACCTGATATCCGGACCTGACCCAAGCCACAGGGAAGTCTGCTGCCTCCCTGCAGCCAGAGTAAGAGATGTGGCTCAACAACTCCCCAGGCTGGTAAGGTCCCCTGATTGTTAACCACTATTGTTTTTTAATGTTGGCAGGGAAGAGAGAGGCAAAAGTAGTTGTATGGGAATTGTGCAAGAATGGCAAGGAGGCTAATTGTAAATATGCTCAAGTGACTGCAGCTGCACATACATGACACTAATTGTTTTACTGACCTGGTGTGCTTGATAGGTAGAACCTCTGTGTTAGATAACATAGGCCTATGAGAAACTCTAAGGCACCTTATCATTATGACTGAGATTCTTGCTGAAGAGAAGCTGCCAAATTCACGTATACTGTAATTAACACCACAGTTCCTGAGGTCAGCTGATCGAAGCCAGCTCAGCCAGTGCTGATTAAGTGAAATCTCAAGGTATAGAGAAGCTTTTTTTTTTATTTTTTTGATTCCTGCAGTTTTGATTTAGCGACCTGGAAGCCTCGGCAGTCCTTATGAGAGCGGCTGATGTGGCGTGAGCGTTACCACGATGACGGCGATCACACCCCCGCCCCTCTCCTTGAAAAAGCCTCAGAGAGGGCAGCAACATGTTGCTGCTCACCAGGCACTGGGGGAGAAACAGCTTGTGACACAGGTGAGTACCAGCCACACTGTGCTGCAGCAGCGGGTGTGATAACTTGTGCACTAGGGTGCAGAGGTTGTAACTCCTTGCGTGTTAGACCTTCTCACCTATTGCCAGTGTCCCAGACCACTGGTGACTATGGTCTCCTCCAGGAAGAGAGCTTGTCACAAAAGGACTGTGACAACTCAGACTGACGGCCTGCCCTGAACCATGGCTATTCAGGTTTCTGGCTGCAGGGAGTGCCAAAGCCTGCTGCTGCCGAATGACGATGGCCAGCATCCCACCTGTGTGAGGTGTGAGCAGGTGCAAGATCTGCTCTACATGGTTGCGAAGCTTAACGAGGAGATTGAGATGCGGAGGACCATCAGGGAGTGTGAAAAGGAAATTGACTGGTGGAGTAACTCCATAGTGTGCCACTCAGAGAGGCTCCAGGGGGATATTCCACAAAAGGTGATAAACCCCTTGCCCTGTTGGGCAGAGGGAGAAGACCCGAGAGAGCCCCTGCCCTGTCACTGTCGGGCAGAGGTAGGGGACCAAAAAGATGACGAGGGTTGGAAGCTAGTTCCAGTTAGGGGCTGTGGACAACTCCCCTCCCTACCTTCTTTGTTTCCCCAGGTGCCCCTCCGTAATAGGTTTGAGGCCTTGGATCTTGAAGAAGAGGTAGGTGAGGATGTGGTGCAAGGCCCACTTATGAGGTCACATAGAAAGAGGCAGTTGACCTCACGCCTCAAGACCACCTCAGATAAGAAAGAAAGAAAGGTAATTGTAGTAGGCAATTCCCTTCTGAGAGGGACGGAGGGCCCAATCTGCAGAGCTGACCCTCATTGTAGGGAAGTGTGCAGTCTACCTGGAGCCCGGTTCAGGGACATCACTAGGATGCTCTCCAACCTGGTGCACCCAACAGACTACTACCCACTGCTGATCTTCCAGACAGATGGGGAGGAAGCTGCTTCCCGCAGTTTGATGGGAATGAAGAAAGATGTCAAGGCCTTGGGATGGATGGTAAAAGAGTCTGGGGCTCAAGTGATTTTCTCTTCCCTCCTTCCAATTTTGGGTGATGATGTGGGAGGGGATAGAAAAATCCAGTCCCTAAACAATTGGCTACGGGACTTGTGCTACAGGCAGGGCTTTGGGTACTTTGATAACGGCTGGTTTTACAAGACACCTGTCCAAACAGTGATACTTGGAAAAGGTTTATCTTGCAGGGGCAAAAGGATACTGGGACAGGAATTAGCAGGGCTCACTTGGAGAGCTTTAAACTAGATTTGAAGGGGGATGGGGTGGTAGCTGGGCTTGCATCAGTAGGGCATCACTCCAGAGTTCATGAGGGCTGGGAGACCCCCCCATACCCCTAGCAGGGAATCGGAGTGCTCAGCTCGCTCTATGAAATGCTTGTACACCAATGCATGCAGCATGGGGAATAAGCAGGAAAAGTTAGAAACCTGTGTTAGGGCAGGAGATTATGATCTGGTGGCAATTACAGAGACATGGTGGGACAGCACACATGACTGGAATGTGGTCATGGATGGCTATGTCCTTCTCAGGAAAGACAGGCCAGCCAGGCCGTGGTGGTAGACTTGCTCTCTATGTGAGAGAGCAGCTACAATGTATTGAGTATTGTCCAGGCACGGATAAGGAGCGAGTTGAGAGTCTGTGGGTGAAAGTTAAGGGGCAGGCTGGCAAGGGTGATACTGTTGTGGGTGTCTATTATAGGTCACCAGATCAGGATGAGGAAGTTGATGAGGCCTTCTACAGACATCTAAAGGCAGCCTCACAGTCACAGGCCCTGGTTGTCATGGGGGATTTTAACTTCCCCGATGTCTGCTGGAAGGACTACTCAGCCAGCCAGCCACAGTCCAGAAGGTTCCTCCAGTGCATTGAAGATAACTTTCTTATGCAAATGGTGGAGGAGCGGACTAGGAGAGGAGCACTGCTGGACCTCATCCTCACTAACAAGGAGGGTCTGGTTGAAGTGGTATAGGTTGAGGGCTGCCTTGGTTGCAGTGACCATGAAATGGTGGAGTTCAGCATCTTGGGTGGCAGGAACAGAACAGCAAGCAGAATTGCAACCCTGGACTTCAGCAGGGCAAACTTTGGCCTTTTCAAGCAATTGCTGGGGGAAATCTGATGGGCAAGGCTGCTTGAAGGTAAAGGGGCCCAAGATAGCTGGTTAGCATTCAGGGACTGCTTCTACCAAGCTCAAGATCAGAGCATCCCAACACGTAGGAAGTCAAGGAAGGGAGCCAGGTGACGTACGTGGTTAAAGAGGGAACTGCTGGGTAAGCTCAATTGGAAGAGGAGATTTTATAGATCATAGAAGGAGGGGTTGACCTCTTGGGAAGAATATAAGGCTGTTGTCAGAGGATGTAGAGAGGTAACTAGGAAAGCCAAGGCCTCATTAGAATTAAAGCTGGCACGAGGGGTCAAGGACAACAGAAAGAGCTTTTTCAAATACATGGCAGATAAAACTAACACCAGAAGCAATGTAGGCCCACTGATGAATTAAGTGGGTGCCCTGGTGACAGAAGATACAGAGAAGGCAGAGTTACTGAATGCCTTCTTTGTTTCTGTCTACTGTGTGGAGGCTGTCCTGGGGAGCCCTGTACCCCTGAGGCCCCAGAGGAAGTCAGGACAATGGAGGAGTGTGCCTTGGTTGCTGAAGACTGTGTTAGGGAGCAGTTAAGTAGTCTGGACTTCCATAAATCCATGGGTCCAGATGGGATGCACTCTTGGGTGTTGAGGGAGCTGGCAGAGGTCCTTGCTGGACCACTCTCCATCATCTTTGCCAAGTCATGGGAAATGGGAGAGGTGCCCGAGGACTGGAGGAAAGCAAATGTCACTCCAGTCTTTAAAAAGGGCAAGAAGAATGACCTGGGTAATTATAGACTGGTCAGCCTCACCTCCATCCCTGGGAAAGTGATGGAACAATTTATCCTTGCTGTCATCTCAAGGCATATCAAGGATAAGAGGGTCATTAGAGGCAGTCAACATGGCTTCACCAAGGGGAATTCAGCTTGGTCAGCTGATCGGAGCCAGCCCAGCGAGAGCCGAGCCTGCGGGGTTCAGCCGACCACGAGGTTCAGCCGAGATTAGGAAGCTCAGAGGGAAACGTACAGGGACAGCGTGATTCCCGGCGCGTCCCAATCCCTGCAGCCCCGGCAGCCATTGCGAGAGAGCGGCTGACGTGGCGGGGGGCGTTCCCACGGTGACGGTGACCACAGCCCTTCCCCTTGCCTTGAAAAATCCTTTGGGAGGGCAGCAACTAGTCGCTGTCCACCAGGTGTAGGGAGGAGCAACCAGCTTGTGTAGCGGGCGAGTCCCACCCACACTGTGCTGCAGCAGCAGGGGTGGTACCTTGTGTAGCAGGGTGCAGAGAGCAGTTGTCGCTTGTCAGCCCCTTTAACTTATTGCCAGCATCCCAGTGTGCTGACGACCATGGTCGCCTCCAGGAGGAGAGCTTGTCTGAAACAGACTGTGGCTACGCAGACTGAGGAGGTTCTGTCCCGAACGGTGGCTGTTCAAGTCTCCGGCTGCAGGGAGTGCCAGAGCTGCTGCTGCCGGGGGAGGGAGGCCAGCACTCCACCTGTGTGAGGTGTGAGCAGGTGCAAGACCTGCTCGACATGGTTGTGAAACTTAAGGAGGAGGTTGAGATGTTGAGGACCATCAGGGAGTGTGAAAGGGAGATCGACTGGTGGAGTAACACCCTGACGTGCCAGTCGGAAAGGTCCCAGGGAGGTACCCCCAAAAAGGAGATGGACCTCCTGCCCTCTCGGACAGAGTCGGAAGTCCTGAGACGGCCTCACCCTTGTTGCTGTCGGGCAGAGGTAGGGGACCTAAAAGACGACGAGGGTTGGAAGTGTATTCCGGTTCGGTGTCACAGGCAGCCCCCATCCCCGCCTGCTTTGTTTCCCCAGGTGCCCCTCCGTAATAGGTTTGAGGCCCTGGATCTTGAAGAAGAGGTAGGTGAGGAGGTGGTGCCAAGTCTGCCTACAAGATCACATAGGAAGCGGCGGTTGACTTCACAACTTAAGACTGCCTCTGATAAGAAAGAGAGAAGGGTGACTGTAATAGGAAATTCCCTTCTGAAAGGAACATAGGGCCCAATATGCAGGGTTGACCCTCATCTTAGGGAAGTTTGTAGTCTACCTGGAGCCCGGATCAAGGATATTGCTAGAGAGCTCCCCAAACTGGTGCACCCGACAGACTACTACCCGCTGCTGGTCTTCCAGACAGATGGGGAGGAAGCTGCTTCCCGTAGTCTGAGGGGAATGAAGAACGATTTCAAGGCCTTGGGAAGGATGGTGAAAGACTCAGGGGCTCAAGTGATCTTCTCTTCACTCCTTCCATCTTCAAGTAACGATGTGGGATGCAATAGGAAAGTTCAGTGTCTAAATGGTTGGCTCTAAGACTGGTGCTACAGGCAGGGCTTTGGATTTTTTGATAATGGCTGGTTTTATAAGTCACCAGTCCGGACAGTGTCAAGCGGGAAAGGTTCATCTCGCAGGGGCAAAAGGATGCTGGGGCAGGAATTAGCTGGGCTCATTTGGAGAGCTTTAAACTAGGCTCGAAGGGGGATGGGGTTGTAGCTGGGCTTGTCCCAGTGGGGCAGTGTTCTAAAACTGATGAGGACCGGGTGGCCTCCTGTACCCCTAGGGAGAAATCGGTGTGCTCTGCTCGCTCCCTGAAATGCCTGAACACCAATGCACGCAGCATGGGGAACAAGCAGGAGGAGTTAGAATCCTGTGTTCGGTCGGGAGATTATGATCTGGTGGCAATTACGGAAACATGGTGGGACAGTTCACATGACTGGAATGTGGTCATGGATGGCTATGCCCTTTTCAGGAAAGACAGGCCAGCCAGGCATGGTGGTGGAGTTGCTTTCTATGTGAGAGAGCAACTACAATGTACTAAATTCTGACCAGGAGTGGATGACGAGCGAGTTGAGAGTGTATGGGTCAGGATCAACGGGCAGGCTGGCAGGGGTGACACTGTTGTGGGCGTCTGTTACAGGCCACCAGATCAGGCTGAGGCAGTTGATGAGGCCTTCTATGGGCAGCTGAGAGTGGCCTCACAGTCACAGGCCCTGGTTGTTGTGGGTGATTTTAACTTCCCTGATGTTTGCTGGAAGGACCATTCAGCCAGCCAGCCACAGTCCAGGAGGTTCCTCCAGTGCATTGATGATAACTTCCTCATGCAGGTGGTGGAGGAGCCGACTAGGAGAGGTGCACTGCTGGATCTCATCCTCACTAACAAGGAGGGTCTGGTCGAAGCAGTAAAGGTTGAGGGCTGCCTGGGTTACAGTGACCACGAGATGGTGGAGTTCAGCATCTTGGGTGGCAGGAACAGAATAGCAAGTAGAATTGCAACCCTGGACTTTAGCAGGGCTAACTTTGGCCTTTTCAAGCAATTGCTGGGGGAAATCCCATGGGCAAGACTGCTTGAAGGAAAAGGGGCCCAAGACAGCTGGATTGCATTCAGAGATTGCTTCTTCCACGCTCAGGATCAGAGCATCCCCACACGAAGGAACTCAAGGAAGGGAGCCAGGAGGCCTGCGTGGTTGAATAGGGATCTGTTGGGTATGCTCAAGCAGAAAAGGAGAGTTTACAGGTCGTGGAAGCAGGGGCTGGCCACTTGGGAAGAATATAAGGCTGCTATTAGAGGATGTAGGAAGGCAGCTAGGATAGCCAAGGCCTCCTTAGAATTACAGCTGGCGAGAGGGGTCAAGGACAGCAAAAAGAACTTTTACAAATACATAGCAGATAAAACTAATACCAGAGGCAATGTAGGCCCACTGATGAATGGGGTGGGTGCCCTGGTGGCAGAAGATACAGAGAAGGCAGAATTACTGAATGCGTTCTTTGTCTCTGTCTACTCTGCCGGAGGCTGTCCTGGGGAGCCCTGTACCCCTGAGACCCCGGATGAAGCCAGGTCAATGGAGGAGTTTGCTTTAGCTGATGAGGACTGGGTTAGGGAGCAATAAAGTAGTCTGGACATCCATAAATCCATGGGTCCAGATGGGATGCATCTGCGGGTGCTGAGGGAGCTGGCTGAAGTCATTGCTGGACCACTCTCTATCATCTTTGCCAAGTCTTGGGAAACGGGGGAGGTGCCCGAGGATTGGAGGAAAGCAAACGTCACTCCAGTCTTCAAAAAGGGCAAGAAGGAGGACCCGGGTAATTATAGACCGGTCAGCCTCACCTCTGTCCCTGGGAAGGTAATGGAACAGCTAATCCTTGATGCCATCTCAAGGCATATCAAGGATAAGAGGGTTATTAGGGGCAGTCAGCATGGCTTTACCAAGGGTAAGTCATGCTTGACCAACCTCATAGCCTTTTATGAGAATGTAACAAGGTGGATGGATGATGGCAGAGCGGTGGATGTGGTCTACCTTGACTTCAGTAAAGCCTTTGACACAGTCTCCCACAGCATCCTCACAGCTAAGTTGAGGAGGTGCGGTCTAGACAATAGACTAGTGAGGTGGGTTGCAAACTGGCTTAAGGAGAGAAGCCAGAGAGTGGTAGTCAATGGTGCGGAGTCTAGTTGGAGGCCAGTATCTAGTGGAGTGCCCCAGGGGTCAGTGCTGGGGCCAATATTATTCAATATATTCATTAACGATTTAGACGAGGGAATAGAGTGTACTATCAGCAAGTTTGCTGATGACACCAAGCTGGGAGGAGTGGCTGACATGCCAGAAGGCTGTGCTGCCATCCAGCGGGACCTGGACAGGCTGGAGAGTTGGGCGGGGAATAACCTGATGAAATTTAACAAGGGAAAGTGTAGAGTCCTGCATCTGGGCAGGAACAACCCCAGGTTCCAGTATAGGTTGGGAAATTACATATTAGAGAGCAGTGTAGGGGAAAGGGACCTGGGGATCCTGGTGGACAACAGGATGACCATGAGCCAGCACTGTGCCCTTGTGGCCAGGAAGGCCAATGGCATCCTGGGGTGTATTAGAAGGGGAGTGGCTAGTAGATCGAGAGAGGTTCTCCTTCCCCTCTACTCCACCCTGGTGAGACCACATCTGGAATATTGTGTCCAGTTCTGGGCCCCTCAGTTCAACAAGGACAGGGAACTGCTGGAGAGGGTCCAGCGTAGGGCAACCAAGATGATTAAGGGAGTGGAGCATCTCCCTTATGAAGAAAGGCTGAGGGAGCTGGGTCTCTTTAGTTTGGAGAAGAGGAGACTAAGGGGGGACCTCATTAATGTTTATAAATATATAAAGGGTGAGTGCCATGAGGATGGAGCCAGGCTCTTCTCGGTGGCCAACAATGATAGGACAAGGGGTAATGGGATCAAGCTGGAACACAAGAGGTTCCGCTTAAATTTGAGAAAAAACTTCTTCTCAGTGAGGGTAACAGAGCACTGGAACAGGCTGCCCAGGGAGGTTGTGGAGTCTCCTACTCTGGAGACATTCAAAACCCGCCTGGACATGTTCCTGTGCGACCTCACCTAGGCGTTCCTGCTCCAGCAGGGGTATTGGACTAGATGATCTTTTGAGGTCCCTTCCAATCCCAAACATACTGTGATACTGTGATACTGTAATTCGTGCTTGATCAACCTCACAGACTTTTATGAAGACATAACGAGGTGGATGGATGATGGTAGGGTGGTGGATGTGGTCTGCCTTAACATGAGTAAGGCATTTGACACAGTCTCCCACAGCATCCTTACAACTAAACTGAGGGAATGAAGTCTGGACAATCAGGTAGTGAGGTGGACTGCAAACTGGCTGAAGGGAAGAAGTCAGAGAGTCGTGGTCAATGGGGCAGAGTCTAGCTAGAGGCCTATATCTAGTGGAGTGCCTCCGGGGTCAGTACTTGGGCCTATATTGTTCAATATATTCATCAACTATTTGGATGAGGGAATAGAGTGTACGATCAGCAAGTCTGCTGATGGCACCAAGCTGGGAGGAGTGGCTGACACGCCAGAAGGCTGTGCTGCCATCCAGTGGGACCTGGACAGGCTGGGTGGGGAAAAATTTAATGAAATATAACAAGGGCAAGTGTAGAGTCTTGCACCTGGGCAGGAACAACCCCAGGCTCCAGTATAAGTTTGGGAATGACCTATTAGAGAGCAGTGTAGGGGAAAGGGACCTGGGGGTCCTGGTGGACAACAGGATGACCATGAGCCAGCACTGTGCCTTTGAGGCCAGGAAGGCCCATGGCATCCTGGGGTGTATTAGAAGGAGGGTGGTTAGTACTTCAAGAGAGGTTCTCCTCCCCCCCTACTCCGCCCTGGTGAGAGCATACCTGGAATATTGTGTCCAGTTCTGGGTCCCTCAGTTCCAGAAGGACAGGGAACTGCTGGAGAGGGTCCAGCGCAGGGCAACGAAGATGATTAAGGGAGTCAAGCATCTCCCTTATGAGGAAAGGCTGAGGGAGCTGGGTCTCTTTAGCTTGGAGAAGAGGAGACTGAGGAGGGGTGACCTTATTAATGTTTACAAATATATAAAGGGTGAGTGTCACAAGGATGGAGCCAGGCTCTTCTCGGTGACAACCAATGGTAGGATAAGGGGTAATGGGTGCAAACTGGAACACAGGAGGTTCCAGTTTGTTTTGGACCCTGTTGTCCCCTAACTAATTTTGGGGTGCCTCTGTGACATTTTTGGTGCAGCAGGCAGGGTTTCAGATATGGAGGAATTATTTACAGGGTTGAGTAATATCTCTGAAGTAACCTGGGGTCTTGCCGTAATGTGGATCGCGGTGTGTTTCAGTCTGGCCGTTTGCTTAAATGTAGCACAGGATCTGTGTAAATTTAAGCTCCAAATGGAGGAAAACGTTTCAGGGCAAAGGGAACAGTCTGACTTTTTAAAGCAGGACCTTTTGCGGCAAAGCGAACAGTCTGACTCTCTAAAGCAGGACCTTTTGCGGCAAAGCATACGATCGGATTTTCTAGAACAGAGATTTGGCTTCTTAGAATAGAAACTTGTTTTTTTGGAACAAAAACGTGAGTTTTTGTGAATTAATACAAGAGCTCCCCCTAGTGTCCCCGAAGTTCAGGTGTGCCCCTCGGTCTCCGCTTCTCGACAAAGATACTGATTCTGAAAACAGTGTTGATGAAGGGGGAGTAGAAACAAAGGACGTGCGTCCTCATGTTAGAACCGAAACACATACGGAAGGACAAGGCAAAAATACACGCACAGCTACCCATAGTACACCATATTCAGGACTGGAGCTAGGAGATTTACAAAGTCAATTTTCACGCAAGCTGGGCGAGACAGAGACTGAATATCTTTGGTGCGTTTCACTTACAGGGGGTGACAGAATATTACTGAGTAAGGATGAGGCCACAGGCTTCTGGGACCCAGGGGTATTTTTAAGTGATGGTCTGGACAGTAATCAGTCCATCACATCTCATGTAGCTTACTGGGCTGGTGGTATAGATCCCAGGGAACAGGGGGACCCAGTTACAATTTACAGAATCACAGAATCGACTGGGTTGGAAAAAACCTCAGAGATCATAAAGTCCAACCCTTGGTCCAGCTCCAGTCCATTGACTAGATCATGGCACGAAGTGCCGTGTCCAATCTCAGCTTAAAAACCTCCAGGGACGGCGAGTCCACCACCTCCCTGGGCAGGCCATTCCAATGCCTGACCACTCTCTCTGTAAAGCTTGATGTGAATATTGTCACTACTAACATTGTCAATCCAGCTTCTTTCCTTTGTGGATCTGTTTCAGAGCCTGTGGTCCATGATTGCCTGAAAACAATAGAAGCTGTTTACTCCGGCAGGCTGGATTTAAAGCAACAGCCACTGGCAGATGCTGAAGACTCCTGGTTCGCTGACTGAAGCAGCTTTGTAAAGCAAGGAATACGTAAAGATGGGTATCCTGTAAGAACTACCAACACGGTAATCAAAGATAAACCTTTGCTTCCTAGGACTTCTGCCCAGAAAGCTGCGCTCACATGAGCTTTAAAATTATCCAAAGAGAAGAAGATTAATATTTGGACTGATTCAGAGTGTGTTTTTAGAGTGGTGCATGGCCAAGGAACTATTTGAAAAAAAACCAAAATTTATTAGCAGCACAAGGAAAACAGATTAAATGTGATGCTCCAATTGTTGGAAGCTGTGTTGGAAGCCAAGCAAATTCGTGAAAGATTTGTGGTTTGTAAAAAAAGTGAATAAAAAGGCACTTAGAAAGCAGCCTGCAGGAGGGCAGAGTCCAAGTTTCTGTATGGGAATGTAGCACAAGGTTGGCAAGGAGGTTAGTTAAATGTAAATACGCTCAAGTGACTTGTACCTGTGTGTAGAAAAAGCACATACATCACATTAATTGTTTTACTGACCTTGTATGCTTGATGAGTAGTACCTCTGTGTTAGATAACATAGGCCTGTGAGAAACTCTAGGCACCTTATCACTATGTCTGAGATTCCTGCTTTGTCATGAGGAAGAGTGGGAGGCTGCACCTGCCTGAAGCCTTGAAATACAGGTGAGCTCAGCAGGCCCAGTGATCTTCCAGCAGGATTGAACTTACCAGTGCCTGCATCCCCACTTGTGTCACCTCTGCCTGGGAGCTTAAGTGCCACTTTGGAGATCCCCCAGTAGAGAGGCAACTAAAATAACAGTAGCTCTTTGCAATGCATTCATGGCCTCTGGCTCTTCTTGCGATGTGCCTGCGTATGTGTACGCATTTTCACAGAATTACCTGCAGTTGGTCAAATTAAATACTTACTAGTCTTGGCAGATCACCTTACTGGGTGGGTAGAAGCTTTCCCTCTGAGCACTGCCACAGTGACAGTGGTAGCAAAAGTGATTCTAGAACAAATTATTCCTACAGATGGAATAGTGGAAAATATAGACTCAGATCACATTTTACCTCCAGGGTACTGCGAAGACTAATGGATAGCCTGGAATTTTCATACCCCTTGGCATCCCCCTTCATCTGGAAAAGTAGAAAGGATGAAGCAGACCTTAAAGAAGCAATTGTCAAAATTGGTATTAGAAACCACATTACCCTGGACTAAATGTCTAACTATAGCCTTGCTGACGATCAGAACTGCTCCTCGCAAGGATATAGGGGTTTTGCCTTATGAAGTGCTCTTCAGGCTACCATACCTAGGCAGGAACAACGGACCCCCACGATTTGAAACTAAGGATATGCTTCTCAAAAACTATATACTCAGGTAGTCCCCTTCTTCTCTCAGGCACCAAGGGCTTCTCACACAAACTCTGCCATTAGAGTTTGCAGCCCACAAGTTTCAGCCTGGAAACTGGGTCCTCATCAAATCCTGGAAGGAAACTAAACCCCAGCCAGACCAGGAAGGACCATTTCAAGTTCTACTGACCACCGAGACAGCAGTATGAACAGCTGAGAAAGGGTGGACTCGTTATACACGGATCAAAGGACCAGTCGAACCTCCAAAGGACAACAGCAAGTGGCAAGTACTGACCACTGATGACCCCCTTCAACTAAAGATACAGAGATGAAAATGAAGTGCAACATTTAGGGATTATTAATCCTGTATTATGTAGGATTTACAAATGGGTTAGTCGCTATTAACATTACTGAAACTGAAGGTTCCCTGACAGTTTGACACTTGTCAGATCCTTAATTGTGGGGGTGAACAAAGCCAAAGAAAATTGAATTATGAAAACACGTACATGTGCCCAGGGGAACCAAGCTGCTCTAAGGATGATTTGAAGAAGTGTATAACTTTCATTTCTGTTTCTCCTTGCCCCTCCTGGTACAGTGTTTTCTGGACCACAGAGTTTCGGGGATGGACTGTAAGCAATGAACACTTATCTCCTCAAAATATAGAGCTGAAAAGAAAAATTACCCTGTCCAAAGGACAATCTCTCCCAGGATGTGAGTCCCTGCAACGCAACCCTTTGTACAATAGAGGGAGTAGATAACTCAGTAAGTGGAGTTTATGAATTAGGAGCAGACATTAGTGATAAAGATCTCCTAGGATGGTTCAAAATGCAAGTGTTAAAGAACAATAGTAATGAAGAATTAACAAAATCACCTACTCAAATACCTCCAATAGAACCTTAGGTCTCACCAAATGACCCTAAGGTGGTAACTGTTTTGGAAATATCAGATTTAAGAGAAGCCTTGGAAACAGAAACAGGATATGGTGATACAAATGCCTGGGTAGAATGGATAAAATATACAGTGCAAAGCCTAAATAAGAGCAATTGTTATGCATGTGCATCAGGAAGGCCTGTGGCCAGGAGGTACTCTTCCCTCTGGAATGGAGCGAAGATTGACAGGGGATGGAGTGCATCCTGGCCTTATACCAAGACTCCATGGCGTGGGGAAATAAGTCGTGTCATACTCTTTCCCTACTATTTCCAGCCTTGGGAAAAATTGCTGGTGACACAGACTGGGGCGTGGCAGGCCAGGAAGACAGGACACAACCAGCTTGTGTAGGTGAGTTTGTCGGGGGTTTCATTTGGGTGGTTTTCTTTTTTTCTCCCCAATTTAACTAAAGGCAGTAATGGTTTTTAGAAAAAGGAAAGCTGTTGCTGCTGTTAATACAAAGAGTGTGTCTACACAGACACTAACCTCCAAGAAGGATGCAGCCACCCAGGTTTCTGACTGTGCAGAGTGTCTGTGCCTGGCATTGGTACCAGAGAATGGTATGGGAGGCACCTGTGTACGATGTGACCAGGTCAGTGACTTACTGTGCCTAGTGGCAGAGCTTAAGGAAGAGGTGGAGAGACTAAGGTGCATTAGGGAGAGTGAAGAAGAAATAGACTGGTGGGGTCAGGCTCTTTTGACTCCTAAGGGTGTGCAACAGGAGATGGCAAAGCCTTGTCCCTCCTACCATAAGGCAGATAGAGCAGATCTAGTTGATGGGGGCGAATGGAAACAGGTCCCTGATCAGAGAGGTAAAAGAACCCTCTCTCGAACCCCATCACCACCCTTGGTGCCCTTAACAAATAGATATGAGGCCCTGGACGCTGAAAATCAGGCAGAGGACAGCCAAGAAGATCTGCCTGGAGAGCCTCCTGGATGGACCTCATTTACGAAAAGGATTACAACTGCAGCTATAAGAAGAAAAAAAAAAAGAAGAGTGGTAGTAGTCGGCGACTCCCTTCTGAGGGGAACAGAGGGCCCTATATGTCGCCCAGACCCATCCCACAGGGAGGTCTGCTGCCTTCCTGGGGCCAGGGTGAGGGACATTAATAGAAGACCTCCAGAGCTGATTCAGCCCTCAGACTATTAGCCCCTGTTAATAGTCCAAGCTGGCAGCGAGGACATCAACAGAAGAAGTACCAAGATAATTAAAAAAGACTTTAAAGCACTGGGTCGGTCAGTTCATGGGACGGGAGCACAAGTGATATTTGCCTCAGTTCCTGTGCTATCTGGGATGGATGAGGAGCTAAATAAAGAGAGGAGCAGAAAAGCCCATCTCATCAACAGATGGCTTAAGAATTGGTGTCACCGTCAAAATTTTGGGTTTTTTGACCATGGGGCAAGCTCCGTGGTACCCAGTCTCCTCAAATCAGATGGGCTTCATCCTTCTAGGGAGAGCAAGAGGACTATAGCCCATAAGTTGGCAGGGCTGATCAGGAGGGCTTTAAACTAGGTTTGAAGGGAGAAGGGATTGAAACTAGGCTCTCCAAAGATCAGCCTAAGGATGGAAAGCCCGAATTAAGAGGCAGCAGCCCACTTGAAGTGCATGTACAGTAATGGACGCAGTATGGGCAACAAACAAGAGGAACTGGAAGCCATCGTGCAGCAGGAAAGCTATGACATAGTTGCCATCACAGAAACATGGTGGGATGACTCATATGACTGGAGTGCTGCTATGTGTGGCTACAAGCTCTTCAGAAAAGATAGGCAGGGTAGGTGAAGTGGAGAGGTGGCTTTATATGTTAGAGAGTCACTCGACTCTGTTAAACTTGAGGTCAGCAGTGACAAGGTTGAGTGTGGGTTGTCTGAATTTAGAGTTGATGAGTTAGTATTCTGTATTTGGAGTTAATAGGCTAGTTTGCTGTATGAATAAAGTTAAGTGTTGCGGTAGTTGTGAGGCGACTTGGAGGCAGGGAGCTTGTGGTCGGTGGGGGTGCCTGCGCCCTGAAGCGGGGAGCGGCTTGTGACTACGAGATAACGATCTTGTTACCATGCGAACACGGCCTGACCAACATTCCCGCCTTAGCTAGCTTAATGTCTGTTAAAGTGATTAGCCAATCAGCATGAAACATGTGTGCCTTAGACTATATAAATGTATGTTTGCCAAACAATAAAGCGGACACCTTGCTTGCATCAAGCTGCGTCCCCGTCTCTCAATCGCGGCAAATTGGTGACCTCCGACGTGATCGTCAGCGACAAAACCGCCAAGGATTGAAAAACCACCTACCTGGTGGCATGTCGCGAGTCCCGCAGAACGTGGAATGAGCTGCTGAAAGGAAGCAGGATAAGCCGGCCGGCCAAACAATCCCTCCGTCTGGAACGAGAGGTGAGCTGCGGGAAACTAGCAAAATGGGGAATCAAGAGTCTTTCCCTGAGAGAGACGTTTACGAGCTTATGAAAGCTCTACTCAAGAAGCATGGGAAAATGACTCTTTCGGAACAAGATCTTAAGTTAATCCTTAAATGGGTGCAGGTTAAGATCCCCGCGGTGACTGCTTCTTCTATTTTTACGCGTGAACTTTGGGACGATGTGGGGGTAAAGTTATGGGACGCAGCCACCTCAGGAGATGAGGAAGCGCAGTATATGCTCCCCAGTTGGAGAAAAATCTTTGAAACCATAAAGGCACAAGAGCAAAATCAGCGAGGCTCCGAGGAGGGAGCTCAGTCACCTCCCCCCTGCCCTTCTAAAATCGCTGGTGGGGCGGAACCCTCTGCGCCACCGTTAGCTTGTGCTGCTGGATATCCCCCGGAGGGTGATCCCTTTGACCCGGGTCCGACTGACCCTGAAAAGGAACCTGATCTTTTTCCCCCTGATCCTCATGAGGTTTGGGGAAAGATTAAGCGCCAAGCGATAAACGAGGGGGAGTTGGAAATAGCCAGAACTATAGTAGCCCCTGTTATATACCAAGGACGGGGGGGGCGCTCAGGCTCAGTGGGAAGCTCTTTCTTTTTCAGTCATTAAGGAGTTGCGCCGTACAGTTACCGAGCATGGGTTGTCTTCCCCTTATTTTCCAAGCCTTTTATCTTCTGTATTCGATACATATGTCATGACCCCACATGATTTAAAATCTCTCGCGCGATTGTTATTAACCCCAACACAATATACAATGTGGGAGTCTCAATGGAGAACGGGATTGCAGACAGTTTTGCTGGGTTATGCAGGACATGCTAATGCCGCCTTAGCTGCATTGACTATAGAGCACCTCACAGGAACAGGGCAGTTTTCGGACCCGGCAGCCCAAGCTAGGGACATTCCTCGGGAGGCTTTGGAAGCAGGCAGAGAAGAAGCGAAAAGGGCCTTGTTGAGAGTTCCTGACTCTGGCAGACCCCAAAAAGCATTCACTAGTATCACTCAGGAACCCCGTGAGCCGTATATGCAGTTTATAGATAGATTAAAACAAGCCTTAGAGCGGCAAGTTGATAATGTACAAGCTCGGGAGATTTTACTCCTTAAACTGGCTGTAGAAAACGCTAATGCCGATTGTAAAAAGCTCTTAAAGTCTCTCCCAAATCAAAACCCTACCTTAATTGAAATGGTGGAAGCCTGTAGTAGAATTGGCACTATGGATCATAAATATGAGGCCATGGCTGCTGCTTTTGCGGCCATGCACGGCCCAATGGGCGCCAACCCACAGCGAAACTGCTATGAGTGTGGAAAACTGGGACACCTTAAAAAAGATTGCTTTAGTGCCAATGCTGGGAAACGACCCCAAACACCTGGGGTTTGTCCCAAGTGCCAAAAAGGGCGCCACTATGCTAATCAATGTCGATCTAAATACGACTCTCAAGGGCGCCCCATACAGGGAAACCGATTGCAGAGCGCGGGACCGCGGCGCGCACAGACACAAGTTCCGCGACCAGAGCCCCCACAAACACCGGGGGGGGGAAACAGGAGTGTTTCCAGTCTCCGCCCAGCAACAGCAGGGAGCACCGGCCTGGACCTGGCAACCGCCCACACAGTAACGCTACTTGATTCCTCTGTTCACTTACTGCCTACCAAAATTGCAGGTCCTTTGCCCCCTCGAACGCAGGCTTTATTATTAGGAAGATCGTCCACTACTCTGTCAGGACTTTTTGTATTGCCCGGAGTAATCGATCCTGACAGTAATTCAGAAATCAAAATTATGGCCTGGACCCCGTTTCCTCTTTGTACAGTGCCAGAGGGAAGTCGTATCGCTCAATTGATACTGATCCCTAAAGAAGACTATGTCCCAATCCCTGACCAATTGCTCCCGCAGAGACAGGGAAGTTTTGGATCTACGGGAGAACCACTAATTTTATGGGTTCAAGCCATCTCACAAAAACGTCCTATATGTCAATGCACCCTCATTCGCAGAGGTCAGCAAGTCGTGTTAAGTGGAATTATTGATACAGGTGCAGATGTTACCGTTATTTCTCAAGCAAAGTGGCCTTCTAGGTGGCCTTTAGCTGATGTCTCTCAGACATTAGCAGGAATTGGGGGGTATGGAGCTAGCCGCCAAAGCGCAGAAATAATACAAGTTCAAAATTCAGAAGGACAAGTTGCCTCAGTCAAACCGTTTATCTTACCAGTACCTATGGTCTTGTGGGGGCGTGATGTGTTGTCTCAGTGGGGGATGTCTATCCAGACACATTTTTAGGTGGGGCCATTGAGGGGCGTGAAACCCTAAAGTTAACTTGGAAAACAGATGCTCCTGTTTGGATTGATCAATGGCCCCTGCCGCTGGAAAAGCTTCACGCCCTCCAAGAAATAGTTAATGAACAACTATCTATGGGACATATTGTACCCTCTACGAGTCCTTGGAACTCGCCCGTTTTTGTTATTAAAAAACTGACTGGCAAGTGGCGCTTGCTCCATGACCTCAGAAAAATTAATGACGCTATGGAAGACATGGGGGCCCTGCAACCTGGGCTTCCGTCACCTGCCATGATCCCTAGAGATTGGCCTTTAACCATCATGGGAGAACCATTAACAAAACCTCTACACTGGACTTCCGGAGGGCAGATTTTTGCCTATTCAGAAGTCTAGTTCAGAGCATACCCTGGGAAACAATGCTTAAAAACAAGGGGGCCCAGGAGGGTTGGACATGCTTCAAGCAGGTGGTTTTGAGTGCACAGGAACAGGCTATACCAGTGTGCCGAAAGGCTAGCCGTCGGGGAAGACAACCGGCTTGGCTAAACAGGGAGATTCTGAATGAAATCAGAAATAAAAAGAGACTTTACCGACTGTGGAAAAAAGGGCTGGCTACTTATGAAGAATTTATGGAAATAGCTAGATCATGCAGAAAAAAGATCAGGGAAACAAAAGTGCAATTTGAAGTTAATTTGGCCAATTCTGTCAGGGATAATAAAAAGTCCTTCTTCAAATATGTTAATAACAAGAGGAGGGGCAAGGAAAACCCCCATTCTCTGTTGGACTCTGAGGGAAATATAGTTAACAAAGATGAGGCAAAAGCTGAGGTACTTAATACCTGCTTTGCCTCAGTTTTCACCAGTAAGACAGGTGGCCCTCAGGACAACTGATCTCTGGAGGTGGTTGACAGAGATAGGAAGCCAAATAGGCCCCTTGTATTCCAGGAGGAAATAGTTGGTGATTTACTGAGCCATCTGGATCCTCACAAGTCTATGGGACCAGATGGGATCCATCCTAGGGTGATGAGGAAGCTAGCAGAAGAACTTGCCAAGCCGCTCTCCATCATCTTCCAACAGTCCTGGCTCACTGGGGAGGTCCCATATGATTGGAAATTGGCCAATGTTACCCCAGTCCACAAAAAGGGCTGCAGAGCTGACCCTGGCAACTACAGGCCTGTCAGCGTGACCTCGGTGCCTGGCAGGGTTATGGAGCAGATCATCCTGGATGGAATCACACAGCACCTTCAGGATGGACAAGGGATCAGACCCAGCCAGCATGGGTTTAGGAGGGGCAGGTCCTGTCTGACCAACCTGATCTCCTTTTATGATCAGGGGACTCACCTGGTGGATGAGGGGAAAGCCATGGATGTGGTCTATCTGGACTTCAGCAAGGCCTTTGACACTGTCTCCCATAATATACTCCTGCAAAAGCTGGTAGCCCATGGCTTGGACAAGTGTACTCTATGCTGGGTTAAGAACTGGCTGGAGGGCCGGGCCCAGAGAGTGCTGGTGAATGGGGCTGCATCCAGCTGGCGGCCAGTCACTAGTGGTGTTCCCCAGGGGTCAGTGTTGGGTCCAGTCCTGTTTAACATCTTCATTGACGATTTAGATGAAGGGATTGAGACCATCATCAGCAAATTTGCTGATGACACCAAGTTGGGAGGGAGGGTCGACCTGCTGGAAGGCAGGAGGGCTCTGCAGAGGGATCTGAATAGACTGGAAAAATGGGCTGATTCCAATGGGATGAAGTTCAATAAGGCCAAGAGCTGGGTGCTGCACTTTGGTCACAACAACCCCCTGCAGTGCTACAGGCTGGGCGCAGAGTGGCTGGAGAGCAGCCAGACAGAAAGGGACCTGGGGGTACTAATTGACAGGAAGCTCAACATGAGCCAACAGTGTGCCCAGGTGGCCAAGAAGGCCAATGGTATCCTGTCCTGTATCAAAAATAGCGTGGTCATCAGGACAAGAGAAGTGATCCTTCCCCTGTACTCTGCATTGGTGAGGCCACACCTGGAGTATTGTGTTCAGTTCTGGGCCCCTCAGTTCAGGAAAGACATTGAAGTGCTGGAGCGGGTCCAGAGAAGAGCAATACGACTGGTGAAGGGACTTGAACATAAGACCTATGGGGAGAGGCTGAGGGAGCTGGGGTTGTTTAGTCTGGAGAAGAGGAGGCTTAGAGGTGACCTCATCACTCTCTATAACTACCTGAAGGGAAGTTATAGCCAGGTGGGGATTGGTCTCTTCTCCCAGGCAGTTAGCAATAGGACAAGGGAGCATGGGCTTAAACTCTGCCAGGGATAAATTTAGGCTGGATATTAGAAAGAAATTCTTTACAGAGAGAGTGGTCAGGCATTGGAATGGCCTGCCCAGGGAGGTGGTGGACTCGCCGTCCCTGGAGGTTTTTAAACTGAGATTGGACATGGCACTTAGTGCCATGATCTTGTAAACGGACTAGAGTTAGACCAAGGTTTGGACTCGATGATCTCTGACGTCTTTTCCAACCCAGTCGATTCTGTGATTCTGTGATTCTGTGATTCTGTGATTCTGTGTATTTTCTTTAATAATTCTTAGCCAGATTCAGGCAAGGGTATACATTTCCCGGACTCAGGGATGGCTCTGTCATTGTTTTTGGTGAAGCCACGTATATGCACACTGTGGATCTCTAGTGGTATTAGTTGCTGTACCTTTACTAATTACCTCAGCTGATATTTGAACCTGTATTCAAGCCACTTTGGAGAGCCAAAACCCCATCTTCCACCGGTCAATCTGCTGTACCGTTTTTTACCGAATAAAAGTTTGTTTTGGAGCCTGTTGTCCCCTAACTAACTTCAGGGTGCCTCTGTGACAGTGGGCGTTTGGTATAGCAGCTGTGGACACTGAGAAAATTGAACAGCTGTCTGATTTGCCTGGTCTCTCAGATGACCCTTCTGTTCTAGGACTGCTGATGGTTGATGATCAGCAGGTGTCAATTTCTACCATGATGGTGCATCGCTGACAATATTGCACCAATTGAGACTCTTTGATTCCTATCCAGAAGTTGATTCATCAACTGGAAAGCCAGGGTGTGATCAGTAAGACTCGCTCACGTTTTAACAGCCCAATCTGGCCAGTGCGTAAGTCTAGTGACGAGTGGAGACTAACAGTGGACTATTGTGGCCACCATTGAGTGCTGCTGTGCCTGACATGCTAGAACTGCAATTTGAACTGGAGTCAAAGGCAGCAAAGTGGTATGCTACAACTGACATTACTAATGCATTTTTCTCTATTCCTTTAGCAGCAGAATGCAGGCCGCAGTTTGCTTTCACCTGGAGGGGCATCCAGTATGCATGGAATCGCTTGCCCCAGGGGTGGAAACATGGTCCTACCATCTGCCATGGACTGATCCAGACCACGCTGGAACAAGGTAAAGCTCCAGAACACTTGCAATATATTGATTATATCATTGTATGAGGTGACACAGCAAAAGAAGTCTTCGAGAAAGGTGAGAGAATAATTCAGATTCTTTTGGATGCTGGTATTGCCATAAAAGGAAGCAAGGTCAAGGGACCTGCATGAGGGATCCAGTTTTTAGGAATAAAATGGCAAGATGGGTGTCGTCAGATCCCAGTGGATGTGATCAACAAAATTGCATGATGTCTCCACCTACTAATAAAAAGGAGACACAGACTTTCTTGGGCATTGTAGGTTTTTGGAGAAGGCATATTCCCGACTACAGCCAGATTGTGAGCCCTCTCTATCGAGTGACTCATAAAAAGAACCAATTAGACTGGGGCCTGGAACAACAACAAGCCTTTGAACAAATTAAGCGTGAGATAACTCATGCGGTGGCCCTCAGACCAGGCTGGACTGGACTGGATGTTAAAAATGTGCTCTACACTGCATCCAGAGATAATTGACTTACTTGGAGCCTTTGGCAGAAAGCATCAGCAGAAACCCGAGGTCAACCCTTAGGTTTTTGGAGTTGAGGATACAAAGGATCTGAGGCCAGCTATACTTCAACTGAAAAAGAGATAGTAGCAGCATATGAAGGAGTGCGAGCTGCTTCAGAAGTGATTGGCACTGAAGCACAGCTTCTCCTGGCACCTCGACTGTCGGTGCTGAGATGGATGTTCAAAGGCACAGTTACCTCTACGTATCATGCAACCGATGTTACGTGGAGTAAATGGATTGCATTGATCATGCAATGAGCTCGGATTGGAAGTCCCGGTCGCCCAGGGACTGTGATTACAGACTGGCCAGAAAGTGAAGACTTTGGGATGTCTCCAGATGAGGAGGAAGTAACACGTGCTGGAGAAGCACCACCATATAATACACTTTCAGAGACTGAAAAGCAGTATGCACTGTTCACAGATGGATCCTGCCATCTTGTAGGTAAACATGGAAGGTGGAAAGCTGCTGTGTGGAGTCCCACACAACAAGTTACAGAAGCCACTGAAGGACAAGGTGAATCTAGTCAATTCGCAGAAGCGAAAGCCGTCCAGCTGGCTTTGGACATTGCTGAACGAGAAAAGTGGCCAGTACTTTATCTCTCTACTGACTCATGGATGGTAGCAAATGCCTTGTGGAAGTGGCTACAGCAATGGAAGAAAAGCAACCGGCAGTGCAGAGGTAAACGCATCTGGGCTGCCACACTGTGGCAAGACATTGCTGCTCGGCTAGAGAGCCTGCCTGTGAAAGTTCGTCACGTAGATGCTCACGTGCCTAAAAGTCGAGCCACCGAGGATCATCTAAACAACCAACAAGCAGATCAAGCTGCTAAGATGAAAGTAGCTAAGGTGGACTTGGACTGGCAACATAAAGGTGAACTTTTCCTAGCTCAGTGGGCCCATGATGCTTCAGGCATCAAGGTAGAGATGCAACATATAAATGGGCACGTGATTGAGGGGTGGACTTAACTATGGACACTATTTCACAGGTTGTTCATGAGTGTGAAACTTGTGCCAAAATCAAACAAGCTAAATGGTTAAAGGCTGTATGGTATGGGGGACGATGGTTAAAATATAAGCATGAAGAAGCCTGGCAGATTGATTACATTACACTTCCACAAACGCGTCAAGGTAAGCGCTATGTACTTACAGTGGTGGAAGCAACCACTGGATGGTTGGAAACATATTCTGTACCTCATGCTATGGCTCAGAATACTATCTTAGGCCTTGAAAAGCAAGTCCTTTGGTGACACGGTACGCCAGAAAGAATTGAATCAAACAATGGCACTCATTTCAAAAACCGTATTATAGACAATTGGGCCAAAGAACATGGTATTGAGTGGGTATATCATATTCCATATATCCATTCCATATCATACTATTCCATATCATACTATTCCATATCATTCAATATCCAGCCTCTGGGAAAATTGAAAGGTACAATGGTTTGTTAAAAACTACACTAAAGGCGTTAGGTGGTGGAACCTTAAAAACTGGGATTCACATTTAGCAAAAGCCACTTGGTTGGTCAACACTAGAGGATCAACCAATTGAGCTGGGCCTCCCAATCAGAAATTCTATGTACTGTAGAAGGAGATAAAGTCCTTGTAATACACATGAAAAATATGTTAGGAAAGGCAGTCTGGGTTACTCCTGCCTCAGGCAAAGGCAAGCCCGTTTGTGGGATTGTTTTTGCCCAAGGACCTGGCAGCACCTGGTGGGTGATGCTTCAGGATGGACAAGTTCGGTGTGTACCTCAAGGGGATTTGATTTTAGGTGAAAATATTCAATACTGAACTGCATGATGTGAATTGCCATACTAACAGTGTTTAACAAGTGTCTTTCAGATCAAGACAGTGATGATGAAACCAGAGCGAGCTTCTTTGAGTGGTGCCTGACACCTTCTTCCAAGTTGAGGTCTTTAACCCACAAACAGTGGTCATGAGATGCACTAGATGTACCATTTTTTCTGCCCTGGGAGACTGTTGTGATAAATGAACTTAATGAACTTTTCAAAGGATGGTCCACAGATTAACAGAATGATGAATTACTCTTGTGTATATATGTACATATGTATATATATATATATATATTAGTAGTGATTAATTAGATTGTATTGATAAGGTTTAAGTATACTGTGAATGACATGTTATAAGGGGTGGAATGTCCTGGTTTTGTTAAAAATAAGTTTATCTTTTAGTGAATTTGCTTGTCAGCTAAAGCCTTCATATTAGCTGCTTTTCTGAAAGCCGGGTGCATGTTTTGGTAGACATAGCAATGGTATGCAAGGTTGCTGGACTGATAAGGATGGATGTACATCTCACGAGAGGGGCAACGAGAAACAGATGACCAAAAACTGACCAATGGAGTATAACGTTCCATTCACATGAATACTTCATTTAGAAGTGGGAGATCACGAGGATCTCGTCCTTTTTCCTTAGGGCCGACATTAGAACAGGACCTTGCTAGTCGTCCCTGTGAACTGAGGCCTAGTGACAGACTGAATCCAGCTCCGGCTGGCTGCGTAGTCCAGTCCAGGGCTTCACGTGCCGGCTCTTCGGTTGCTGGGGCTTTCAAGATTGGTTTTGTATATTTTGTATTATTTTCTCTATTTTATTGGTAGCATTAGTAAAACATTTTAAGTTTTTTCCAACTCTCTTCTCTCTGTTCTTCTTTCCCTCCCAATTGCCTGTCCTTAGTGGGAAGGGGAGAGAGGGAGGGGACGAATATGGGAGGTGGGGAGAGAGCGGGTTAACAATACATCTGCCACGGTTTTATTATCACCCTGCAATCAAAAACTCGACAAGGACACTTTCTATAGAGCACAAGAGCTCTCCATCCCCAGATGTAAGAAACTGGGTAAGGCAGGCAAGAGGTCAGCATGGCTGAGTTGAGACCTGCTGGTCAAACTAAAGGGCAAGAAGGAAATGCACAGGCAGTGGAAGCAGGGTCGTGTATCCTGGGAAGAGTATAGGAATGTTGTCTGGTTGTGTAAGGATGGAGTCAGAAAGACCAAGGTGCATCTGGAGCTGAACTTGGCAAGGGACACAGAGGTCTTTTCATGTGTCTGCTGATCAGCCTCTCCATGTTGGCAGTTCTTCACAGAAGCACAACTAGTGCACACTTACATAAGTAATTGATTAGTTGCTTACTTACAATACCTCTTAATAGTCAAATAGAAGCTAAGCACCCTGCTTCTAAACAATGTATTACTTAATCTTCTGTCTCCCTCTTGTCATACAGGAGGATCTAAAACTTGAAAAATATCCCCTCAATTTGTAGGTGGTTAGAAAGCATTTATCGTGTCATTGGTTGATGATGGGCACATCATTTGTAACTTAATCACAGGATAGATTAATTCAGCAGCTTCTCTTCACCAGAGTCCTAAGGTGATGACCAGCGTGACTTCACCAAGGGCAAGTCCTGCCTGACCAGCCTAGTGGCTTTCTATGATGGAGTGACCACATCAGTGGACAAGGGAAGGGCTATGAATGTAATCATTCTGGACTTCTGTAAAGCCTTTCGAAGTCCCCTCCAGCATCATCTTTCTCTCTAAGTTGAATAGATATAAATTTATCAGTGGTCTTGGCTAACTGGGAATGTCCCAGTTCACTGAAGGAAATGGCCTCAAATTGCACCAGGGGAGGTTTAGATTGGATATTAGGAAAAGCTTATTCGCTGAAAGGGTTGTCAGGCACTGGAACAAGCTGCCCAGGGAAGTGGTGGAGTCACCACTCCCAGAGGTCTTTAAAAGATGCATAGATGGGGTGCATCAAACACAGCATTGCCCGCCGATTGAGGGAGGTGATCGTCCCACTCTGCTCTGCACTGCTGCAGCCTCACCTGGAGCACTGTGGGCGGTTTTGAGTGCCACACTATAAAAAATATACAAGGCTACTGGAGGGTGACCAGAAGAGGGCTACCAAGTTGGTGAAGGGTTTGAGGAGGAAGCCATATGAGGAGCAGCTAAAGTCCCTTGGTTTGTTCAGCCTGTAGAAGAGGAGACTGAGGGGAGACCTCATCATGATCTACAGCTTCCTCACAAGGGGAGGAAGAGGAGCAGGTGCTGATCTTTTCTCTCTGGCGACCAATGACAGAACCTGAGGGAATGACAGGAAGATGTTCCAGGAGAGGTTTAGGTTGGACATTGGGAAAAGGTTCTTCACCCAGAGGGTGGTGGAGCACTGGAACAGGCTCCCCAGGGAAGTAGTCACAGCCTCAAGCCTGACAGTGTTCAAGAAGAGACTGGACAATGTCCTCAGACACATGGTGTGAACGGTGGGGTTGTCATGTGCAGGGACATGAATTGGACTTGATGATCCTTGTACATCCCTTCCAACTCAGGACATTCTATGATTTTGATGAGGTTCTTAGGAACATGGTTTAGACTTGGACTTGGCAGTGCTAGGTTAACAGCTGGACTCTATGACCTTAAAGGTCTTTTCCAACCAAAATGATTCTATGGTTCCTCACAACAGCCCATATAGTCCTGTGCTTTGTAACTAGAAGGGTGTTGATAACACACCAATGTTTTGGCTGTTCCTGAGCAGTGCTCGCACAGCATCAAGGGTGTCTCTCCATCCCTTCCCCACAAAGGCCAATAGGCTGAAGATGAGCAAGAGGTTGGGAGGCAACATAGCCAGGACAGCTGACCCAAACTGACCAAAGGATATTCACAGAACCACAGAATGACTGAGGTTGGAAGGGACCTCCAGAGGTCATCTGAGTCTAACCTCCCTCCTGAAGCAGGGCCACCTAGGGCTGGTTGCCCAAGATTATGTCCAGGTGGCTTTTGAATATCCCCAAAGATGGAGACTCCACAACCCCTCTGGGCAACCTGTGCCAGTGCTTGGTCCCCCTCAGAGCTAAAATGTGTTTCCTGATGTTCAAACGGAGCCTCCTGTGTTTCAGTTGGTGCCCATTGCTTCTTGTTCTGCCACTGGGCACCACTGAAAAGAGCCTGGCTCCATCCTCACTGAGCAGTGAGCAAGCGAGTGAGGAGCACAGTGACAATTATGCTAAGTTCTGCTGCAGAGCACAGATCAAGGAGAAAAGAGGGGCAGGCCCAGCACCAGGCAAATCCACAGAGGGACCACTCAGATACGGGCTGATCTCGTGCGAGAGAGGCTGATGAGGTGGGGGTGTTGCCTGAATATTTAAATGGTATTTAATAGTTGTACTCAATACACAGGAAGCTCGTAAGTTCACTACGGGACAGAAAATGATGGTGTTAGTGTTCCATACAGTCACAACTGTACTGGAACAGAAAGGTAACCATTGGTTATCCCCTTCGAGATTCCTGAAATACCAGGTGATGTTGTTCGAATAGGATGATGTCAATATTGTCACTACTAACATTGTCAATCCAGCTTCTTTCCTTTGTGGATCTGTTTCAGAGCCTGTGGTCCATGATTGCCTGAAAACAATAGAAGCTGTTTACTCCGGCAGGCTGGATTTAAAGCAACAGCCAGTGGAAGATGCTGAAGACTCCTGGTTCACTGACTGAAGCAGCTTTGTAAAGCAAGGAATACGTAAAGATGGGTATCCTGTAAGAACTACCAACACGGTAATCAAAGATAAACCTTTGCTTCCTAGGACTTCTGCCCAGAAAGCTGCGCTCACATGAGCTTTAAAATTATCCAAAGAGAAGAAGACTAATATTTGGACTGATTCAGAGTGTGTTTTTAGAGTGGTGCATGGCCATGGAACTATTTGAAATAAAACAAAATTTATTAGCAGCACAAGGAAAACAGATTAAATGTGATGCTCCAATTGTTGGAAGCTGTGTTGGAAGCCAAGCAAATTCGTGAAAGATTTGTGGTTTGTAAAAAAAGTGATTTCTGTATGGGAACGTAGCACAAGATTGGCAAGGAGGTTAGTTAAATGTAAATACGCTCAAGTGACTTGTACCTGTGTGTAGAAAAAGCACATACATCACATTAATTGTTTTACTGACCTTGTATGCTTGATGAGTAGTACCTCTGTGTCAGATAACATAGGCCTGTGAGAAACTCTAGGCACCTTATCACTATGTCTGAGATTCCTGCTTTGTCATGAGGAAGAGTGGGAGGCTGCACCTGCCTGAAGCCTTGAAATACAGGTGAGCTCAGCAGGCCCAGTGATCTTCCAGCAGGATTGAACTTACCAGTGCCTGCATCCCCACTTGTGTCACCTCTACCTGGGAGCTTAAGTGCCACTTCGGAGATCCCCCAGTAGAGAGGTAACTAAAATAAAAGTAGCTCTTTGCAATGCATTCATGGCCTCTGGCTCTTCTTGCGATGTGCCTGCGTATGTGTACGCATTTTCACAGAATTACCTGCAGTTGGTCAAATTAAATACTTACTAGTCTTGGCAGATCACCTTACCGGGTGGGTAGAAGCTTTCCCTCTGAGCACTGTCACGGTGACAGTGGTAGCAAAAGTGATTCAAGAACAAATTATTCCTAGACATGGAATAGTGGAAAATATAGACTCAGATCACATTTTACCTCCAGGGTACTGCAAAGACTAATGGATAGCCTGGAATTTTCATACCCCTTGGCATCCCCCTTCATCTGGAAAAGTAGGAAGGATGAAGGAGACCTTAAAGAAGCAATTGTCAAAATTGATATTAGAAACCACATTACCCTGGACTAAATGTCTAACTATAGCCTTGCTGACGATCAGAACTGCTCCTCGCAAGGATATAGGGGTTTTGCCTTATGAAGTGCTCTTCAGGCTACCATACCTAGGCAGGAACAACGGACCCCCACGATTTGAAACTAAGGATATGTTTCTCAAAAACTATATACTCAGGTAGTCCCCTTCTTCTCTCAGGCACCAAGGGCTTCTCACACAAACTCTGCCATTAGAGTTTGCAGCCCACAAGTTTCAGCCTGGAAACTGGGTCCTCATCAAATCCTGGAAGGAAACTAAACCCCAGCCAGACTAGGAAGGACCATTTCAAGTTCTACTGACCACCGAGACAGCAGTATGAACAGCTGAGAAAGGGTGGACTCGTTATACACGGATCAAAGGACCAGTCGAACCTCCAAAGGACAACAGCAAGTGGCAAGTACTGACCACTGATGACCCCCTTCAACTAAAGATACAGAGATGAAAATGAAGTGCAACATTTAGGGATTATTAATCCTGTATTATGTAGGATTTACAAATGGGTTAGTCGCTATTAACATTACTGAAACTGAAGGTTCCCTGACAATTTGACGCTTGTCAGGTCCTTAATTGTGGGGATGTACAAAGCCAAAGAAAATTGAATTATGAAAACACGTACATGTGCCCAGGGGAACCAAGCTGCTCTAAGGATGATTTGAAGAAGTGTATAATTTTCAATTCTGTTTCTCCTTGCCCCTCCTGGTACAGTGTTTTCTGGACCACAGAGTTTCGGGGATGGACTGTAAGCAATGAACACTTATCTCCTCAAAATATAGAGCTGAAAAGAAAAATTACCCTGTCCAAAGGACAATCTCTCCCAGGATGTGAGTCCCTGCAACGCAACCCTTTGTACAATAGAGGGAGTAGATAACTCAGTAAGTGGAGTTTATGAATTAGGAGCAGACATTAGTGAAAAAGATCTCCTAGGATGGTTCAAAATGCAAGTGTTAAAGAACAATAGTAATGAAGAATTAACAAAATCACCTACTCAAAAACCTCCAATAGAACCTTAGGTCTCACCAAATGACCCTAAGGTGGTAACTGTTTTGGAAATATCAGATTTAAGAGAAACCTTGGAAATAGAAGCAGGATATGGTGATACAAATGCCTGGGTAGAATGGATAAAATATACAGTGCAAAGCCTAAACAAGAGCAATTGTTATGCATGTGCATCAGGAAGGCCTGTGGCCAGGAGGTACTCTTCCCTCTGGAATGGAGCGAAGATTGACAGGGGATGGAGTGCATCCTGGCCTTATACCAAGACTCTATGGTGTGGGGAAATAAGTCGTGTCATACTCTTTCCCTACTATTTCCAGCCTTGGGAAAAATTGCTGGTGACACAGACTGGGGCGTGGCAGGGCAAGCAGACAGGACACAACCAGCTTGTGTAGGTGAGTTTGTCGGGGGTTTCATTTGGGTGGTTTTCTTTTTTTCTCCCCAATTTAACTAAAGGCAGTAATGGTTTCTAGAAAAAGGAAAGCTGTTGCTGCTGTTAATACAAAGAGTGTGTCTACACAGACACTACCCTCCAAGAAGGATGCAGCCACCCAGGTTTCTGGCTGTGCAGAGAGTTTGTGCCTGGCATTGGTACCAGAGAATGGTATGGGAGGCACCTGTGTACGATGTGACCAGGTCAGTGACTTACTGTGCCTAGTGGCAGAGCTTAAGGAAGAGGTGGAGAGACTAAGGTGCATTAGGGAGAGTGAAGAAGAAATAGACTGGTGGGGTCAGGCTCTTTTGACTCCTAAGGGTGTGCAACAGGAGATGGCAAAGCCTTGTCCCTCCTACCATAAGGCAGATAGAGCAGACCTAATTGATGGGGGGGAATGGAAACAGGTCCCTGATCAGAGAGGTAAAAGAACCCTCTCTCGAACCCCATCACCACCCTTGGTGCCCTTAACAAATAGATATGGGGCCCTGGACCCAGAAAATCAGGCAGTGAACAGCCAAGAATATCTGCCTGGAGAGCCTCCTGGATGGACCTTATCTGCGGAAAGGATTACAACTGCAGGTATAAGAAAAAAAAAAAAGAAGGGTGGTTGTAGTCGGCGACTCCCTTCTGAGGGGAACAGAGGGCCCTATATGTCGCCCAGACCCATCCCACAGGGAGGTCTGCTGCCTCCCTGGGGCCAGACATTAATAGAAGACTTTACCAAGGGTAAGTCATGCTTGACCAACCTCATAACCTTTTATGAGAATGTAACAAGGTGGATGGATGATGGCAGAGCGGTGTAAGTGGTCTACTTTGACTTCAGCAAAGCCTTTGACACAGTCTCCCACAGCATCCTCACAGCTAAGTTGAAGAGGTGTGGTCTGGACAGTAGAGTAGTGAGGTGGGTTGCAAACCGGCTTAAGGAGAGAAGCCAGAGAGTGGTAGTCAGTGGTGCGGAGTCTAGTTGGAGGCCAGTATCTAGTGGAGTGCCTCAGGGGTCAGTACTGGGGCCAATATTATTCAATATATTCATTAACGATTTAGACGAGGGAATAGAGTGTACTATCAGCAAGTTTGCTGATGGCACTAAGCTGGGAGGAGTGGCTGACACACCAGAAGGCTGTGCTGCCATCCAGCGGGACCTGGACAGGCTGGAGAGTTGGGCGGGGAATAACCTAATGAAATTTAACAAGGGAAAGTGTAGAGTCCTGCATCTGGGCAGGAACAACCCCAGGTTCCAGTATAGGTTGGGAAATTACATATTAGAGAACAGTATAGGGGAAAGTGACCTGGGAGTCCTGATGGACAACAGGATGACCATGAGCCAGCACTGTGCCCTTGTGGCCAGGAAGGCCAACGGCATCCTGGGGTGTATTATGAGGGGGGTGGTTAGTAGATTGAGAGAGGTCCTCCTTCCCCTCTACTCCGCCCTGGTAAGACCCCATCTGGAATATTGTGTCCAGTTCTGGGCCCCTCAGTTCCAGAAGGACAGGGAACTGCTGGAGAGAGTCCAGCGTAGGGCAACGAAGATGATTAGGGGAGTGGAGCATCTCCCTTATGAGGAAAGGCTGAGGGAGCTGGGTCTTTTTAGTTTGGAGAAGAGGAGACTGAGGGGTGACCTTATTAATGCTTACAAATATATAAAGGGTGAGTGCCATGAGGATGGAGCCAGGCTCTTCTTGGTGGTAAACAATGATAGGATGAGGGGTAATGGGATCATGCTGGAACACAAGAGGTTCCACTTAAATATGAGAAAAAACTTCTTCTCAGTGAGGGTGCCAGAGCACTGGAACAGGCTGCCCAGGGAGGTTGTGGAGTCTCCTTCTCTGGAGACATTCAAAACCCGCCTGGACATGTTCCTGTGCGACCTCACCTAGGCATTCCTGCTCCAGCAGGGGGATTGGACTAGATGATCTTTTGAGGTCCCTTCCTATCCCAAACATACTGTGATACTTCCTGAGCTAATTCAGCCCTCAGACTATTAGCTCCTGTTAGCAGTCCAAGCTGGCAGCGAGGACGTTAATAGAAGAAATGCCAAGATAATTAAAAAAGACTTTAAAGCACTGGGTCGGTCAGTTCATGGGACGGGAGCACGAGTGATATTTGCCTCAGTTCCTGTGCTATCTGGGATGGATGAGGAGCTAAATAAAGAGAGGAATAGAAAAGCCCATCTCATTAACAAGTGGCTAAAGGATTGGTGTCACCATCAAAATTTTGTTTTTTTTGACCATGGGGCAAACTCCGTGGTACCCAGTCTCCTCAAATCAGATGGGCTTCCTCCTTCTAGGAAGAGCAAGAGGACTATAGCCCATAAGTTGTCGGGGCTGATCAGGAGGGCTTTAAACTGGGTTTGAAGGGGGAAGGGACTGAAACTGGGCTCTCCAAAGATCAGCCTAAGGATAGAAAGCCTGAATAAAGAGTGAAATCAGCAGCCCACTTGAAGTGCATGTACACTAATGCACGTAGTATGGGCAACAAACAAGAGGAGTTGGAAGCCATAATGCAGCAGGAAAGCTATGACATAGTTGCCATCACAGAAACATGCCAATGGTATCCTGTCCTGTATCAAAAATAGCGTGGTCAGCAGGGCAAGGGAAGTGATCCTTCCCCTGTACTCTGCATTGGTGAGGCCACACCTGGAGTATTGTGTTCAGTTCTGGGCCCCTCAGTTCAGGAAAGACATTGAAGTGCTGGAGCGGGTCCAGAGAAGAGCAACAAGACTGGTGAAGGGATTTGAACACAAGACCTATGGGGAGAGGCTGAGGGAGCTGGGGTTGTTTAGTCTGGAGAAGAGGAGGTTTAGAGGTGACCACATCACTCTCTATAACTACCTGAAGGAAAGTTATAGCCAGGTGGGGATTGGTCCCTTCTCCCAGGCAGTTAGCAATAGGACAAGGCGGCATGTTCCAGTATAAGTTGGGGAATGACCTATTAGAGAGCAGTGTAGGGGAAAGGGACCTGGGAGTCCTAGTGGACAGCAGGATGACCATGAGCCAGCACTGTGCCCTTGTGGCCAAGAAGGCCAATGGCATCCTGGGGTGTATTAGAAAGGGGGTGGTTAGTAGGTCAAGAGAGGTTCTCCTCCCCCTCTGCTCCGCCCTGGTGAGACCACATCTGGAATATTGTTTCCAGTTCTGGGCCCCTCAGTTCAGGAATGACAGGGAACTGCTGGAGAGAGTCCAGCGCAGAGCAACGAAGATGATGAAGGGAATGGAGCATCTCCTGTATAATGAAAGGCTGAGGGAGCTGGGTCTCTCTAGTTTGGAGAAGAAGAGACTGAGAGGTGACCTCATTAATGTTTATAAATATATAAAGGGTGAGGGTGTTGTGTGTTGATAAGGATCATGGCTGAAATATTGTGGTGAAACTAGTTCATCCAGCCACAGATGATACATCCAGTATAGGGTGAACTGCCACTAACAAGCCACAGCCCAGGCCGGCTGGCCGATACCGGAGGTGGGGGATGTGCCAGAGGGCACATAGCTCTTCTGATATGCCCAGCTTGGCACACAAAGGGGAAAAGCTGAGACCCTTCAGCATGGCCCAAGGCTTGTCAATCTTTTGCAATCACCCCTTCCCCCCAGATTTTCCTTTACTCAGAGAGCTATAAAAAAAGCTCTCATGAAACAGCGCTGGGAGGGAACCCACCACCCTGATGACCCTCCGCCCACCAGCCTTGCCACAGGAACTGGACCAGACACCGGAGGACGCTGCATTCCTGAACTACAAACCGCAGCATCCTCACTGTGCGACACCAGAGGCCATACATCATCATACAAATCTCATCATCCATGCTGTGGAGCCGTAACAGTGACTGGGTCCCTCACCCTTTTCTTTATTCCTTTCTCTCTGCTCTTTCCTTCTCTCCTTTTTTCTATATCCCTATTTCTTTGTCTCTCCTTCTGTGAGTGGTGATATCTTTCTTTCTCTCTCTCTCATACCTTAGTTTTCTTTCCTTCTCTACCACTCTCTTTTCCTTTTTGAACATATAAGAGTAACATCATCTTAAACTCTGCTGTTGGATTCTTCTAAAATTTGGTATTATAGCTACTAATGGTTGCCAATACATTGCTTGTAGAAGGACTTTTTGCTGTTATATTTTTGCCAAGCCACTATTCGCTGTAACTAGTATTCCAACACGTAATTTTAGTAAAACTCCTAATCGAATTGGACTCCTGGAGTGATTGTCTGTCATTCACTTCACATAACCGCACAGAATTAACCCAAAGTTAACTCATACCTGGTCTCATCTGTTGAGTCAGGGTTCCCCAATGAACACAAAGCAAGAAATCAAGTAACTGTGGGTTTTGAATCCTTTTTCTTTTGGTGGGTAACTATAAACAAGAATGTAGTCTGGATAACTTATATTTATTATAACAAACAATGATTTATAAATTATACTAGACAAACAGTTAAAGCAATCACCAAACAATCAGATGCTACTAGTAGAATGGCATGGGAAAATAGGATGGTCTTACATTTGATGTTGGCAGAAAAAGGTGGAGAATGTGTAATGTTAGGAGATAGATGGTTTACCTTTATCCCAAACAATACTGTCCCTGACAGCACTATAATCAGAGCACTGCAAGGACTCCCAACTTTAGAAGAAGAATTGGCTGAGAATTCAGGGATAGATAGGTCACTCACGGGATGGTTAGAATCTTGGTTTGGAAAGTGGAAAGAAATGACAGCATCTATTTTTAATTCTTTGATCATAGTAGCAGGGGTGCTAACTGCAATAGGATGCTGCATCATTGCATGTGTCCAAGGACTTGTTCAACGCCTTATCGAGACAGCTTTATCAAAGTAAATGCCTTTAGGGCCACTGCCATACTCTGGTAAATGATGCTGCTAAAAGAACAAGAAGAAAGAAGCAATGCTGGATGCATAACTCCTGAAGAGGAATGTGAAATCATGTTGTCCCAGCTTGAAGCCACGTACTAGACTGCATCATAAAATAATGCAAAAACAACAAAAGTAAAAAGGAGAGGAGGAAAATTGTAAGGAACATTTAATGAAGGACTGTTGTTTTTACAAAACTGAGGACCTGGCGCCTGACCCCAGCAGGGGGGAAGGACCAAGAGACATCAGATTATGAATCCCTAATGTAACACAAATTATCTTCAACTAATCCTGGAATGCATACTGGTACTTGTATTTCCAAGTTAATGTAGGGGGAAGGGTAGCTGAAGATCCAGGAACCCATATTTTAAATAGATCAATAAGGGGAAGGGTATTGTTGGAATTAGATGAATAAAATATGTAAACTGAGGCAGGTGTCAGGTAGTCTGTAAACCCTGAAGTACCCAACCAATGGGGAACAGGGGAGGGAAACTGTGGCCATGATTTTGGGGGGACTATAAGCAGAGGCTTTTTGCCCTGTTATGACTTAGATTCAGGACTTGAGGGAATACTTAGTAAGTTTGCTGATGACACAAAATTGGGGAGAAGCTATTGACACTCCCAAGGGCAGAGAGGCACTGCAGAGGGATCTAGACAAATTGGAGAACTGGGCAATCACCAACGACATGAAATTCAACAAGAGCGAGTACCAGATTTGGCACCTGGGACACAGCAACCCTGGCTGTACATACAGACTGGGGGATGAGATGCTGGAAAGCAGCTCTGCAGAGAGGATCTGTCGGCTCTGGTCCATGGCAAGTTGAACATAAGCCAACAGTGTCCCTGGCAGCCAATCTGAACAGGGTGTTGGGCTATCTTGTCTAGACTGCACTTTTGCCAAGAAAGGTTGGACCAGATGATCCTTGTGATCCCTTTCAACCTGGTATTCTATTATTTTATGGAGATATATGTAGAATTATATATTTTTGCATATATATACTGTATATACACACATATATAGACATATAAAGTGTATCTAGGTATATTAAAAAATATACATATTTATACACTCCTGTATATATAGTTTCTCTGCACATATAAAGTGGATCAATATCCATATCTATATAATGCTTTACCTATATTAAAGTTTAATGTTTGTCCCTGGACTGAATGAAATGAGCAGCCAGTCTAGCTGAGGGCACTCTGAGAACACGTGGGCATGACAGTGTCAAAAAATGGCAACCAGGAAATCACAATATGGTGTGAAAAAACACAGACAATGATGTTGTCAAACATATATGCCCCCATATATGTAGCGAGAGGGGGCTTCCTTTTCTGACATACTTCTGAGTAAGCTCTTTGAGGTGGCTGGGCCTGCCAGACAATTACAGGATGGTATGAAAACACATGGGCCATGAGATTATCAAAAGTACACATGGATTAATTAGGCATTAATTGCATATTGGTTAAATGAACATTGATGCAATAGACACCTGTTAGTGGTAAGCAGCAGTCACACAGTTCACGACCCAGAGGCATATGCCTGCATTAGCCATTAGACGGAGGATTGCATACTCCTCTGTACCAGGTACTGCCTATCTACATCTTTGGCACAGCCTGGCAGGGTGCTTGCTGGAGGATGCTGGAAAGCTTCAGCTGCCAGCCCTTGTACTGTCTGCAAGTTCACTCCCACACTTTACTCCCTCACACGCCACGATCCACGCAGTTTCTCACAGGACCAGCTGGGCTGTGCCAAGGGGAAGGTGCCCACTAGCAGGCCTGCTTTATGCCCTGTGTATTGGTGCAGGAGGGGCCCAGCACCCCAACAGCCATGCACACTGAAGGAGTGGGGTTTGCACACTGCAGCACCTACAGGCCTCCAACCACCATCACCTGGGCTTGGGTGGGCCAGGCACTGAAGAAGCTTCCCACCCCGCATTAGGCATTAAATTAGGTATTTTTCTCCAGTGGTATTAAACGCCTTTCCTGCTTGATTGTCACCCGTGATGGACTGGGGCACTCCTGTACCTCACACCGTACTGCACATCTCTCTGGCTAGGGGAAACCTGATCCAGTTTGTCTACTTCCCATCTCCCCCTCCCCACCCCGACTCCCTTCCCCCCCCCCCCCCGCGCCCCCCAATATAGTAATATTCATCATCTTATTCTTGGCGTTTTCTTATTCTTGCATTTCCATCAATTAAGGGTCTAGATACCCTGATAGATGAGCCATTGAAGAATCATAACCCCTTGCTTAGATGCTGCCCCCCAGTCAGCCCCTTACCAGCCGTTCAGCGGAGGGGCCGCCTGTCCCCTCACCCTGTTCCCATGCGGCCAGGTGCCGGGGGGAACTGGGGGGCCGTTAAAGGGACAACCTGCCTCCCCCCAACCCCCACCCCCCCCCCCCAAAGGCGAGCTGCCTCCGCACTTGCCGTGCACCAGCCCCGGCGGCGTGCCCGGCCCTGTCCGTGCCAGAAGCCTTCGGCCGCAGCCCCGGGGCCATGGCAGCGTCCCGCACCACTCCTCCCCGGGCAGCCCCCATCGCGGGTGCTACCGCTCTGCCGGATGGCGAGAGGGCACCCGCTGGAAGGCGAGTCCCAGGCGGGGGGGACTCGGCTCCCTGCCGGGGCCACCGAAGGCCGGGCAACGCTACCCCGCGGCGGGGCGAGCTGCCCTGCATCCCGGCCGACCTCGGCCACTCTCTGCTGGGGTGCACCTCACCCTGCCAGCCCCAGAGCGGCTCTGCCCTGCGCCCAGTCCCTGGGACAAAACCCCGGACCCCGGCGGCGGTGGGGAGGGGAGCAGCCGAGCACCCGCACCCTTCACCCCGGCGCTCCGCCGCCGCTCCAGAGCGGCGTTTCCACCGGGATCCCGCCCGTGGAGGGTGCGTGGTTATTGTCCCGATAAGAGAGGCACCTGGACTGCCTTAAGTGCCACGTAAAATGCAATCGGTCAGCGCCGCGGCTGCTGGGCAGAAGCGAAGCGCGGGTAATCTTACGTCCCTCCAGAAGGTGGGGACCCGGGGCTGGGCAGCATCGGACGGGCCTCCGGTCAGGGAGCAGCACGCTGTGCAGGTCCTGTCGATGGAAAAGTGACCCAGCACTGTAGTCTTTTGAGCTCTTATAGGGCTTTCGTAAGAGAAAACATTTTCCATTCTACTGTCAAACAAAAAGGATGTTCGCGTGAGAACTCGTTGCCGAACTGTTAGATAAAGGCAAGGCCACGCAGGTGGTGTAATCGCCAGCACTGAGTGGGAGCTGATGAGGGCTCCTTGCTTGCGATTAGCTGGCTAAATTTGTCCTGTGGCCAAGGGATGTGGGCAGCAGGGCACGGCCTGAAGGCCAGGCAGTACTATAGCCAGAGATTAGTATGTTTTCTTTGTTTCTGAAATGATTACTAGTAGGATTTTCTCTCAAGAAAAATCTGTGCTAAGCTTTATAATTTTGACACATTGGACTTGAAAATAAATTAATGGATAATTAAATACCAGCTAAATGAATGTTTTGTGTTGTCATAATATTTTTATTAGTTGAAAATACAGCAATAAGTAAAAACATTCAGGAATTTGCCAGTGAAAACATGTTTACGGGGTTCTGCTTTCATTTCTTTGAGGATAAGTAAATATTATTACCAGGTGTCTCTGAGAGGTTTATCATGGTATGGCTGTTACTGGAACATTGATCTTTGTGTTTTCCTCTGTTAGATGAAAGCAGAAAATATGTGAGCCTCCAAAGAGCGCTTCATTCATGAAAAGTCCCACATAGGCTAATATGCCCTACCAGGATCAGGCCCAATGCTGCTGGCAGTGGTTACAGGACGGAGGGAGAATGTGCTTGAGGGCCAGCACTGCACACTGTGCATGTCTGGTTACAACTTGCTGCACCCTGCACAGCGTATGCAGCGCTAAAAGCAAACCCGGTGGGTGGGATTCTTCTGTCAAGCTGTAGGCTGGGGACAGATGCCAGTCAAGGGATAAATGTATAGATGCTCTTTAACTCACATGGCGCTCCTCTGCCTTACATTGTGTACCATGGGAAGAACTCTGGCTATAGCACTATTTCATTGACTCTGCCTCAGAGCATGACTAGATCTAGCTGGTGAGTTGAAGGTGCATTGGTCAGCTGTGCTACAGTCATAGGTAACTGTGGGCCAAAGAAAACCACACAAATTACAGTGTTGACACTTCAGTGAGGGGCATGAGATGGGAAAGCAGGAGCCTAAGTCAGTTTCATGAGTCTGGAGGTGGCTGAGAGAACCTTTGATTCTGATAGTCTCTTTAGTTAATTCACAGTCAGAAAATGCTTCAAGTAGCCATGACACTCTGGGGTTCAGAGAACAGGGAAATTAGTATTGCCCTGCATACTCCTACGTGTGCCATATGAAGTCCTTTTAATGCATTATTTATTTGTAAGACGCTTGTATGTGAGTAGCTCATTTGGAGAAACACGATGCAAGTTGTACCATTTTGCAATGCCCTTTCTTGCAAGGATACAGCATACTTATTTATAACCTCCTGGTGTGAAGGAGATGTTAATCTGCATGGGGAACATTTTACCTCATTAATAGTATGATTTGTTCTGGGATTGATGTATTTGCCAAATAAAATATTAATGTAGCACCCTATGTGTGACCAGTTTATCATTTTGTTGACTTGTGTAAGTGCTAGCTTTTAAAAATGATACCTTGGCAGATTCCCATTTCTCTAGGATTGGCTGAACAACAGCAAATACCTAAGCAAACTCAGAATATATAGATAGGTGAGAAAAGACGTACAAACAGTATAATTGGATGTACTAATTGCTACAGGAAGCCAGTATACTTTCTTATAGTCTATTAAACATTCTGGAAATTCGCAACCCATGTAATAAAAACATATTAGACTTGTTGCTGTAACATTTATAATTTTTCCTCCTTATTGCCTTTCTTGTACTTCTCATATGACACAGGGGTTAGATGTTTGTCCCCCACAGCTTCTGGGTTGTCTGATTCAAGGGAATTCATGAGCTCTTGGACAGTGTGTAAATCATGACAATGGAGGCCTGCAGCCCCTAATTTCTGACATTACTTAATGAGGATCAAGAATAATGGCAAGAAGTGTGTGAACCTGCGTCTGCCCATGTGTAGGCACTCTCACTAGTGCTTGGTCTAGTCTATACCTCCTTGGACTCCCTCCCCAGGCAGCAATTGTCACTCTTTAACAGGACACAAGCCCTGCTAGATGTGTAATTTACCTTTCAATTGTGGGGCCTAAAGCATGCCTTTTAGTTGTCACCAATATTCCATGCATTTGGCTGTCCTGTCAGCCGCACAACGGAAACATTTTAGGCTTGGCAAAGCAGGGGCCAGCTGAAGGTCTAGAGGCTTTGCTGATAGTCTTGACTGACCTGTTAAGCTATGAAATGGCTATATGAATTGCCATCCTTGCCTGAAGAAAAGACACAAGACAGGAAGGTGTGTCCTAGAAGCTTAAAACCCCAGAAACTGGGAATTCCATGAATAAGACTTAAGGACTACCTGGGTCTCATAGTTCCTAGCTACCCTGTAATCCACCCACTGAGAATCAATCATGTGGAAAGCAAAATAATAGTCAGGATGGACATGTACCTAGATTCTGAGCAAGGCCCGTGGGCTCAGCCAGGGTCCACTCAGAGAAAACAGTACAGAGATTTTCATCGTGCATGATGAGGTGTTGTATAGCAAGAATGAAAGCCCAAACATATGCAATATAATAGTAACCTTTTTTTTTTTGTTATTCTTGGGTATAGCACATTTTCATTCTCATTCTGTAATGTCTGTGGCAAAAGCTTGTTTTCTACCTGAAACATCCTGAAATAGAGATGACATCATTTGTCATTGCCCCTGGAAGAACTCTGGCAGTCCTATTCTGTTACCTCATTATCAGTTCACAGTCGTGTCACTTCCCATTAATTGTGCCTGCCTTTGCCAGCCTGGATTAGTTCTGCCAGGGAAATTTACAATACTGGAGACTGTGACATTGCTCCCTTGACAGCCACCCCTTTGTCACCTGTACTGCCCCTGGACAGGGTGCCATCAATGAGGAGAAGCCTGGCTCTGGCTAGGTCAAGCACAGAGCCACCTCAGCAAATTGTCTGTCTTCACAATTCACCTTTGGGAAGTGATTTGCTTTCATGATAGAAAACGTATTTTTCCCCATAGCGTTATTTTTAGATGTGTGTTTGTCCCTTCCTCCCTCCCCTGCTCTTTAGCATCATCTAGATGGCAAGCGTCACTTCGTCTGGTTGTTTCCTGGTGTCCTGAACACTTAGAAATGGTGTTCTCAGAACATTACTTTTTCCGAACTATTAAAAAAAAAAAAATCTAGTCCTTTCAAAGCTGCTAGAAACACTTTGTTGGCAAAGCAGGAGTGGAGCATTGAATGAGACCTTGTGAGGAGAACAGTCTCCCTTGCAGGGCAGTGGAGGACACACAGTTCTTGGCAGGACTCAGCCCTGTGGCAGCCCGTGCTGTGAAGATATTTGAGCTAAATTACCAAGAGGGATTTTTTTTCTACTTAAAATATTTCAAAATTTGTAGATACTGTTCAAGAGGTGTTTTACTGAATGTTGTGGTTATCAGAGTTGCTTTTCACAAAAGCAAAAGCAGAAATAGCTGCAGTTCATCTTTTCTTAATTATACCTGCCCTTGTGTCTGACCCTGTGAGCTCATGTTTCAAAAGCCTTTAAGGGCCAGATGAGTCAAAACCAGTTTGTCCTGCAAGAAGCTTTGATATGTCAACCCACATTTCCTCCTAATTAGGATCCTGAGCCATAGGCCTAAGGAGGGCGCCTTACCCCCACAGCCATAGCCAGGGGGCAGGAAGAGCCTGGCCATCTGGGGTAATGGTGGGCAGGTAGCTGCCCCAGCACACAACCCAGCAGCTCGGCAGGCTGGTGGCAGCAGCAGCCCCACGGTGCAGCCCTGAGCAGGGGATGGGGAGCAGAGTCAGGGAGGCTGCTGGGGAGCAGCGGGAAGCAGAAAGATGGTGTAGGTCTGCAGTGTGTCCAGGAGGCAGGATGGAGATTAGGCTGGGCACAGGCACACCCACAGCACAGCATGGGCAAGGCTGGAGGCCCCAGCTTGAGGAGAAATGGGGCATCAGGACCCATGGGCCATTCAGGCCCCAGGGTACTCTCCACAGCCCCCCCAGCCCTGGGGTTGTGCCAGGGCAGAGCCATGGACCCAGGCAGAGGTGCTTGAAGCCAGTAATGGGGAGTAACTGAGCCTCCTCTGAGGAGCCCTGGCAGGGTAGAATCATAGAATGTCCTGAGTTGGAAGGGACCCACAAGGATCATTGAGTCTAACTCCTGTCCCTGAACAGGACAACCCCAAAGTTCACACCATGTGTCTGAGGGTGTTGTCCAGTCTCTTCTTGAACACTGTCAGGCCTGGTGACATGACACCTTACTGGGGAGCCTGTTCCAGTGCTCCACCAGCCTCTGTGTGAAGAACCTTCTCCTAATGTCCAACTTTAACCTGCCCTGGCACACCTTCCTGCCATTCTCTGGGGTTCTGTCATTGGTCACAAAAAAGAAAAGTTCAGTGTCTGCCCCTCTTCCCCTTGTGAGGAAGCTGTAGACCATGATGAGGTCTCCCCTCAGGATCTTCTTCTCCAGGCTGAAGAAACCAAGTGACTTTAGCTATTCCTCATATAGCTTCCTCTCCAAACCCCTCACCAACTTCGTAGCCCTCTTCTGGACACTCTCTAGTAGCTTAGTATTTTTTTCATCCTGTGGCACCCAAAACTGCCCACGGTGCTCCAGGTGAGGCTGCACCAGTGCAGAGAAGAGCAGGAACATCACTTCTCTTGCCCAGCTAGCAATGCTGTGCTTGATGCACCCAGGACACTGTTGGTACATGGGACAGGAAGGCTGACCAAGGAGCCCAGGGTCCCTGGGAGCCAGGTCTGCGGCCCTTGGGCTCCGGGGTAGGTCCTGTGCAGCCTGAGGGCCAGGCACCCAGCTCCAGCAGCTGGAGTGACCTATGAAGGAAGCTGTGGGAGCGGAGCTGCCCCCAGAGGGGGGCAAGCCTGGAACTGGGGTGACCCACACACAGGCTGCACCCCTCACCCACCAACACAGCCCCAAAGGACCATGGAGGGCAGGTCCTGGCTTTTGAGGTTTATCAGCAGCCCTGGGTATGGCATGTGATGAGCCAGGTCCACCCAGGGAATCCTACCAGGAGACACAATTTGGTGCCAAGACATGGCACCAAAGCCCAGCCAGAGCTTTAGCAGAGTCCTAAGGCAGAGGGCATGGGGGGTCCCAGGTGGGGCAAATCAAGGGAATTAAAGCCTATTATATTAGTACCTGACAGAAATGGTTTTATGTGCACATTTTTGCTAATTTCTAGTCCTTTGCACCTCTTATCCATCTCTTGGTCCTCTGGTCATCCTCATTGTATAGAAGTCAGTTTGCTTCTGGAGTTAGGCAACATGTTCCTACTGAGATCAAACCCATGTGCAATGGTTGGGATAGTTTGCTGCAGGGACTGCTGCCAAAAGATGTTATGAGTGAGCCACCTTCCAAACGGTTTTGCTGCCTTCGCCCTGCAAAGTCTACTAGCATCAATCCAGGAGGCAACTGGTTTAGATGCATGCAGAGACTGGCCTCGTCCCTCTGCCTGTGTGCCAAGGCTTTTATCCTCTGCTGTCTGGAAGAAATTTTAAATAACACGTAAGTTAATTTTGTGGATAATACTAAATCAGGTGTTTTGAAAATCTTATGTCTGCAGATCAGTTTTAGCTATCCACCCTCACAATATCTCCCCGGTTGGTTCTAGGAATGGCCCTGTGTTGATGTGGCCAGGCAGCTCAGTTTATCCACAGATGTATATGAGATATTCACTGGTGATTTAGTGATGTACAAATAAGTCTCCCCCGGGTGATTTTAATCTACAATAAAGATTTAACCTTTAATTTTTTTTAAAGTTTTCTTCTATTTTCTGGCTTGTCATGGTAGCACAAGGTAAGGGAAAAAAACCCCAACAACTTCTATACAAGCTGTGTGATAAGTATGTTTTTAAAAGAATAGTTTAAAACAACTATCTTTTGAGTCTCTTTTTCCAAGCCAGTGCTGTTGGCAGTGGCTCTGACAGTAATAAGTTTTGATAGGTAAAACAAATAACACTTGGTCCCATTTAGCTGAATAGTTCCCTTAATGTAGTCTTGTCATGGAGCCAAACTTGTTTCTTGATAAATGAAACCATCAGAACCGAGAAAGAAACTTCTTTTGTGAACTGCTTTATATTTCTGTCATTTCTCCGGGGGCTTATGATGAACAACTGTCGTGCATAATATACATTAGATTTATTTCCTGCTTTGCTGTCACAGATGCCTTGCCACTAAAAGTTTAATTCAGTGCATGGTTTCTGTGTAGTATTTTAAAACTTAAAAATCTTAAGTTTGTTACATTTTTGATGGCTTCTTCCTACAACATAGAACACCATGCTTTGTGATGGTGTCTGTAATGTATGGCAAAGTGGGATACACACAGGTAATTCTATACATGGATATTTATAAACCTCTGACTGTACATTTTCTGTAACTTCCAAAAAATACAGTGCAACAGAAATGAAATACATACTTCTTCCATGTGTGCATAAGAACAGTCACACAGGGTTGGATCAAAGGCTCTTCCAGACTGTCATCTAGTCTCTGATGATACATCAGTTTAGGGAAAGGACATGGAGTGACCTTCCTCTGGAATATTCTTCCAGGCTCTCATCGTCTTTGGTTAAGAAACTTCCAGACTAAGAGGATGCAGTATAAACCATGGTATTTAATAGCATCATGATTATAAAATAGATATACCTTAAATGAAACTACATAACCCATTTATTATTCTGGTTTTTACATTGTTCTGTGTCAGTTATTCCTATGGTGTGTTGAGGCCACTTTCATCTCAGGATCTCAAAATGCTTTACAGGTAGGCAAGTGATAGCAAGAAGTCATACTATGACTTGTAGTTCTGGAAAAGGACCTTGATCATCCTTGGTCATTCAGACTAAGGAATAGAACAAAGACAATATCCTGTTATTTTTGTATGTGACTTCCTTTTCTTCTGTACAGAGTGGTAACCCTATCTCAACTTCCTGTATCTGAGGACTTCATGACATTGGTACCACATGCTTTTGGCTGTTTGCAGAGATGATAGAAATATTCTGTAGTTACTGTAGTTTTCTTGCAGGATAGTTATAGGCCACATACTTTGTGGGGTCAACTCTTGAACTCCACAAAACAAAATTATCACTGGAACAACATCAAGTTGTGCATGGTCTGATATCTCTGCATGTCTTTATCATACTCTGACACACAAAATGAAGAAACAAACAAACAACAAAACCCCACAACAGTTTAAGGTCATTATTTTAAAAAATGTTTTAGTAAGTCTGACAAATCTTTAATCCAACAGCACAAGACCAAGACTGAAAAGACAATTACACTTAGCAACTTCATAAAAGTCTTCAGAAATGTTTCATTTACTTACTAAAATGAGACAGTTTTAGAATTGTCTCAGACTAGTTCATATTTCACACAGCAAGTCAAATATGTCATCTTTCTTGTATTTTGCAAGTTCTCCTATAAACTCTGAGATTCATTTGCAGTTAAGACCATAACAGCCAGATTCTGCTTCCCTTACTCTTGCTAGTTATTGTGTTATTGCAGGGTTGCCGTATTAATTCCGATATGAATGGTGATCCTAATTCTGACATGATGAGGGCTGAATATTGCCTGTCTCAAGTATCTGGCAAGTCTGATGTAGAGGAAAATGGCAGGTATCTCTTTGGTGTTTGTTTGTAGGAAGATAATTTTAGAGGTCTAGCATCTTACAGGAGTTCTGCTCAGACTGATCTGTCAATAGCATTGCAGTGGAGGAAAAAATTATGCATGTTAAATTAATTTATCATAAGCTCTGCAATAATCACCACTGTAAGCAATATTTCATTTTCTGAATTGGTATAGCCTGTATCCAACTACCCACCAAAAAGTTAACAGTGGTTCTCAAGGAAAAGCATACTTCATTTCTTCTGGCCTCTTTTGAACTGTACAACTAACTTACTTTCTCCCTTCCTCTGTCCCTCCCTCCCTGTTAGATTTATGAATCATTTGCAGAAGGGAAAATCTCTTCTGCAATATTTTTTTTGTTAGTACCTTTTAATGATTCATTTTGCCACAGATGCTGTCATTTAACTCTGCTGGTGCATGAGAGGCTCAATTTGATCACAAATTTTTGGAACACTATTTTTTTTCTAATAGCAGGAAGCTATCAGAATTAGTTTCTCCTTTGTCATATAATTTCTCTGAAAAGGTCAGGATGGCCCTATCTTCTGGGCAGAATTCATAAAATTATATATGTTGGTCAAGGTTTAAAATCAAAACCTTGTTTGACAGAATAACAATGACCTTAACAATTGCCTTATAGGGATCAGAAAATGTGGCCTTACGTAAGTATGAATAATAAGGACATTAGCTTTGAAAATACACATTTGAAAAACATCTTTCAAGTTACAGCTATTTTTTGCATTTGTTTTTAAGAGTTTTGGAAAATGTTCTTGCATAAATACACAATCCCAGTGAATTTACTGGTTACAAAAATAAGGACTGAGGCAGGAGTGTAAATCAGCACAGTTCTTTTGGCTGCAAGCCATCTGAGTTTACAAAGTCAAGAAGCAGATTTCTTGTTTAAAATGGTCTGTAGTTTTCCCTTTTTAAAATGTATGATTTTTAAAAATTCAAGGACACTAAATAATACATCTTTTGCAGCCCAATTCTGACAACGTTTACCTTATTTAGGTAGAGTAGCCTTTCAAGTTACACAAATAAAGCAGTAAGAAAGTGGAGACTGTCCCTTGGCCTTTTCTTATCCATAAACAAGCCTTTTTCCTTAAAGGTATTTTTACAAATAAATATGCTATTTCATACACTCCACTGTATTCTGGTGGATGTTTGCTATGTTGACACAGCAAGCAGTATCCTTTTTAGTGTAGAGAATAGGATAAGTGTGTGCTTTAAATCAAGGGAAAGACACTTGTTGACTTTGTTGGGCACCCTAAGGCTCTTGCTTATAAACACATTTTTCTGAGAAGGAATTTATCATGTTTTGTAAAAGATACATCACATTATACAAATATGTTAAATCTAGGTCAATTTAAAAATGCGATTTACTACAGCATACACTCTTAGAAATATTTTTTTTAATAGTATGTATTAGGAAATAAGCCACCTAGTCAGATAATGCTGCTGATAAATGAATAATTGAACGATAGTGATATTAGTTCTAAACATCTGAAGAGTACTGGAAAAGTCATATAAATCAAATGATTGTTATTGCTGCCTGTACGGACTTTAGGGTTACAATTCCAGGTGTATCTCTGGTGAAGAAAGGCTACTCAAAGATAACTGATGATCAAACAAATGGTATAATAAATTCAGTGACAAACACTTGTTTCCTATAGTCCTGCAGCCTTTTTGGCTGCATGAATCCTGCTCAAAACCTCAGGCAGGAAAGAGTATTTCTAGCTATAAGTGACAGTAGACTGTCAGGATGACATTTTACTGGAGTGCTGATGCATCATGCATCTCTCAGTTTTTTTTGGGAGGAAAAGAGGAGGGAACACCTACTAAACCAGATTTTACTGTGATTGGCAGGAAGAGTCAAAGCAAAAGTGCCTTAATTTTTTGTTGCTTTTCACTTTTCCTCATGTTCTGTTCTTGTGAACCAAAAAAGCCCTCAGCCTTAATTTTAAAAGAAGCCCTGTAAAGTTCATGCTGATAACAATCATGTATAGAGAAATCCATAACAGGCCCAAAATTCAGCTGGGTCTGCTGATGTTTAAGTGTGGTTAAAAAGAAAGCAGGTATGCATTTATATGAATGCTACGCATGTTGGTTTCTCAGCTTAAAATGGGAGAAAAATGGAGAAGTGTGAGTATAAATCTGACTGTTGAAAGGATTCCGCAGGAATGAGAGAATGATAGTATTACAGAATCATTTAGGTTGGAAAAGACCTTTAAGATGATAGAGTCCAACTGTTAACGCTGCCAAGTCCACCACTAAACCATGTCCCTTTTAAATCCCTCTAGGGATGGTGACTCCACCACTTCCCTGGGCAGCCTGTTCCAATGCCTGACAACCCTTTCCATTAAGGAATTTTTCCTGATATCCAATCTAAACCTCCCCTGGTGCAATGTGAGGCCATTTCCTCTTGGACTATCACTTGTTATTTTGGGAGAAGACACCAACACGCACACAGACAGGAAGAAAACTCAGATATTTAACTTACTGCCCTCAAATATTTTAAGTACAGATGGGAATGAGACTTTCCCTTCAGTGAACTGGGACTCAGTTTTTGCTAGTTGATCTGGTTTTAGAGTTAGCTAGTGCTGATAGTGTTATTGCTGGATTTGTTTGGAGGCTGTATTAACATTCAGTGCATGGATGTTCAGTTATAGAATTTTGTTCTAATATCTTATTGTGTTTTTCAGCAAATTCAGTCAGTTAACAAGCTATATAAATAACTTTACAAGTGTTCTCAGTTTTTGCCCATATGTATGTGTCTATATGCACATGTGAATATAGAGAAAGCATATTCATATTCAGATAAGTCAGCAAAAGCTATCAAGCATATTTTGTTTGAATGAAAGGTATTTTATATTAAAAAAAAAAAAGAAAATTAATATATAATCAAAATTCCACTTCCAGCTATCATGTATGTAACCTGACATACAAGTGTTTTAAGTATTCAGTGGTAGTGTTTGGTCTCAGTAGCACTTTGTGAGACTCTTCATGGGATGAGTAGTTCTTGCCTTCTTTTTTCCACAGGGTGACACAAAAGTTTGTTCAAGGTTGGAACCTACCTCTGAGCAGGAAGAATATTCCTGCCCACTAATAAATTCTAGGCTGGTCTAAAAGAAACAATTCAGTATTTGTAAACTGTCCCAATCTCTTCTTTCCTAGAGTAGAAGCCTAGAAGATTTCAACATGATGTTGAAGGATTGTGCCATTATTCTTACCTCCCACTAATACGGCTTCCACCCAGAAAGGGTGTGGAAGATACAAATTGGCAGTTGTTCTGTGCACCTTATCTTTTACCTGGCTGAAAAAGAAAACAAGGAATCACATGAAGAATTCAACAAGGGTGGGAAAAATACACCCAACATGAAGCAACTATAGGGTTGAGGAAGGACAAGGAGCATCAGTGAGTGTAGGGTTGTATCTGAGGCAGAACTGAATGCAGAATGAATAGGGAAGAAATATAGACTTCTCATCAGTAAACTATTATATATAAGGACATGTTGATTGGGGTATTTGGGGAATTGCATTCTGTTCAGCAGAGTTTTCTTTGATTGCTTTGAATTTTTTTTTTTGACTTTGACTTTAAAGACAAACTAGTTCTTGTGTCCTGGTCTAAACAAAGTGGATTCATTATTTCTAATGTGACATGCAAACTTTAACAAATGACCCATTTTTGACAGGTGCTAAGCATCCACAGCTCCTGTGAATTTCAGTTCTGACTTAAGTGGTATTCAGAATTTTTCAGCTCAGTTTGTCCTTCTAGCAGGAAGCAAAGCCAATTAGACTTTGTCCTTGCTCACTTTTTCACTGAGTGCCCTAATAAAGCTGTTGTGAGCACTAACACCTCAAATGTGGGTAGTTAATATTACTGCCAAGTAATTAGAAGTACAGTCTCAGTGTCTATATTTTGGGGCAGGAGAAATTTCATTTTAAATTATCGGTCACAGTGACCATGGTCCTTTATTTTGTTTGATGGTGAGATTTAGAACATTTTCCATTTAGATAAAATAGAAGTTCAACATGTACTATGAATGTGTGAAGTTCATATGCAACTGGAAAGCCCAAGATGCACTGAGCATTCAAATAATCAGCTTTGAGGAAGTTTATTACTTGGCCATGGTTTATATTATCTTGAAAGTTAATTCACAACTTAGGCATCCAGTGCAATTAGTTATCTTTTCAAAGAGGCCTTTACTTTTGAAAGAGTTAGTTGTAATAATATCAACAAATATTGATTGTTCAGAGTGTTGTAAAAAGAGAATGGTATTAAAAAATCTCAACATCACTAACTTTTATGATTTACTTTTATTTGCGATGAAAATAGTCAGTCGTTGTTGCTTCCATCTGCATCCTAAGAGCACAGCATTATCATGGAAGTGTCATTTCTGTGCTACAAAGATGTATGATAGCAGCTTAATCCCCTATATTCTTGAATTTTACTGCTAAGGTTCTATTTCTAAATAAACTCATTCCCAGGTAAATGGTAACCAAAACCTTTTAATGAAAATTCATGGCATTAATTACAAATACACAAACATATCTAAAATTGATAGAATTTCTCCTAAAGGACTTGCTGAGTTAACTTAAGTTCTCCAAAAGACCTCAGAGTAAAACAGATGCTAATTTTTTATCTGAACTGAAGCACGAGGGTTTGGGAGGAAACCCTGAAGATTGTATCACTTTGTAAATGCCTCAATTTGAAAAAGAGAATTGATCTCCTAAGACAATTAATTTAACAGATACCAACTAGAAGGAAACTGCCCAGTTTTAATTTTGTATTTCATCTGAAAGTTAGTGTTGCTTGTTAGATCTGAACCAAATCAGTACCTGAAACAAAAAATATGAAGTTATTTCTATCAAGAATAATTTTTCACTCAAATGGTCTGAGTCATAAGACAAAACTCTGTTGGCATTCTGTAATATAAATCTCTTGTTACAAAAGTATACAACTCAGCATGTAGGACGTGAGCATTTCAGATTTAAGGAACAGGTATGTCCACTTCCAGTTGCCTTGGGCACTGTTGTGGAGGAGTTTTTGCCCTTACTTATGATGTTGACTGGTTTCTTTCGTTATTTTCCCCAATATAAGAGCCGTCACATTTGGAACCATATTCCCGATAGCACTGAACTCTTTAGCTCCCATCGTTACTATTTAAGTTTGCAGAGGATGATGTACTCTGTTGTGTGGTAGAAATTATTTTGGAATCCTGTCTGGCTGCAGTGCTGCTTGTCCCATCTTTTTTTCTGGTTTCCAGAGCTTAGCATGGTCTACTTCAGTGTATTTCTTCATCTTAGTTAATTGTTCATGAGCTGTCTGATTAGCACTTTCTATATCCTCTGAATGTCTCTTCCATTCTGAGTTTCCCTCACCTTTGTACCTTTCAGGGTATAAACAGCTTCTGGCATGTCTTTCTATTCTCCAGACTGTGCACTGAAGAATTCTATTACAATTCACCTACTTTTCATATGATTTCATATAGTTTTTGTTAAAAACCGTATAGAACTTCTATTAACATTTCATTACCTAGTGCTTTTCTTTCCCCTCCCCTCCCCTCCCCTCCCCTCCCCTCCCCTCCCCTCCCCTCCCCTCCCCTCCCCTCCCCTCCCCTCCCCTCCCCTCCCCTCCCCTCCCCTCCCCTCCCCTCCCCTCCCCTCCCCTCCCCTCCCCTCCCCTCCCCTCCCCTCCCCTCCCCTCCCCTCCCCTCCCCTCCCTTCCCCTCCTCTGTGAATTATAGCGTGCCTTACTCTCTGCTTTATCATCTACCTGGAAGTATTTTCTGGGCAGAGGGTTCACAATGTGAAGGTGTCCCTGTCTTTCACTCCCTTTGTAGTCTACAATAATGCCATCAGCTGAAATTTTCAAGTGAAAATGGTAGGTAACCAGGCTTCTCCCACTTAGTTTTCCCCGATTTAGAAGTGGCCTCAGGGAGAAAACAATCTTCCTGCTCTACAAGCTTTTTTCCCTTGTCTTGTCCATTTTCCAAAGGTTTCATTCTGTGGAAGTGCACTCCTGCTGATTTGCAAGAGTTACCTATAGGTGTTACTGCAACTGGCCCAAATGTATACAAATATATATGTATATATTAACTCATTCATGGTCTCAGTATCTGTCTCTGAAACTTATTTAAGCATAGGCATTCGATTTCTTTGCTAACCTGTTGCTTATAGAAGTTGCCACTATATTAATTCTGAGGGCATTTCTAGCACTAAGTAAAGAAAGTACTTGACTCTTTTATACATTTGTGTTAGTGAGAGGAAACCTCAACTCATCATTTCTCCTTGGCAATGTATATGCTCTTATGTTAGGGTGTCCTTTATTTGTGTTGAAAAAGCACAAAGTGTTTATTTCAGGATTGTGGAAGTGGTATCTTGCTGCCCAAATTGTGGAGTTTTTGACTAATGCCTAGAGGAGATAGAAGGGTGAACGTATTTCCTTAGGAGCTCTCTGCTCATTTCATCTTTCATCATGTGTGACCACCTCCTTTCAAGGGCAAACAAACTTGGCTGTCTTCCTGATCTCACAGCTGCTTTTATCTCTAAGTTTTCTTTGAAAGAGAGAAGAGCAGCTTGAACACTGAACTTGGACGTTGCTGCTCTGCTGGAGAGAGTGGACTCGGGTGTGGGAGGAGTGAAATACTCTCTGGGCAGCACTGGGGCTGTCAGAAATCAGTGTGGGGCTGCAGCTCTTAGACTGCCAGCTCCAGCTCATCTATCAGGTGCAGCCTGGAGCAAGGGTGAGTGTGGATGGCAATTAATACCCCATGGCTTGCCAATGAAGAGTTGGCTGTGTGCTGATGATGTAGAGGTAGAAGGGAGGAAGGGATGAGTCCTGGTAGTGGGGATGTGATGAGGGCACTGGGTCCCTTCTGCCTTGCCATCAGAAGTGACTTGCACATTCTCGTCATAGCATAGACTCAGGGAAATGATGACCTGTCCAGTTATGACTAAGTTTCATTTGTGGAAACAGATTCTGTTCCGTGCTTTACTAGAAAACTTTTTTTTTTTTTTTTTTTAAACTTTGGAATATAACATTTTTATTTGTGTATGGCTTTAGCTGTATAGTAATATTCAAGTGCCCAGCCGGTTTGGCCACTTCTGTTTTCTTTTGATTCCCTGGGCAGTAGGAACTGATTGCAGCATAATCCTATTCCAGGTGGCACTGATCAAGTACCACGTATGTGCCAAGATACAGAATAGAAAGACAGCTGTCTTTAGCCCCTAGGACAACATGGGGGTCAGAAGGTTGGGATGGACAGGAGAGTAAGGGTCATGTCAATACTGGAGAACCAAAGGTTTGGTAGGATTTGGTGCTGTGTAGATCTGGGCTGGCTGACCAAAGGCCACGATGAGAGGCAGGAGCTGAGGGGAGGCAAAAGACATGGGAAGAGGTCTTCATAACAGAGCTGAAGGAGGAATTTTGCACCTGAAGAAAAGGCCCTGTTACCAGGCTGGATTTCATTTACCACGGCCTCTTCCTCTCCTCCACTGAGTTCCTCCTCTGTGCTGTGAGTCAACACACCGACAGCTGATGTTCTCCTGATCGGAAGCGTCCACTTCACGAGGAGTTGTGCTGCCCCTTTTCAGCTTCTCTCCCCTTGATTGCCTCACAACTATGTCCTTTTTTGATTGCATTCAGATTTGGAGACAATAGGTGCAGTGGAGCCTGACTGGTCCTACTGTTGATTGAGAACTACTTTCCTCTGCTCTGTAGCACTTGAGGAAAAAAGGGAAGCTCAGAGAGAGCAGAGCTGCTGCTGTGACCTACCCAAGTGTCCTACCTACACAGCATACTTCCTTGTCCTCAGTTTTCTCCTGGATGTTTCTGTTCAGAAATACACTGCTCCAAAAAGAATTGGGAGAGAACTTGCTCTTATTCCTTCTACCCTCACAGAAGTCCTTCTCTTTCTGTTCCTTTTAGCACCTTTGGTACTGGGATGTATCAAGGTATACACATGGCTATATGGTACAAGGTCTCCTGTCCATGTGCAGGTGTGTTGCTGAAACTAATCTCTTCCTAGGTTGTCTTTTCAGTGAGAGCTCCAGTGAGAGCACTGGATAAAAGCAGTTGAGGAGGGAAAGACAGATTGCAGCCAACTCTGGATGTGGAGATAAATCTTGTGGAAAGCAATGTTTAGGGGAAGGGTTGTGTGCAGAATGTTAATATTTCTAGAAGAGTTTGCTATGTGTCTCAGTATCATTTATTGCATATTGGGAAAATGTAAGTGCAGTAGGAATGTTCTGTGGCTGCAACAATACCCTTTAATGCACTGAAAAGCAAAAGCATTTCATGTGAAAAAGTAAAAGCATTAACTGGAAAGTGTGGTAAAAATAGACAGGCTTAAAGAGTGACTGGGAGTGACACAGGGAGGTACAAGAAAAGGTTAAGCAGAAAATGTTACTGGGTGACAATGAGTGATATATCCTTAGAAAAATATTCATGCTTTGTGTTATGGTTGTGGACTTGGGCTTTATTGGGACTTGCTTTGTATGTAAACTTCAGCTCGTACCTGATGTACATGACTTTTTAATCAGTTTTGCTTTAAAAAATTGATCTGGCCAACTGGCCTCTCTGAACACTCACATGGATTTGAATATAAAACTTAGTCTTTTGCAAGGGAGAATTCCACAGTGCCCTGGCAATCCAAGCTGCTAGTGATAGCAAAACATGTTGCCCAAAATAAATGGCTTTATCAACAGATTCCCAGATCACCATTGTAATTTTTATGTCTATGTGCCTGCTTTCAGACACAGCGAAACAGTTGGCAGTGTTCATTTCTGTTTTGAGAGAGAAATACAGTGGAAAACAATGAGGCAGGTACACAATTTCTTTAGGTCTTGTCTCCAGCTTATCTTTGTCAGTTCAAAACAAGAGGCATTTTTCAAAGAGATATTTCAGAGAAAAATTCTGAGGCACAGAGGAGCACCCAGCATGTAAAATTAAGAGTTTAAAAATTAAAAGTCTGTGCTAGCTCATTTAGTGGATATTTTTATTTCAGCATTATGCAAACTTTGAGGGGAAAAAAAGTTTCTATAGGATATGGAAAACACAAGAAAAGCTGTCGTCACAGTGATTTGTCCTGGTTCTCTAGTTCTTTAATTCTCTCTAGTATTACAACTCAACAAACTCAAGAATCTTATTTTTGTAAAGTGAATATGAATTGGATGCAGATATCCGAATTAAAAAAAAAGTTCACATCACTTTTGATTAGAACTGCACTTCAAATTATTAGAATGTGATGGATGTGTTTGGATGAGGAGGAAGTTCAGAGTTATGTTTAGATTTCTTCTCTGGGCAATTTATAACCCTAGCATTAGTCACATACCCAATCTCCAGTCCCTTTCAGGATATAAATAAATATAGTGTAATACGTGAGCAGTAAAATTTATGACCATTGATTGATCTCAATGGAGTCTCTTGCTTGAGTTTCTGAATAGAGGGTACAGAAAAGAACTTCTTAAAACCTGCACAATCTTGACTCTTTCCAAAGACACGTAGTAGCAGTAGGCTAAATCTTGCAGTATTTACTAAAACTCATTACTTAATACGATGATTAAATGAAGAAACTAAAATTTTCACCTCTAGGATAAAACTATCTCATTTGTAGAAGACCTGTCCAAAGCTTATGATCTTTGAGTTCTGAGAGGCAGACAAACGTTTCAAGTTCTGGGGCTGGTGTGAATCTTTGGGATTCATTTTGGTGTCTAAAGATGCAAAAGTTAGCTCTACCACCTATAGTGTTCCCTTTACTTTAGCTGTTCTCTCTTTTCACTTATGTGTCTCAGATTTTTTCCGGGCTACTGATTGGGTGTTTCCTGAGTTTCATCATGCTATCTTTACATTTTTCCCACTTTATCTGCAAGGCCAACAAACACAATATTAGTAAATTATGCTTCTTAACTCATTCTTTCCCATTTTCCAGATTGTATCATAACGTATGTACTGATTTCAAACTCTTTGATACTTGTATCTTTTTGGCATTCATTAAAAAGAATTTTGACAAAAACAGTTTGTCAAAAATATAAAAAGTAATCTTTATGTTAGTTCTGGAAATACTTTTGAACATAATAAAAAGTTGGATTAATCAGTTGAAGGTCAGCAGAAACGAGGAACTTCAGTGTGTTATCTCACTAATGAAAACCAGAGAAGTTCCTGTTACCTAAGGCTGCACAATTTTGCCCAGTGCTGTGATGCACATGTGGATGTGTACAGACATATCTAGAGTGTCAATGAAATAGTCTGTATGCCAAGGATTGTTGCTGCTGCCTTGCTGCAGAACTTCCACGAAGTTTCAGTTTTGCTCTTATTAGTACTGTAAGAGTTCTGAAACCCCACTGGTTTTGGATTTTGAAGTTGACTCAGAAGTTATTTCCTAGTTTACCAGTGTTTCTTATTCTAGTCAGGCTTTGTACTGCCAGATTTGATAGTGATCTTAACAAAAATGTTTCTTTTCTGAAAAATCACATCAGAAATGAGGTTTGCTCTCTAGTTCACTAAATGCATTATGAAACAGGTACCTGAATATGTGGTGAAAAGTTTTTGGAGGACAGTACAGATTTGTTAAGGTTGAAGGCTTTCATGTAAGTCTCTGAAAGTCTCTGCAAATTTTGAGCAAGTTTTTTTTTTGTAAGTGACAAAAACGTATGTACAATTTTGTCTCAAGGTTTTGGGTTTTTTTACCTTGGTGTTGGAAAATTCTCCTGTCTCACGTTGCCTTGTGTGGTCATTAGATGAATCCAGGTTGTTTCTGCATAGCATTCAAGTCACCCTCTCCTTGTGACTGAGAGGCTGAGTCTGTTGTTTGTTTAAATCTGTGTGTGTCTACAGCCTTGAAAAACATTCAGATATCTTTTCCTCTGGCTGCTATGCTGATTGTGTTGTACTGTTTTCAAAGCTATGATTTCTGTGGGTTTTTTTTGTTTTTTTTTTTTCTTTTTCTTCTCCTCCCCCCTCCTTTCAGAATTTTCCGAGACAAGAAGAAGGGGGGTAGAAACAAATAAACAAACAAAAGTGAACTGGAACAAAAGCCGTGCTGGAAAGCAGCAGTGCCTAAAAAGAGGAGGTTTGCCTGTGGTAGGACTCCTGGTTCAAGCAGCCGTTCCTAGAGTCTCAGCCTGTAACCTCCAGCAGGACAGAGGAAGGCATTTTTAGTCCAGGTTCTCCCATGTTGTGCTCTGGAATGAGAAAGGAAATATCCCTTACAGTGCGAGTGATCTTTTTGGAAAAACTGTTGGGAAGTTCTGATTTGTGGGGCAGTATCTTTGCTGAAGATTCTGGGGTGCAAAAAAGTGGTGAAATTAGGGAAGTGCAAGAAGATGACAGCTGGGCCTCTGCTTTTAGTTCAGCATCCCATAAGGGAGAGGAAAAATATAGGAGAATAATTGTGTCTGCCAGAATGACACCTGAACATGTGTATACCCTGCTAGGGATGGTGATTTCTCTCTTGATTTTATGGAGTCAGTTTTGCAGCACACTGTTCTGGAAAACCACTGTTAGAACTTTCTTGCAGATTCCTTTTGAACTGGGCAATGGATGATTATGTGGACAGCTTCCTTTCAGACATCAAGGCTGAAGCAGCTGAAAGCAATACTGAGGGTGATGGAAATCATTTTGCAGAGTCATTAATCTCCTGTGCCAATTGTTTAATGTAAAAAATGTGGAAAGAGTTGTGTTTTTAATTACTTTTGTTCACTGCTGTGAGTGGTGATTCACACAACTTACACTGCTAAGGTGTGGAATGAAGAGGAAGAGTTTTAGGATGAAGCAGACTTCTTCTGCAATCACTCCATCCCAGATGTCATTGTCTGGTAGCTTTATGCTACATTAGGCTCCCTCAGTGTGTTCATGCTTACAGAACTGGTAGTGATGCCGTCAGTGCTGTGCTTCATTTGCCTGGATTCGAGCTGAGAAAACACTGAATGAGTAATGAGAAAAACACAAACTTTTTCCCTTCCAGAAATAAGTTGTAGCACCATGCTTGGTTTCTTTACTGTTTACATTGTCTGGCTTCATCTAATGGCACTTTTGTTAGGTCTCTTCCAAACACATCTGTTTGGCTTTGTCCTTATTGTGTAAGCCGCGTGTTAGCAGGTGAAGTGGGTGCAAAGGGTCTCAGGAAAGTCTGTAATAAAATAAGCTGTAATACACTAGGAAGAAAACTTTCGGGAAAAATTAGTGGCAACTTTGCTTTTCAATTTGGGAAAGGGTTTTCTTAAAAAAAAAAAAAAAGTGAGTTAACAACAAGTAACTATGAATTCAAGAACAGTGCTTTTAGAAAGTCTTCGCTCAATAGGTTTGTGTCAAAAAGGAAGGATATGCAGGGTTAATCTCAGAAAAACAAAGGAGAAGTTAGGAAAAAAACAGATGACGTACTGTGGCTGCCACAGGCTCTGCTAGCCCCGTTGTGCACATTACCACCTTCTCCTGCAGTTGCAAGCAACACCGATGTCTCCTGGAAATCTGCAGGATGTCTGAATCCAGTTTAACAAAACCAGCCCCAGGGGATGTGCTGCATGCAGATGCCTGAAGCACCAAGTGCTGGGGAGCTAGGTTAATTTTTGAGATTGGTTAGGAAGTCAGCAGCTCCCAAGAAGCACAGGAGACGGCTGCTTGCTCCAGCAGTGTCTTTCTAAGCACTGTGTCCAAAACAGGACCAGAAAGTGTTGGTCCTGCTAACTTGCTCTGGATGTGAAAATCTCTGTTATAGTGTAGGCAGCACCTTCTGATCTCTTTAGTACCACTATGTGGTCATCTTGAAATCTGAAGTGGTGCTTGGAACAGTGGGGCAGTCTTTCCTCCTGAGATCCACTAACACATCTCCCACTCTCTAAGTCTGCTTCAAATCTGTATTTTCTCTGAAAGAAAGAATATACTGTCCCAGAATCTTAGTTTTTCTCTCTCCTTTCTGTGTAGTAACACTGCAGACAATTTAGAAACAAAAAATTGCTACCATTTGCGTACTGATCTTGGACAAATGATTGAAGTGTTGTGCAACCATGACATTATTTGCCTCTTCTCCCTTCCCCCTGTAAAACAAACAAACAAACAAACAAACAAACAAACACCCCCAAACCAAAACTTTAACAAATATTTCCTCTGTTACGTGTCTAGTTCTACATGCAACACAGTAATGAGCTCATCCCAGAATGGTGTTTAAAAATGACCCATATTCTGAGAGTTAAGTAGCTCAGCTTCTTCACTGCTGGACTGAAAATCACAGACTGATTAAATTTTTATACAATGCCCTTAGTGGAGGCAAGTCCCACTTTGACCACTTCCAAAGGGACTGCTTAATGAATAAGGACTGATTCTGTTTGAATAAAGTGGTCTGCCTGTGTTGACAGTGTAAATAATAAGCAGCTTCTGTTTTTAATCATATTTTAATCGTATTGAGTAGCATTTGATTCCAAAATTATTCCGGCTATTTCAGTTCACACATGTAATGATCTATTTAGTACAACTCTAATTATTTTAATACATCCCAGTATTTTCACTCCTTTTGAATATCAAATTGAAAAAAACAACCCACCACATAGATGATGCACTAATCAAAACTTGGGACTAAAGAAATTCAATTCAATCAGTTTCTATCACCCTTGGTGTCACCATTTGTTGCGCAGCAGATCTCAGGCTACTTGTGCAGTAATAATTTATAGTAAGGTTATTGTAAAATAGCCTATAAGAAACAGTTTCACTCCCTCTAATGCTGGATTAAAAAAAAGAGTATTTTAAGGTAGAGGAAAAATGTTGTTAAAGTAGGTGCAGGTCTGAGATTCCTCATTTGAATAATTAAACATATTTTGTATTTATAAAAGCATTTCCAGGAAATAGTGACTTCATTGCATAATTGTTACTCAAATCAGCCCTATTGTTAGATTAAAATGCATATGAATGTGTTCTTTTTGTTCAGATGTTTTAGCATTCAAGGATAAAATGTGTTGCATAATGAACAGCACTTTCAACTATTGTCTTATCATCTTCTCATTCTTTAGTGAGCTTCTGATGTCACGACTTTCAGCTTCTGATGGCATATATGATTCCTAGCTCGAGAATTTTTTTAACATTTTAATTTGAAGGTAGGGTTTAGTTAGAGAAACACTTAACTGGATCTAATTAAGGATATATAGTTTTCATAGCACTGAAGCTGGAAACCAGCTTTTCTAATCGGTAGAGAATCCAGATTTTGGGTGGCTTTGTTGCTAAACTGAAGCTTAGTATAAATGGTGGGCTCCAGGTCTGAGTTTGACTCTGATTATTGAACCTTACACAGCTCCACAAAAATATTTCATTTTTCAGTGTAGATTCTTTTCTGAGCATGGAAGAATAGAGGTTACAGTGGGATGATTCAAACATAAGTTGTCACATTCCATAGAAAGATTCTGTTTCATGTTACTTCAACTGTTATTTTTTATATTCGGTATACGGCAAGGAGATGTGTCATACCTAACCATAGCTTTTTGCTAGTTGCATTGCAAAAGCAATGGAGAACAGCCCCTTTTCTATAAGATAATGAAGCTTGACAACAAAATTACTTAACCCTGTAACTCTGAACGAAAAGAGTCTACCATAACTGTCAAACTATATTTGTAAGTGAGCTAATTGAATCAAACCCAGTATAATTCTAGAAAGTGAAGATGGCAGCTACTGAAGGTATTCAATAGTGCATTATAGGAAATTGATTTTTTTCATAATATCAATGTATTAACTTTCAAATAGTTTCAGAAAACCGTTCAGTAAAATCCAGGCTTGCTAATAATACTATCTTGTTGAAAGTGAATGGAATCTTTGCCAATCTAGTGTTTAAAGCTCTCACCAAGAATCTTATTTATTTGAAAAATATTTATATTTTCTTAATAAAAATTGAAACCATTCAAATTCTACTATTCAATCAAAGTGCATTTTATATTGCATGAATACTGTGTCCTTTCTTAGTTTGAGCCCAGGCTTTTAAAAGTGAAATAAATTATTACCTCAACTCTATTCATCAGGAAAAAAATAAATTCTGTCTTTTATGAAGCTGTCATAATTCCTGAGAAATATTAGACCCTAGGGCTCAATATTCCATTTAAAACATTCTTCATGTTCGTATCAGCTTTTCTTTTTACTTTTATATTCCTTTTGCTTGTTTGATGACTTATAGTATTCCCCCTCTCACTTAGTGAAATTAAATATTATGTGCCTATACTGTTCCTTTTAAAAACAACTCAATAGAAGATACTAAAAACCAGAGATTTTATATATATTTTTTAAAGGGAATATAGCTGTGTTTATCACATTGTCTACATTCTTGGTTTTCCTCTTTCTTATTTTTTGTTTTGTTGCATATTCTCTGAAAGACATAGGGCATCCAGATGAACTGAAAAAGAACCAAAGCTATTTAAGATGCGACTCTCAAAAAATATTTACATCCCTAAAGATGCAAGATAAATACATATTGGGATTTTTAAAAATGCATAGAGGAACTTAATTTTTGTTATTTAATTAGGGTTCATGTAGCAGTCTTCTGTGTTTGTTTGTTTGTTGTTGGTTTTTTTCCTTTTAAAATCCAATCTTTTCCTTGCTCGTTTTTTCAGGATTGTGCTTATAACCAGGCTTACCGTGACTAGATCCTTATTATCTAAGGAGTCTAAGTGCAGTCAATGATTAACTACACAGCAGGGTAGCAGAATTGTGTTCTCCAGGGTATCTATGGGGAAATGGGGAAACAAGTCTTAGTGTAGGCAGTTTCTCAAGATGCTCCAACTGATGAATCAACTAATGTATTCAGAATATGAGAGCTGATCCCTCTGATGATTTGGAGCCTGAGGTGGTTGTTGTTCGATTTTGTTTATTTGTTCTTTTGTCCCAAAATTTCTCTCTCTCTGTATATATATATATATATATATATATTTTTTTTTTTTTTTTTTTTTCAAGGTTGAATAGTTCATAACAACTGCAGGTGGGATTCTGTCACCTAACTCTAGTTATCTTAAAGTTAACTGCCCGTTTTCAGGTAATTGTCTCGACACTCTCTGTCATCAATGAGGGAATGGAGGCAACTTCATGAGTGTGATTCATCCCATCCTAAAATAATTGCCTAAGCTGGGATGAATTGGGAGCAGCTGTCTTTCTCCACCAAATAGCAGGAGAGCACTGACAACTGGCTAGACAAGAAGCAGCTAAAGATAAGTGAGATAGATGGTCCTTCTCTGAGCTATCGATACATCTCTTACTCCTCTCTGTTGTTCTACTGATTTGGAAGATGAGTAATATTTTTCAGTATTTACTATATAGGGCAAACATATTAAATAGATGTTAGTATCAAATCCATCAGGTTCAGGACTAAATAAGGCAGAAAATAATGCACACAGTTCCACTGAACCTGTGCATAGACAGTCTGTGCGTTGTTTAGATTTGTCAAATGGTAGCTTAAAGAGCAAAAGCTGATGCGTGAAGCATTGTATGTATTTCAGGTTGGGATAAGCCTAGAAACTGGCATCCACCCACAGTGAAGACTCCACCTAGTCGCTCCTCTGTACAAACAGGGTCACAGTGACACTTCAGAGCTACCCTTCTCACCTTCTCATTTCTTTTCTGAAAAGTAAATATTCTATCTGAAAAACAAATGAAGCCACAACGGGTGTATAATACACCTTGTCTCAAAAGTAACTCGAATGTAAAGCATTTCAAGGTAGCAGAAATATTAGACAAGTTTAATACCATCTGAGTGATTTTCTCAATAAAATTCAGAATAAGTACCAGTAGAACATTAATGATGGTTGGTTCCAACCAACCTCAACAAAGAGAGTAATCAGTAACACTTTTACAGCAGAAATTCTGTGCAATAATTTTTATTCCCATGTACTATTTGTGAAGTGGAGGGAATTTACAATTTAACATTAAACTTAGCAAAAATGTTCATATTTTGAGGCATACTTTATAACAGAAACCAATCAAACAAAGGCAACTATTAAGAGTTCATCTGCTTCTCCAGCACTAAGCTTCTGCTGAATGTCTTTCATGTTTGGACAATAATGTTTTTCAGATGATAGTGAACTCTTGACTGAGAAAATGATGGACAAAGCAGCCATTGCTGTGGTATAGGATGTCATCTCTATGAAAGTTTTCTTAACAATTTAAAGGAACAAACATGTTTATTAAGTTTGCACTGATACTGGCTTGAGGTAGGAGAAATTAACACCACCAAATTACCATTAAGATCTGCTGATCTCTAAACTAGTTTTCTTGGATTTTGGTAGCAATGTAAGTATGCCAGTTGGCAAATTTACCCTGTCTCTATGATATGTTTTGATGTTTGAACTGCTCTTTTTTTTTTTTTTTTTAATTTGTTTTTATTTCTCTTCCCTTTGTTACTCTAGTTCAAGCATAGGAATACCCAAGGACAGGTGTTTTTGCCAGCTTGTTAACTGAGTTTTCTTTTATTCATATGTTCATTATGCTTACATTTTACTGATACCATCTTAAAGTAAGAACTGTAAATTCTTAAAATTCCATGCACTGTACATCTGGAAATCTGGGCTGCAAGACTACTTCTACTTGCTTAATGTGTGTTGAGGTAGAAAGAGACCAGTCAATTAACTGGTATAATCATATGCTCAATGCACCCATCTTATCTATTTTTTCCTTCAGTGTGCAAAATAAGACACTGTAAGTGTTTCAAAACCAAAAGATTCATCTGTTCTACTTTCATTAGGACTTCTGCTAGCATTCTGATTTTTGTTGATCTTAATTAAAATAATTTCTTTCTCTTACTGAACTGCAACTATAAAGACATACACATCATGGTTATCTTTTTCAACCTTTTAATAACAATAAAAAACCCTGTTGCAATTACATTTCCATTTATTACTGTGATATCTTTATTTTTTTTTTACAAAGGAATTAGACAAGCAAGTTTCTGGAGCTCTTAATGGAGTTGAAACAATAGCCTATGCATGTCATTGTACATGCATAGTGAAAAGATGAACATAAATCACATACCCACACATACACACAGAAAACAAGGCACTGTTAAGACTCTACAAATAATAAATGACCAAGAGGTTATTGATACATTAAAAACTAAGCTCTTACTGAAGCTCAGTATTCATTTTAATACTTCAAAGCTGTGCATTGTTTTGGGGTTCTCTGCTTAAAAGCCCAACTGTGTCCCTCTTTCCATATGTATTGGACCCCACATTTGTAGGTGAATAAATTGCTCCGATGTTGTTGCTGGAACGAACTAAAAAGTCGGCCAAGCGTTGTGTCACACATGTAGCGGTGTTGCATTTCCGTTTCTCCAGGTGGTGACTACTAAGGTAACACGAAAAGAGCCAAGATTAAGTCAAATGATGAGCAATCAAGTGTGCCACTTCTAATAGGCATTTGGGCTGTGCTAATGTGGGAGTTCTTTTAATATGTGCACAAATACAGGAACATTACCATCTTCCTACCACCTACTTTGTACCTGAAAAAAAATCTTGTGCTGTATGCTATTATCAGTTTTAATGATGGGAGTTATTTTAATGCAAAGACCTTAACAGTCATGTGTCATTTTTATTTATATTCTGCATAGCAGTTTATGACATCTAGAAAACCTGTAATGATAGTATTGTTAAGACAGTAAGTGAAAACAATGACTAAATGTTTAGCTTTAAGCTGAACTTCTAAATCTATTTAGAGCTCTTGCTGATATCATGAGGATTACTAACATGATGACTATCACTAACATCACTTAGTTCTTTTGTTCCCACAAAAGCGTCACATCCTGCTCTCACTGAAGTAAACAGTAACCTTCCAGTCCACATCAAGTGGATTGAGCCCAAACACTCTTTCTCCCAATTGCATCACATGTCATGAGAGGTGGCAGGCATTGCTTCTGCTGACTTCAGTACTAATCAGGATTTTGCTCTGTCTAAAATCTCTACACTACTGAAAAGCAGCCACATCTTTGTCGAAACACCAGCAACTCGAAAGTGGTGTTGTGGTAGGAGATAATAATTTGCTGGATGAGACTTTAAAGAGTGTCTATGGAAGAATCAATATCTAAAAAGAACATTTTATGGTCTGGACCAACAGACTATTTACAGAACTCTCTGTAGAACTAATGTAGCATGTTATTTATTTATTTCTTTTTAATCAGTTTCTTCAGACAGAAATGCTCACTGAGATTACATATTGAGTTATTGTTGATTTTCTTGTTTTTCTTCATGTTGATGTGCCATGAGGTAGACAACAGTTTGCAGCAAAAATTTACTGTGAAGAGTGACAATTTCCTAGTTTCAAACTCTGAGCATTTACCAATAAGTACATAAATTTACTAAATCTGTTATCTCAAATGTTATCTATTATTTTAGAAATATTTGTATTAATCTAAGAATCTAAATGTGCAGCATTTGTGAGAGAAATGTCTGTATTATACTGGTTCTTCTTTGACTAACAGTCAGCAATTTCTAAACATTTAATATTTTAAGTATGTAATTGTATTTAAAGGAAATGTTTGGATAGGTCTTGATTATAGCTTCTCTTAGGTTTCCATGAGTATTTCTATTGATTTAAAAAGAGTTTAATCAAGCCTTTAAACTATGATGTTCCAACAGCAACTGGTTCTCATGGAAATCCCGATTTCTTTGTGACGGCAGAATTATCTTTTTTGCTAAGGGTACAAAATCAGGCCCTGACACTCCAAATCTAAAACTCCTGTCCTTACAGGAAGATACTAGATTTCTAGCTGATGTCTAGCCTGACTGACCCCATGATACCTGTTAGCTCTCTGATCTGTAGCCTGTAATTGAATATGTGCTTCAGTGAGACAGTTCACCCAGTGAGAGGTTGTAAACCAAGGCCTCAGAAAAGCAGATAAGGCATACCACACTCATAAAGGTGGTGCCTTACGTCTGAGTATTACTTTTTCTTAAAAAAAGTAACAGGTGTAAAAATGTGGGAAATTAGTCTCCATTACAAAAATATTTTGGGAGATAGCCAAATTGTCATATAACTTTTTCTTTTAGATATAAATTTGGAGAGAAAAGAATAAGCAACTATAGAGACACATATAGTAACTCATTCTATGTGTAACAGAATTATTATTGAAAGAAATTCACCCCAAAGCCCAACAAACAGAATAGTTCAGTGCTGTTTATCTGTTAGTACAAATTGCAAATACTTTTCAAAATGCTATTTTATTAATTTAAAAAGTTACCTGTAATTGGATTTATAGATTTGTAAACATAATGCATTTCAGACTCATTAAATTTTATCAAAGCCAATGGCTTATTTTCCTCCTTCCCCTGATTAGGTTGATATTTAACTCTGTAATGAAGTATTACTTACTTACAGGAAATAGGTTTAAAAATAATTCAATTCTAGCAGAGCATCAGTGTTTTTAAGAAGGGTATTTTTTCCCCTTTAGGCTTGAAAATGTGACAAATTTAAATAAGAAAGCCCTTTTAAAAGACTCATTTATTCTGAAGGTAATGTATTTGTAGCCTTTATTTTTAATGAAAGCACTATAATTGTAAAGTGGTTAAATGATTTGCAATTTTTTTTTTCTGTGGATTTCACTTTCTGCCCTGAATGCTTTGATCTTTATGCTTACAGAATGGCTCTATTTATAAGAAGAAGGGTATTTCAAGCTCTTTTTGAGAATAAACAACAGACACAGAGTCTCAAGTAACAGAATATCACTGACATGAAGTTTACTTCATAATTTAATCTTAACTGATATGACTAAAAGAAACAAACAAAATCAATACCTTTTTGTCTTTGCTGCTGGTTGTTCTGGCATTTCCTCATTAAGTCTTGAGAGTGTATTCTGTGACATTGCTGGCAATATCCATCCTTGTCTCCTGGAAGTACCATCAGGTAGATCATCAGCCACAGACAGTAATTTCTAAACAACTAAATAACTTGTGAAATTGAATAGTTCTATTTTTGATTATATTACCTGAGACATGAAAGCAAAAGCAATTCATGCAATAATCTGAATATGTTTTCTCCTAAAAAGAAATAAGTATGATTTTTTTATTACTCACTTCTCAATAGGTGTAGATTCCAAACAGCTCAGAGTGACAGAAAGTGCAATGAAGAAAATTGACAGCTTTAGGTTGCACATCTTTGCTTCCAAACTTTCTGAAAGGAATAATGATTCAAAACTGAAAGCAAACCCAAATACTCTTCAGCATATCCTATTACTGATGCCCAGTGAGTCCTAAATCAGCAGCAGCTAGAGTAAAAAAATGATCCCCCTAAGTTACGTGACACAACACAGTTTCAGACAGATAGCTCTCAAGAGTAAATGTTCATTTTCCATCTAGTAGTTTCAATCCTTTCCCATATCTCCAGTTTGCAATTTCTGACATGTCCCAATCTCAAACTCTGGTCCTGGGTATAATTTATCTTGAAGTTATCTTAGCCTGTTGCTGAAAAATGCCATTGATTAATAATGAGAATCATTGTGCTTTCCTGAAAGCACATCTGTTGCGCTGCATCTTAAGTAAGTAAAAAGGGAAATTGTTTACCTTTCAGTGGTCAGGTAGCTAACTGAAGAAGCACTCCAGTGTTAGCAAGAGGGGTGTATGCAACAATTCCACGCTTGCATCCAGCTCTGGAGTATCCCTTTTCCCCCTTCCTTGCTGACAAGTAATACGGCTCTTATATACCCTTCACACCTTTCTCAGCTCTGACATCAGGCAGCGCACAGAGACTGTCATTAATTCCCATCCCTATAGATAGAAAGTACCCCAGAGAGGAGCAGAGGCAGATAGGTCACTATTACATTAGCACATCGGTAAATATTAACCTGGTATATTCAGGATGCCATCGTGAAGATGCTGTAATAGCATATTGCACATCAGAACAGTAGCCTCAATCTTACAGTTCTGATAAGACGCTGAGGTAATATTCCCTGGGGGAGTTTTCAAGGGCTAAATAAGGTAACAAAAGTTATAAAGAAAGGCAGATTAAATGAAACACTAGATCACCAGTAACTGAAATATAAGGGAACAGATATCTTGGAAAAGAGAAAAGGGTTAAAGTTGTGGAGGTTTGCTGTAGAAGTATATAATGATCAAAATGGAAAAAAAAAATGTTTGAAGGGATAAAAGCTGTATGACAAATAAGAAGAGAGAGAAAATTATTTAAATTGACAGATAGGGTGATCATTCAGGGTAACAAGGTAGAAATCATGTACACTTTTCAGCAAAACATAAATATGAATGAAAATTCTACCATTATTAATGTAAAATCTTATGTTTTACTAACACTGTTAGCTTCTCTGTTATGCATGAAAATTGTGTCAATATTCTTAAGAAGGCAAAGACTAGGACTAAAGAGCTAGGAAATGCCAGAATTAAGGCTGTTTGCACAATTTTATTTCTCTAGTGTGCACAGATCTTGGTTCAGAGAAAAATACATAGCTTTTAATAGAATAAATTCTATGTTAGTAAATTACCTGATTGCAAATTTCCAAGGATACAGGTTAGAACTATTTTTTCCTGATTTCAGTGGGAATTAGGCAAAGCACTTATTTTTTTTTTTGTTTTGTTTTGTTTCCCTGTGTTATTAGTTGTCTTTAGGTGACTAAAAGCCTTTGGAAAACAGGTATTTCATTTATTTATGGAGGTTCAGATGCTGACTCAAAAACTCAGGCAAAGTTGTCTATGATAAAAAGTTGTCATATGTATCTTCCATATCCCCACAGAACATTAAATAGTTCATAACTGCTTCAATTCCAAGTACCGGAAGCCACTGCCTTTGCCAGTTTAGTTTGTAACACCAGATTTTCACTGAAATGGTTAAAATTCTAGTGCTGTCTCTCTTCAGGCATCTGTGCTGCATGAGTTGAATACAGTAGGAATTTTTAGCTGGGATAGTAGCCTCTTAACCTGATACAATATCTTAGTCTGCCAGTAAGATTCTCGCAAGTGACACAATGCACTTTTTGAATTTGTTTCTTTTATATATTTATTTATTTTTAAAATGAGATGATGCTTATGGATATTTTCCTCACTGTTTTTAATGCTACATTCATATGTTGTTTTTTTCCCCCCCCCAGCTTCCTGTCATCCTTCCCTGGATGGACAGTCACAGTGTAATAGAAGTATGTGTAACGCTGTTTTATCTTCACTATAACAGTATGTTCTCTGCAACATCTGAAACAAGTTTATCTCTCCAAAGAGTCTTCTGTTATTATTTTCATTGTAGCATTTGCCTACAATGAAATAACATTCTGGCGTTATTTTCACTGCAGCACTTCCAGTTCCCCGAAATGACGGCATGATTAGATCCATTTTAGAGAGATAGAATTACGCTAAAAAACCACAATTATGCAAATAATCTGGCTGTTGATTGATACCTGCCAAAATTCACAGCTTGAATCTTGAACTTGAATGCCTTAGTACACTTCTTCTGGGGCGGGAAGAGATCTGGGTGACACTTACACTCAGTAGTGCTGAATGTGCTCAGCTCTTGTGAAAAGGCAAGCTCATGTGGTTTCAACTCCTAAGAAGCACTGGATAGATCAGAAGTAGTTTGCATCTGAGATGTTAGAAGATTGGACTGGGTATTCGGAATCAGTTGAATTTTAAAGCATCTAAGTGAATGGTTGTTATGTTAATCTGGAATCAAGCTATAGGTTGGCATAAGAAAAGTGAAACAGGCTTTTCAAAGAAATATTGGTAAGAAATCCTAATTCCAGCTGTCCTGCAAGTGGCCTTGGGGAGCCTCTAGTGCTTTGAGGGAAGAAGAGAAAGGGTGATTCTTCAGTGCATTATAGAAATAAAACTGGGCTTATGATGTTCCAGGGCAATTTTCTATGTCCCGAGCCACCTTTTGGCAGAGTCAGCAAGAAGTCTATCCAGCTATTATTCAGATGTAATGTTAACAAAATCAAGGCATTGTGGCTCCTTTTACAAGACCTCTTAAGCAGAATTAGTGTTTTATCATACAAACAAGAGTGAAATATGAGATTGTGGAATCTCTCTGACAGCAGAACTATTCATAATTCAAATTTCAAGAACCTGGCACTAAGTAGTGTGCAATTAGCACCATTCAGTGTAGCAGTTAGAAAACTATTTTTATCACTGACAAAGTTCCTTAACCTTGATCTTAGAAAAAACCCTTAGTTATTGTGCATAACAAATGTTAGCAGCCTAAGGAAGAAATGAAATATTCTCAGTAAAGAAACCCACAACCAATCTTTTCTGAGGAGTTACATTGTAATTTTACATGTTTGTACTGGTGTGTAAGTCCATATGAAAAGATTTGCCAGGCTCTTCTTGGTGATAACCAATGATAAGACAAGGGACAATGTGTATAAACTGGAACACAAGAGGTTCCACTTAAATTTGAGAAGAAACTTCTTCAAGGTGAGGGTGACAGAGCACTGAAACAGGCTGCCCAGGGGGGTTGTGGAGTCTGGCTTCCTTTCAATTTCTGAGTTCCACAATTGCTTAATAACATTAATAACAAACATTTAGACTTTTCCCATTTATGAGAGTGACAAAAAGCCATAATACCTGTTGCATGCACTTTACCAGATGCTGTTCTCTTGTGCAAGGTAGATGTCTCCAGTAAATTACATTGTTGCTCAGTTACCAGGCACTAGTGTGAATAACTCGTTGTTTTGTTTGCCTGTTGCATCAAAACAGAAAAGGAAAAGCTGTAGGCATTAATCTGAAATAAGCTTATTTATTTTTTCTAAATAAAACAGAAATCATACAAACAACAGCTTTAATATGTGTCAGTGTAGCTATTACTAGTAATGAAACCAAGCAGTCCATGTGTCACTGCTTGTAGCTGTTACATGAGTTGAGCAGAATGTTTCATGTGATCTGACAAAACTGTTTAATTTTTATGACAACTTTATTAGCCTTTGATTCCTTTTCGGTAAGTCTGAATCAGGATCTGAAACAAAAACAAAGTATAAAAAAAGGTTTCATTGACATCGTCAGTACCTCTGAAAAAGTCTAAGTGCCTTGTGTTCAAATGGCCAAATCTGAAATTAGAGGAGTAAATCAAGTGCCTAAACTTAGTTTTATGCTATCATTTAAAATGTCCTAGGATATCCAGGACTGACATGCATGAACCTATGTTGCTGCTGAATGTGCAGATTGAGGTCTCCCTGAATGCTCCTGTAAGGGAAAAAAGACATTAAAGAATTAGGTCTGTGTAGAAGTTTCTGATTTAATAAGTGTAACTGTGAGAAATCTCCACCCCGTTTTCCCCACCGCAACATTTGATAAAAAGCAAAGACTTCTGTAGAAGATACAGTGAGACCAGGAACCACCCTCCGTGCTCCCCAGACTTATTTCAGTGGAGATGAATCGCTAGTCAGTACAGACCAAATGGAACCATTCACCAGCAAGAGAAAGTGCTGGTTTTCAAAACAGATCTACACAGAATCATGTATATATAAATATCTATATAGATATCTATATAGATATCGATATCGATATCGATATAGATATAGATATAGATATAGATATAGATATAGATATAGATATAGATATAGATATAGATATAAAATCTACACAGCCCTTCCTACCTGATCCAGTGCATAAGTTTTAACTAAGTTTTCTTTTAAACTATCTCACTTTCAGTAATCAGTCTTTTTTTCTTTTTTTTTTTTTCCCTCTGCAAACTGCAGCAGGAGAATGACAATCTGGCTTTGTCTTGAAACACTCTGAGTCTTTTAGATGATGCTGTCTTGACAGCTCTGCTATTAATAGTGGCATTTACTCTGCTGTTTAAAAAGAGGAGTTGTGCTGAACTAAGAATCAGTCATGTTAGTAATAATTTTTCACTGAGGGCAAATGCAGTGTACTAGTTTACGTAGGAAGATTTACATTGACAATACCATAAAACATAAATTAACTTATTAATGGTATGTTGGCTCATGTGGCTGCAAAATAAGATAGCCCTCCAAAGAGAAGTGCAGTAGGGCTGCATTTGCCTGTGTTCCTGGAGCTTCCGCTCAGATGTTTCACAGCTTTTAGGACTGGTTTGTCTTAGAAGAGATCCCTACATAAAGTGTACCTAGAAAGGCCAGAAGTATCACCTTTAAACATTTTCTAATAACGAGTATCTAGCCTGATGATATCTCTGCACACAAAGCATATTATCACACACCAAAACACTTGGGGACTTGATGGATAGGGAAAGTGAAATGCTATCAGGTTACATAAACCACTGATTGATGAATCATAGTTAATGTCATTTTTTTAGAGGAAAAGACTCCAGAGAGACTGTGAAGCCTTTGAACTGCCAGTCAACCTGCAGTACATTTGTTCCTTTAACTTTTCTTAAAGTATGTTCATGAAACAATATGCCTTGTTAGTGGATAGCTGACAACTTGAACACACAACAAATCCCTTTGTACTTTAAAAATGAGGTACCACCCAGAAGTATAACATTAGGTTTTCATATTCTATTTTACATAGGTAATTTTTTTGGAGAAGCTGTTTTGACAATTGGAACACTTATGTTTTCTAACATTTAAAAATAGAATTTTGTGTAACAGAATGTCTTCCAAACTTGTGGCAAATTTTACAAAGAATAAAGAATTTTATGTCTTTATAAAGTTTGCTAAAAGGCTGGAAAATATGAACCTTCTTTGTTAAAACAAAAGCAAAATCTCCAAATCATACAGGTGGAAATCAATGTGATAAATTGCTTTCTTAAGAGAGAAACTGTTATGACATCCTCTCTAGTTTAAATAAATAAATTTTTATGAAAACAGACAACAATCAATGTTTTGCATGTAGACAATATTATCTCCAATATATGAATCTGAATGCTTGCTATAAATTACTATTTATTGTTATTGTGTTACAGGGGAAAAAATTAGATGAAGATGAGTTAAGGTGGATGCACAGAGTTGACCTGGCTTGTGTAGATGAAGCTCTTACCTACTAGTCTTTCCACTGGTCAGTACAAGGAGACCTTGTGACTTCCCATGTTTTACCTCAGTCTAGTATAGCCACTGCCAGAATAAATACATTTTTTATTAGAACAGAGTCAGTTGAATTATTACATCTTTCTTTATTTTGCATCCTTCCCCACTGTCCTCTGAGGGAGTAGGTTCCCAAAATACCTTCAGAGGGGTTTTTGGCTTTGTGCAGATATTGTGACATCTATGAGGAGCTGAAAGGAGAGAAAATGTTGTGAAAGAGTCTGTCTTTTGAGGTTTCTAGACTCAGTTTTGCTGATCTGTTTGAAGGTTTAACTTTGCAGTGAAGCTTTTGGAGTGCATAGCCAGACCAGGGCACAAACCCGAGAAGAAAATCCTGTGTCGTTTTTGTTAGAAATTCTCTCCATTAGCCTCCATTTGCCTGGGAGCTGCACGGCTCTTCAACTATCACAGCTCCGCACAGCCACCAACCCAATCAGTGCTAGTGAGCAGTAAAATTTTAAGCTCCCTTGTGTCTCCTGATAAGCCTGCAGTACAAAAGGAGATCTCAGGAGATGCAGCTGAGAAAGAAAATGGTTTTAAACATTGCTTGGATGGTGGTCCAGCTCTGAACCAATGGGGGAAATCACAGTAAACCAAATCTGTGTCATAACCTCCTTACCTGAATTGCCACACTATGTCCTATGGGATGTGCAACCCATGATAGTTGCTGTAGTGCTCAGTTCTGTGGTTACATAGCTCATCTTTCCAGCCTTTACTGAATTAGTTACATTTGTGTTTGTTTACAACTGCAGTGCTGGGAAAGAGCTACTTAGTCCTCAGTGTTTCCAAAATCATGCATTTAGAGTGAGGCCAGAAGTGACTTCTGTATTTTTGGTATGTAACTCATCATTACATATAATATTTAGACCAGGACCAATAATTGTACATCAATTCTGCATTTTTTTACTGAGAACTTCTACTGATTTCCATTAGAACACCATTTATTCATTTGAATTTCCTGTGAGCTTGCATAAGTGGTTGTAAGGGGGTCCTGACCTTAGGATGGGAGCTGCTGTATGACAGGCTTTTTTGTTCCTTGGCCAAGATGAGTAAATCTAGAATGACATAAGGAGAGATAAACAGGACAGATGTCATCTGACCTGATTTTTATCTGTCTGAAAGTTAGCTAGCTAGACTAAGCTAGCTCTCTAGACTTACAAATCAAAGGGAAGAAAGCAGCAGCTCCAGAGACTGTTTCCTCCCACTTATTTTAGACAGCTGTCTTGAGATGGGATAAATTACTCTCTGGAAATATCTGACTCTCTCTAATACCTATTGTGAGACTCTGGATGAGGATCTTCAAGCAATCTTCTTGCTGAGAATAGTGTCTATCTCATTTTATACAAATACTTGACTCTCTCAAGTTATTTTCCTTATATTGAAGCATTGGAATGTTTAGAGTATCCCTCAAACAAAATCTACCCAGACAGAAAAAATTCCTCTAATCTCACTGTCTCAAGTGGTGGCCTGATAACGCAGGAAGGGGTGAATATGGTGCAAATACGGCCTTTAGGAGAAATCACCTAAACACATCCAAACACTGAAAATTCACAGAAGTCATTAAGTGCCTAGATATGGGCCTTACAGGTGTATTCATTCAGGCATTCTTTTATGCACACAGACCACACAAGTAGGCCACAATTACCTACTTTAAGAGTGAGAACACACACTTACTCTAAAAATGTTTCAGCAGTAACCTTCAGCTTCCAAAAGCCTGGTGAAAAAAACTCAAACCAAAACAAACCACGAAACAAACACAACAAAACCACCCAGAACTCTCTGACAGCTAAAAACTAAAAGAAATGTATTTTCAGTCTAATATCTTTTTCTGGGAAAACATTATTTTCATAGAAATAATTTCTTTCCTTATCCCTGTAAAAAGCCTTTTTCCTTCCTCCAGGACTGTGGAGCCGAATGTTGGGATACCAGCTGTTGTTCATTTCTAAGCAGAAGTACCTAAGACACTTTCTCCATGAAATAAAGATTAATATAATTCCAATAGTACTTCCTTTCTCATGGTGCTACAGAAAAACAGAATACCAGAGAGGTTTTGGAATGCAGACAGTCCTTGGGAAAACTCTTGTTAGTGTGTGTGTTTTTATCTGTTTCTCTGTGTCTGAGGAAACATGCCCTTGAAACATTTACTTCTTCATTTTGCTTTTAAAGAGAAACTCAGTTCATACTTAAGCACATCAATAAGTGAAAGTCTTTTGACTTCTGTGCATGTTCAGCACATCAATTCATACTTTAAGGCACCTTGCTAATACAAATTGACCAAAACTGAGTGTTACGTATAAGAAGAGTAAATATTTTGTAACTGGTAATGTGAACCTTTGGAAATAGGTGTTTAAATCTCAAAAGTCAGTTCAGATAAGCTGATGGCACACAGTGATTAAAACCATCGTCCTGAAGAGGTACTTCAGCTTTTATATCTATAATTTTGGTGTTGTTTTGTTTGTTTTTTTGTTGTTTTATTTTTTTTTCTTCTTCTTCCCCCCTTAATTATTTTTTATTTTCAAGATGAAAGAGGGCATTTATTTGTCTTCAGTTTCTAAAAGGTACATTGTTGATGATGACATTTTAAAAGCAAAGTTGTCTAAAGTGGAGCTAGAAAATCATATGATAGCAGGCACAAACTATAAATCAGTTAAACTGCCACATGGATTATTTTTTTCTGATATGGAAATAAGTATTTAGAGCAAGTTGTTAAGTGCCTGCTATAAGGAGATGTTTATTTGACTGGAATTTCTGCTTTCAGTTTTTTGTTATTTATTTGCTGTGTCTGAATCTTCAACCTTACTCACCCTGAGCAGAAATTATTGTTGAACTAAATAATTGTACTGAGGTTGTAGAATTACAGTCCTGTATGTGTTGTTACTATGACTTTCTATCTCAAGGTTTATTTAATGGCTGATTATTTAATAATTCATTAAAACCCAGACAATGGCTTTTATTTCCCTGGTTTGCTTATTTCCCGTAGATACTGAAAATACTTGCATGCATCTCAGAAGCTCACTTTTAAATAATTAGGATGGATAAGGAGATTTGAAAACAGGGACCTCTGTAGACAAAACCATGGCTTCTCCTCTCCCCAAATAGGCATGGATTAAAATATATGTAGAATATATTGTAAAAATAGTTATGAGATGAATCATTAAAAAAATGGATGGGGTGAGAGAGAAAGAAGATAGGACTGGTAAATCATTGTAATAGCAAAACACAGGGTAAAAAAGAGCTAAACTGAGATCTACAGTTCTAGTTTCTAATCAACTAGGATAAATATAAATGTACCAAATTCCCTGTGCATTCTCCTAGCCAAATCTCTTGATCAGCTGCTTGCAGTCAGATTTCCATAGGTAACTTTTGCAATTAGAATACTGAAGTTATTTTTAATGCAAAATCAAGGGTAGTGCTCTAATGACACTGAGATTTCTTTCCCACATAGAACAAGGCTTAGTCACACACAGATGGCTGGTGCACGTTGTATGGGTTAAGGAGAAAAGCCACTTTACATCTGAACGAATACTACATTGCTATTGACATACGCTGATGAACAACTGCCATTTTGGTGGGCAGTATCTTCTTCCCTCTCCACTTTTAGCTGTTCTTTTTAAGGGAAACAAGGATGGCCACATGGAGGTAAAGCAGCTTTACACTCAGCTATTTTCCACCTGTTTGCTATTGCTTTTTCATTGTATTGTCTTCTGTGAACACGAAGCAGTATGCGGCCCAACTCGGACCAACCACTGTCTTTATATTTTCTTAATATTTTGTCAGAGGATTCTTCAGTTTTCCAGAAGTGGCAATGGATAAGTGGAGAAAACATGAAATGCAAGAAAACTCAAAATACTTAGTGAGAAATAAGACTTTATCTCAGATTTCAGTTAAAGGAAGTAAAATATAGAAGCAGAATTTCTGTTTCTACTTAAACTGCATGAGCAAAATCCCAGTACAGACAGCCGTCAGGTGTGATTTGGAGACCATGGTGAAGCAAGAAGAGAAAACAGTGCAATAGCTCTTATGAAATGCATATTTTCTGGGGGAGCATGAAGCTTTTCACGTATTGGAAGCATGTTAATAGATTTTTACTTGAGAAATATTCCAGTGTGTGGGAACTGAGAAGGTGTGCTCTCAGAAAGTTACAATTGTGAACTTCTATTATAAGAAATAAGAGGTAAAAATGCCCTACCTCATGCTTTGGTGCAGCACTGAGCAGGCCAGGATCCTCAGCCACCAAAGGTCTGTAAGACATCAGTGGGCATGATGAAACACATCAAAGTGTTTTTCAGTACAGCAGCAGTTTGTGAGATAAAAACACACTGTGTAACAAAAAAGCCACGTACCTTGCCAGTCAGTTATTTCCCACTCCCAGCAGCCTGACCACAACAGGATATGTGGCAGTCTATGGAAATTTGTCAGGAAGGCTGGGTGCTTCCTGAGAAATGCTGCCTTGGAGGCTGTGCTTTAAACCAGGCTTTCATTAATCCCAATCCCACCCTCACCATGCTTTTTAGACCTTGCCTTTAGACTTTTCCTGTACATTAACAGTTGATCCTGTGACAGAGGCAAACACAAGTGTTCCCAAGAGACTTAAAGTCACAGATGAAACCTACTTCAGCACTAGTACTTGAAGTGATAACTATTTATTCTTAAAGCTGATGTCTGCCCAATTTGATCTCCCTTATGAGGAAAGGCTGAGGGAGCTGGATCTCTTTAGCTTGGAGGAGACTGAGGGGTGACCTTATTAATGTTTACAGATATATAAAGGGTGAGTGTCACGAGGATGGAGCCAGGCTCTTCTCAGTGACAACCAATGATAGGACAAGGGGTAATGGGTTCAAACTGGAACACAAAAGGTTCCACTTAAATTTGAGAAGAAACAACTTCTCAGTGAGGGTGACAGAGCACTGGAACAGGCTGCCCAGGGAGGTTGTGGAGTCTCCTACTCTGGAGACATTCAAAATCCGGCTGGATGCCTTCCTGTGTAACCTCATCTAAGTGTTCCTGCTCCGGCAGGGGGATTGGACTAGATGATCTTTTGAGGCCCCTTCCAATCCCTGACATTCTGTGATTCTGTGATCAAAGTCATAATCTCATTTTGTCTCATTAGCTAGAACGATTTATGCTTGGTCAAACTACTCTCTGACTTTGTAATGTCAGTAATCAGTAACCAGCAGCACACAGCCTGTAGGACAACCACAGCCAACCACAGCAGCTGTCTGACTGTAGGCACCTTCTTTATCTTTCAGTTTTGCATGGTGAACCATCATCATTCAACAAAAGTCCCAAAAAAAAGGGTTCTCTTAGTGAAAGTTGCAGTGCCTAATTATTAGGATCTTTGCTCCTTTCTGGAATTAACAGCACCCCAGTTACATAGTAGGTTAGTTAAACTTGGATACTTTGAAAGCAGATCCAGAAAGGCTGTTACACTGAGAAGAAACGCTGAAGACCAGCAGCTGGGGATGCTGAAGAGAATATTATACCTCTGTGCTTCAGGGGCTGAGGTAATTTTCTCCACTTTTGGTTCAGACCTAGTTCTGCCTTACTGTTGAGCCTCTGAGTGATTGATATCAACTGGGAAGGGCTACGCTTTCTTCCAAATCATTCCAACACAGCAAGAAGAGGCCAATGATTATGCCTGTACTGCTTTCCATCCACTAATTCAGGGCTTAAACACCCCCTCAAGATGTGAGAAATACAAATTAATCCCCCACTTCCAGTCTAACCTAGTATCAGCCTTTGCTAGGGCACCATTTAACCTGTAAATTTACACAGTTACATGTACTCTTGAAGTTGGTTTCTTGCTTGTGAGCACTCTTCAGACATCTTCAGTGGGCAGGAGGTTCAGCACTTCATCCTCAGGGTTCTGGCACCACCGCAGATCCTGGCCTGTTTTGGTGGGAAAGGGAAAGAGATGGGCTTAATTATTTTCTAATGAAGAACTCAGCCTGCGCCTTTCGCATCAGAGTGAATACTCTAAAATGCACAGCTGAAATAATTTGGCAAAACCACAAATTCTGCAGTAAGTATACTTGGGTTAATTTTCAACGATTTAGAATAAAGGTCAAAGTTTAAGCGGACAATATCAGTCATTTGTTCTGAAAGCCTTTTCAAAACCGTAAGTACCAAATTCTTTTGCCATGAAAATATTTTCCTTTGTCTCAGTCCAATATTAGTGTAATTGCATTTGAGTAACAGTTTGAACTGTGCCTAGTAAAACAGGATTTCAAAATGCTTTTTGCATCAGGAAAAATAAAGTAGTCAAAAATTCTAACACTATAATTGCCCTCTGCTTGGTTACCTTGTGATTTTTAATCCTGTTTGTAAACAAAAGAAGGACTTATCAGTTTATCCATATGACTAAGCTGAGCTAAATGGAAGATGCATTTTACATTGAAAACTGGATGTCACCTTGGGACTTGCAGAATATTGCTTCCTAGACATTTAAATCCAGATATTTGTGTGCTTTTTTTTTCCTCTTTTTTATTGGTTAGCTAAGGTGAAATGTAGTTTAAAACTGAAAAATGTATTTATGGGTTTGTGCAGGACAAATGGGTCCAGACTTGTGTCTCTTGATGCTAACCCACCTACCGTCATCAGCCTCACTGGATATGCCTGTTTTGATCCACACAGGATGTATCTGCTTTGTTTTTAATCCAACCTCATTCAGCCCAAATTACCTCAGCTGTACTTCATGCATCTGCTTTGTAGCTGTAGCCTGTACTAAAACTGCCCACACCATGTGCTTTAGTTCTTTGTGCACTGTGTAAAGTGGTTGTCTTCTAGAAGCAACTCTTCTGATCCCTTGTCTGTCTTTCTGGTTGCCTGTGGAAATGTAGTCCATAGTGGTGATGGCTGGAATTGGCAGCTGTGATGTTACTGCTACCTAACCTAGCCTGCTATAAATATGTTCCAAACTCAGTGCAGAAGGGAAAGGAGTAATATCCTGTAAAGAGGGACTCAAGTGACCTCGTCCCTGAAATTTCAGTGGACATTGGAGGCTTATGAGTAGGATTCAAGTGTAGGTGTTTGGTATGTTAGCCAGAACCCAGGGGTGATTTTTTCCCATAAATACATAGTTTCACCTGGCTTTCATAAATTCCTCAAGTGGCTTGTTACAAAACTTAGTCACAAAGTGAATATCCTAGTAGCATAAGTTACTACTTCCTCTCCTCTTGCTGTTGGCTAAAAAGATACTGATTGGTGGTCACTGAAGGAGATAATTTCCTTATAGCTGTGCTGATTCTAAGAGGCCAGTTGTGTTTAGCGCTGGCTTGGGCAGCTTAGGTTAGGGCTTGAGACTGTAGTTCCACAAATATTTGAGGTGACGTAACACATCACTAGTGCTCAAATGGGCAGGTTTCACTCTCCATCCTTTCCTACTCTGCTTTCAACCCTACTTTCTCTTATCATGTTCTTGGCTTTACTTTCCTGCTCTTTTGATTACGTCGCTCTGTTGAACCATTCTGCGGGCCAGATCAGCTCACTACTTGGAAAGCAATCTTTTTGCTGCATTACATTTCTGCCTGTTTAATGAGTTTGCAGAAGAGTCTCGAGATTCCAAGTGTGGAAGAAAGGTGAAGCAAGAAGAATGCACAATGGAGAGCAGGGAGATGGGAGAAGGGAGTAGGAACACTATTGGTTCATCTTTAGGCACAGAAATGGTAGTCTGCATTTTAACCTGGATTTAAATGCACCTGAGCTGGGTGAGTTATGCATCTACATCTCTGATAATCTAGGCTGTTAGTCTGTGTTGGCTTCAGCTCCAATTAACCAAGTGTGACCACAAAAATATTTTAAAGCTGGGGATAGGACCCTCAGGAACATAGCTGGAAATAATAATTCTGTTTATTTTGTTATTCAATTTATAACATCAATGATCTTCCCAGTAACAAATGGATTGAAATGCGTTTTCTTCTATGATGATTTATGCTTTGAGGGAAGTTAAATAGAGGCAAACATTGCCATTTTGTCACCTGCAGTTTTATGAGGGACGGTGTGATGTTTCTGATGGCCTAAGAGAAACGCGGGCAGAGGTTGGTGGCTGGTTTCTTTTAGCACCAGAAGAGAAAACCTGTAATTAGCCAGATGATGTTCCCTGTGTATGTTAGTGAAATGCAGGGACTGGTATAGTGAGGGACAGAATCCCACTGCCAACTACTAGGAGCAGAACAGGACAGATATCAGGGACTGCAATCTTTGTTCTCTTGCTCATCATTTGGCATCACAGGTGGGCTACAGTCTGAATAAAGAAGTATTAAGATAAAGCATAAATGATTCCCTGAGGTATAAACTTTTATGCCAAATTGCAAAGAAAGTACATAGCTGTATAAGCACAGTTTAGTGCTGTGATTCAACACAGTTTGTGTAAGCATCTTTAAGCAAATCAGAAATGCAAATTATTTATATATAATAGTTAATTGTCTAAGTTGCAGACTTCCTACACTTCATTGTAAAGTAAATATTTCCAGGAATGCTATAATAATATATACTTTTAGAGACTGAAAATGAAGAGGTAGCTGTGGAAGGAGTTAATAACCATGAATTTGCTAGGAATCAAGTTAGTTAATAAACACGTTTGAGAGGATTAACATAGTTGTAGAAATTAGTGTTTGAAGAGATTGCCTGGGGGAGTGTTGGGTTGAAGAATGTGAAAGGCAATTCAGTCCTATTGGGCTTGTCAAGCACAACTTGCATCCAACTATGGCTCCGTGAAGTAGAAAACACAGAGAAGAGCAGGTGCCACAAGATCACACTTGAAAAGTGTATCTGAGACTGAAAAGAGGAAATTCACCCATATTCATCCCGACTGTAAGGTAGGGCTCTGACTTGTCCTGGTTTTCTTCAGCTTACTCCAACAGACAGTGGGAACTGTATTGAGTAACTTGATTTAATGATGCATTTATGGCAATCCTTATAGAGAAATCTTTAAACTGGTGTTCTCCCTGTTTAAGTCCTCATGCTAACCCTCAGATGTGCAAGGGCTTTTCCAAGTAAGTACATTCCAAGCCCATAGAATATATTGCTCCTTCTTTGTACACATTTTTGGCAAATATGAAAGATGTGTAAGAAAGCAGGTGGCTTAGCACTATCAGAAGCTCTAACCCTCGAGATGGAGATGACTAAAAGCAGTCAGACAAATAAAGAGGGATGTTTTTTTTCCAGTCTTGGGAGGGGAAGCAGAACGAGGTCTGGTTTGTTTCCATTTAGAACTTAATTTGATCTCGTGAGTTTGGTTTTATTTTTTCTCCTTCTAATTTTAGTGCCAAGATATTAGTCTCCAATACAGTTTCTATGAAAATTAGCAAGTTTACCTTGATGCCAGTGGAAGTGGGGAGGGCTCAATAGAACATGCAGAGCAGAACTAAATGTCCTTTTTATGTCTAGGAAGGACAGGCATAGTAAATAAAGGCCATGGAGACAGGTATACGTCAGTCAAACATATACATCTTGGTAGTCCTGTCTCCCACAGTAGTGACTACCAAGGGCTTGTGAGGAAGACCGAAAAGCTGTATTACAGATGAACTAGCTTGGTCTCAGAATGTTTCTTTCCCTGTTCTTCGCTCACTGGTTGTACGCTGCTGACAGCATTCCGCATTTGATGAGAAATATCTAGCTGTTACATTGTTGACATTCACATGTCAAATTTTCTTGATTAGAATAAAGTGTATAGGCTTGTAGTTTTCGTTGGAATCCAGTCTGCAATTGTTTAAGGAAGATGCTCAAATATCAAATAGCTTAGAAGGAATCTGATTGTTTTGCAAACATGGGGAAACAATGTTTCTTTTTTCTTTTGTCTTGTAAAAGGATCATTGGACAGACTCAGACATCGGGATCAATTTAAAAAGGGCAACATGAAGGACGCTGAGAAGCCACGTGCAGGGGACAAATTCTGCTGCCTTTCCAAGCTGAAGGTACATAAATATTTTAGCAATTTTGTATGAATACACAACTGTAATTGCTTGCACTTATAGTGGTTTGGTAGAAATTACAGTCTAGACTAAATGAATGAATAAGCTCTCTTTCCTTACCCTTAATGCCTTAACTGAGGTCAAGCAAGTTTCTAAGCAATCACGTGTTGCTTTTCATGTCCCTGTACTTTACACTCTGTGATGTGTTGGAGGTGTATGTTTGATTGCCCCTTTGAAGCTCCACCTCTGCATTTGTGTAATGTTTACCATTCCTTCTTAAACCTGTGAAATGAGCCTTACGGACTGTGATTTAGCAGTAAAAATGAGCTGTTGATGTAAACTAGACTATTCAAGCTGTCAAGAAGCTCAATAAAAGGTTGTAAAATAGCTTGGGTTTAGTAGTAATTCAAAGCCCAAATACATTACTTATGACTTTTAGCATTTGCAGCAGATGCATTTTAAAATACTATTGATATTTCATAAATATTTTTTATTAAGAATGCTTAAGTTAAAGGGATTTGAATACTACTGCATATATTCATCTTTATTTTTTTGCTGTCAACTAGATTCTTGTAAAAAGGACACACTATTTGCTCCTGTTTGAAATTACTTGTTCTGGGCTCATGAGCTCTACTGAGATGGGAGAGCACATACTCGATGAAGTAATTTGATCAAAGAAAACGATCTTAATTCTGCAAGTAGTTTGTCACTCAGAAGAGCAAAGGATGCAAAGAACTTTGCACACTGGTCTGGCTGCAGGCGTTATGCAGTCCTGCAGATGGCAATCTTGCAGCAGACACTCGGTGGGAGAGGCTGTGCTGTGCCTGTCTTGGCTGGGGAAATGGGGCTTAAGGTTTCTGAAGATGGTCTTGATCAAAGGTGAAGAAATAAAAATATTTTTTAATTTATTTTTTTTTTTTTTTTGGTATAGTGAAGCCATAACTCTGTGGACAAGGATAGATGATGGGATTTACAGATACATAGGTGGAACAGAACTGTTCACTTGTTTCACCTGGAAGCACATCTTTGATGGGAGAAATAAACACCGAATATTTCTAAAGATATAATTCTGAATTCTCTGTGCATTCTCCTCTTTCCTTCCTAGGTATTTCTGCTGGCACTATCACTTGCATATGTGGGTAAAACGATGTCTGGTGCTTACATGAACAGCATGTACACACAGATAGAGAAGCAATTTAATATTCCAGCTTCTTTAGTGGGCATCATTAATGGAAGCTTTGAAATTGGTAACTACTCATTTTAATATTTCTTATTATTTGAAAATATAATATGTTGGTTGAACATGTATTCATAACTTTCCTGTCCATAGCAATCTGTCAATTACTGTATGGTGACGATAGTAACCGACTTTATCCTGCCAATTCAACTGGTATTCACGTGTTTAGTGTCTTGGAAACTAACACGACAACTTAAATGAAGAAGTTTAGCATTAAAAGCTAGTTCAGCTGATTTCTGCACTATTGTAAGACATGACAAAGCAACTAACAAAATAGAACTAGTTTATGAGCTTTGTATTGAATCTTTCTGAACAAAACAGAAAGATGTCATACATTTTGTTTGAATTTAAGCTCAAATTTAGCATTTTACAGTTCATTTAATCAATAACCTCACAGTTGGTTGGAGCGGATAGTCTCTTTACGCAAACTCAGTAGTATCTAAAGATTTTGTATCTGTACAACTGTAAAGAAAGTTTCCAGTTCTGCTTTTATTGACCTCGCCTATCAGTGACAAGCTTGTGTCATGTCATTCAAAAATAAAAAAACAAACAAAAGGCTTCAGAGCTACAGACACATCTAAACAAAGATCCTCAGAGAATGTGTTTCATATCCTTAAAGTCACAATGTGGATCTTTATTACCCCTGGCTCCGCTGAGGAAATGGTATGCACAGGCTCATATACTGATGGGGAGGGGAGACAACGCTCCTTCTCCCCCTTTTCCTGGTCTCCCATATGTGCAAGAAGAAGAAATTACTGTCAACATTGTGCTGCTGCCTGCAAAGCAGCCTGATGGGGCAGCTCAAGTTATGATAGAGAAAGAATACGCAGAATATATTCTTGCTTTTGCTAAGGAGGAGACTTCAAGAAATAGGAAGTGGCCAAGGTTAATGATGTGGTGTGTAAATGGCTTATTATTTTAAATGAATTATCCTCTCATATGCACTTTTCTGTAACCACTTGTGGTATTCGTATCTCCAAGGAGGTAAAATAACTGTGAATAATCATATTAATATTATAAATTATTAAGAGTCAGTGTATGTGACAGATGTAAGGAACTTATTAAGACCATGTAATTGTACATCCTCAAGTGTCATTCAAACCACTGGTTCAATATAGCCTGTCTAGCAATCATACATAAAAAAAGATGTTATCTTCTTTCAGAGCATGATGCTCATCACTCAGAGACACGGTTTTGTTCTTTTGACAAAACGATTACAAAATTAGTAGGCCTATGATTACTAAATTATTACTTTTATGAGGCCTGATTCATAACATGAAGCTTGATTCTTTTCCTAGTTGCATAGCAATAAATGAAGAGTAGAGAAATTCAGCTGATGTGAAGTGTAAGTGGAGGAGAAAAGAATGAAGATTTTTAGCACATTTGTATTTTTGAATGATATTAGGTACAAAAATCTGTATTTTTTTATTCCTCTCAAACTATTACTGAAGTTGATATTAATTTATTATTCCCTTTTTCTCTGTATATCATCTTGTGTTTATTATTTTTGGTACAAAAACACTTGCACATATACTTCTGTATTTTCCCACACTTTGCAAAACAAAATATCGTAGGAGAATAACATCGTCAAACAGCAACTATTCTGCAGCACCTGGGCCTGGTCTCTATGTGAAATTGTGGGAATTTTTTTCTCTACATAGATGCAGTCAAAAATCTCTTTCACCATAATCTCTTCTGCATTCTGTCTTCTATTTTCATGTTCTTTCCATGTGATGTAACTCTTCCAGAAAAAGATCACAGATAGAAAGGAATTACTTCATCATCTAGGCAGTTCCCTGTCTAGTTACAGTTTTTACAAGACAAGAGAAGTACCAGATGTTGAGCTAACAAGATCTACTCAAATTTGCATTGCACTTTATGTCTTTTGAAGGATGCTTTGGTTTGTAAATATGAACCCGGTTCTTTTTGCAGGCAACTTACTGCTGATAGCATTTGTGAGTTACTTTGGAGCTAAGCTTCACAGACCCAGAATAATTGCTTTGGGCTGCACAATTATGTCACTTGGATGTCTTTTGATATCACTTCCTCATTTCCTGTTTGGAAGGTGAGTATTTTGCTTACCTCACAACAGCTTCTGTGATCCTTACCTTGCCTTAATCCATAACTTTTCCCGTTGAAATAATACTGCTTATTGAGAGAGACATTGCTGAGCATGGGTATGATAATTGTAGAGTAGCCTGTTTTGTTTTGTTTTGTTCTGTTCTGTTCCTGAGATTGCTTCAAAAGTCAGCCATCACTTCCTGAGGGAGAGTCACCCCTCTGCTGGGCACCTTCCCTTCCCTTCCCTTCCCTTCCCTTCCCTTCCCTTCCCTTCCCTTCCCTTCCCTTCCCTTCCCTTCCCTTCCCTTCCCTTCCCTTCCCTTCCCTTCCCTTCCCTTCCCTTCCCTTCCCTTCCCTTCCCTTCCCTTCCCTTCCCTTCCCTTCCCTTCCCTTCCCTTCCCTTCCCTTCCCTTCCCTTCCCTTCCCTTCCCTTCCCTTCCCTTCCCTTCCCTTCCCTTCCCTTCCCTTCCCTTCCCTTCCCTTCCCTTCCCTTCCTCTCCCCTCTCCCCTCTCCCCTCTCCCCTCTCCCCTCTCCCCTCTCCCCTCTCCCCTCTCCCCTCTCCCCTCTCCCCTCTCCATTTTTGCTTGTCTTAACAAAATACTAATTTAGGCTTGCCTATATTTCAATCAGTGGGATATCTTTCGAGAAAAGAAAATCCTCTCATCTTGTCATGCCCAACGTGATATGACTCTGCCAGCCTTGGTGGCACTCTCTGCTCAGAGTGTAAAGGGGGTTAGAATGTAAGAAGAGTAGGAGAGAAGGTGATACACGGTGTTTCATTAGGGCGTTTCATCAACTTCTCCTGAAGCATCTGTTACAAGATTATATTAGGGGCTAGATAACAGTCTGGATAAGCACTGGGTTGATTCCGTGTTACAGTTCTTTTGTTCCTAGCCTGATGTTACGGAGGCTCAGTTAACTTGTGATGTGGGTTTCCTTCTTCCTATAGCTACACACCCTTCTTATCGGTAGTTCTTTACTGAAGTACAGATTTATTGGATATTTCTAATGTATTTCTTCTTAACCTGTACATGCTTTTCTTTGATTCAAACAGGTATCATATTGAAAGCAGTATTTCATCACAGGATAATTTTTCAGTCATGCCTCTGTGCTTTGTTAATCAAACCTTATTGTCTTTACCTACAGAGGAACCATCAACAGGTAAGACTCTTCCTATGCCTACCAATACTTTTTCCTCAGTTTTTATAGTTTTTAAGTAAATAGGATTTTATTCTCATTAGGAATTACTTCAGGGTCCTGCTTTAGATCAGTACTTGCAAGCTTAAAAACTAGTGGTCATAAAATTTCTTGTCCTTCTTTTTTCTTTAGTCTGTGTCTCCAGAGCTGTAGCTATTTTTCACGAAGTTTTCATAGTATCTGAACAGCTCAGTGAACATCCCTGTCAGTCCGCTCTGGTGAAATGTAACACCAAGTTATTCTCAGAGAAGTTTCTGGTTTTGACTTGAAATTCTATGGTACTGTAAGGAGGTGGGAAATATATTTGGACAATGGGTAAAAGGCATCAGGATGCTATTTTGTGCTACCACACAAGAAGTAAAAGAATGAGAAGAAGAAATAGAGGAAAAAAGTGGATCCCACTTCTTTTTAGAGAAAAGAGAAAATAGTTTAAACTAGGCTGAAACTTAGCTGGGAGACTGAAAAATGTATGTGCACTAGCGATCTGCATATAAAGTAAGTACTATGAAGTCAGAGGACTCAGAAGCAACTAAGCACAGGTCCTCAAGCCTATGACTATATCTGGATAAGGTGATTGTTTCCCTATTAGTTTATGGACAAGCAAAACTGCGACATCCGTACTTATGAGCCCCTCTCTTGTGTGATACAAAAACTGGTTTGAATTTGACCACATTTGCATGCGGATTGCTTCACTCATGTTTACTGACAACAATCTGACCTTGACAGAGGAGATCCTGGCTTGATCTCTGAACAGTAATTCTTTCATTTGGAAAGCCATCAGTTGCTGCTAACAAGGCCAGCATTTATTCGTTAATAAATCAGCACTGAGAAGTCTCAGCATGACAAAGTGGGTCACAGACAACAGTGGAATCTGAAGCAGACTGCATGGGATGAAGAAATCCAAGGTCAGGGAGAGGAAGAAAGCACTGAAGGTCATAATAGTTTCTGATATAACTATCTTGATGTGGGACAAACAGGATTGTGCTCCAGCACAGCATTCTTCTGCTGAGTTATGCAGGAGGGCAGCATAACTGTGACTAAATGAGAGCCAGATCCCTGGATAGATTCAGCAGGCTGGCCAGATACATTATTGTGGATCTTGATTTTGCTTGAGAATTATATAAAGGTCACGGATAGTCAGACACTTCCTCAGAGCAGTACCCAGATGGGCAGATTGCAGGCTATGTTCCAGTGGGTGGCTGCTCAGGGGAACACTTATCTTCTGAGCTGCAGAGTACGATGGAGGTAGAAAACCCTTCTGTTACATTTGGTGACAGGTGCCTATTACGGTAGAATTTGTATATTATTTGCTAAATCAGAATCTGCATTGTCCTCAAGATGTCCCAAACCAGAAATTCAATACCTGAAAAAGTAGCATCAGCACAGATGAAAGTTCTGGATAGGGAGGTCATTGACATGCAAGGCAAAAATCTGTAGTGCTAGAGAACAGAACTTTGAGGTAAGGGTCTACGCTGGGGTTTCCAGGTGGTGAGGACTGTTGTATGGAGTGTTGTTTGAAGATACTGGCAAACAGCCAATGATTTAGACACAGAAAAATTTGCTCTCCATGTGCTTTTCTGCAAACTTTTGAACATTAGTAAACCAGAAACTAGCAGTATGAATCAAAGCAAAAAAAGCTGGAAAGGTCAGAAATCTCATTCCATGCAAAGGTAGAATGCCACCACATCTTCTTCATTGGCATGGCTTTCTTGTAAGCAAATGATGACACCTCACTGTGAAATTGGGAACTCTTCTGGTTTATTTCAGACAATATTCTTTTAATCAAATGACAATGTATGGGCTTTATGCAACAATTACCTGAATCGTTGTAAGAGACTCCTGAATTTCAAAGATGCTCATACTGTTTTTGCTAGCCCACTCTTCCAGACTGTCCAGGTCTCTCTGTAAGATGGCTCTTGCTCCTGAAGTGTCCACCTTACCACCCTGTTTGGTGTCACCAGCAAACTTTTTGACAGTGCTTTAAATCCCATCATCCAGATCATTTATGATGGTGTTGAATAGCATGGGGACCAGTATCAGTCCCAGAGGGACCTCACCTGTGACAAGCTGCCAACCCGAGTAAAAGCCATTGATCACCATGCCTGTGAGCCAATTTCCCACCCATCTTTCAGACTGTCCATTCAGTCCATATCTCACCAGTTTGTCTAGAAGAAGGCTATGAGAAACAGCTGCAAATGCTTTGCTGAGGTGCAGGTGAAAAACACTTACTTCCCTTGCCATATTGACAGAAAGTATTACTTTGTTGTATAACAGAAGGTGATCAGGTTAGTCAGGCATGATTTTTCATCCCTTCATCACTTATGTTCAGGGGTTGTCTCCTCTTCACTGACGTGAAAATGGCAGTTTTGATGAGGGAAATGGGTAAAGGGAAGGGCCTAAGTCATAGTTGGACTGCCAGGTGGTTGGGCAATGGAAAGGGAAGGAATTTAAACTACTCCAGCAAGTACAACAGCTTCTTTCGGTTCTGAAGTCTTTCAAATATCGCAACTACTTATTTCCCTGTTTTACAGGACAGACCTACCAACCGAAGTTAAGTCAAGTCTTTGTCTCTAGAATCCAAGTAAGAGTTGGAATTAAAACATTAATTCTGGCTTCTTATTTTATTCACAGAATGTGAAAAAGAGCCTGGATCCTTGCTATGGATATTTGTGATGGTTGGAAACATAGTACGAGGAATGGGTGAAACTCCCATCATGCCTTTAGGCATTTCATATTTGGAGGATTTTGCCAAAGCAGAGAATTCACCTTTCTACCTGGGTAAATCTACCCTATTGTGATAACTCCCATCCCCAAACACACACACATATAAATGAAAGCAAAAGAGGGTTATCATCACTCACTTCAGTCTAATAAAGGAAAAGGCAGACATTATTGCCTCATCAAAATAATAATGTTGTAATGTAACTAGAGATTAACTTGTTGAAATGAGGCCATTTTTAGGTGCAAATGCCTATTCAGCAGAGCTGTCTTAAACATATATAATAACTCCAGGGAAATTCTGATTTCCAGGTTCTAATTTAGTACGGTTTGTCCTTTTCATACTTTAGGATGTCTACATACAGCAACCGTAGCTGGTCCCTTCCTTGGTTTATTGTTGGCGTCATTCTGTGCACAACTGTTTGTTGATCTGGGATCAGTAGATGCAGGTAATGGATGAATATATAAAATCTTACATCTAAATCAGTAGGCATGATGGTGTATTGATCAGCACTAAAAGATGTTTTCTTGCTAATATGAGGTGTCTCAAGTTTATCTAAGTCTGTTGGTGTTTCTTTTAGAATGAAAAATCTGTGTATAATATTAAATTCAATAAAAGGCCTGAATTCACACATACAGAAATGAATCTGCATATAGATTATTTGATGAACAATTGTGTCATTCACCTTAACACAGGAAAGGACTAGAATTAATTTAATGCAAAACACTGAAATTAACCAGAAAATTAGCAACACTGGAAAAGAAGACTGAAGACTATTCTCTTCCATCAGTCTCATTTTAAGAATCTTTAAAATGCTTTTAATATATCACATGTCAGGGATGACTATGAAAACACACAGTGACAGCAAAGAATGTTTCTGAACTAATATAAAATTTTCTCTTTTTTTTTTTTTTTTCTTAATAGAGGACATTACCATAACACCTACTGATGCCCGTTGGGTTGGAGCCTGGTGGCTGGGTATTCTGATTTGTGCATCACTGAACCTTCTTGCAGGAATACCTTTTTGGTTTTTGCCCAAGTCACTTGTGAAAGAAGGAGAAACCAAAGAACCTGAGGAGACCAGTAAAAATAGTCTAGTAACATTGCAAGAAAATGATACAAATGAAGCCAAACAGACCATGTATGAAATTGCTAAAGGCAAGTTACATTGTATGTTATTTCCTTAATTTAGTCCTTAAGATGTGAACTATGTCTGTATATTTTTTTAAGTAAAGGTGTGTCCAAGGTATGAAATGCATGTTCTGTTTTTCATCTCTCTGTAGTTCAAAGGATTTGCACAGGGGTCTAGAACAGGCTCCTTGCAGAGGAAGAAAGCTAATTCCATAGATCCAGGGTATGAATTCACTCCTTTCCCCTTCATGCATTTCAGGTGTATGTAGATCTGGATCTTTTCTTCCTGGTAGAGGGTTAATGTACTGAAATCTGGTTAAGAATTTCAACACCTCAGTGAGATGTGGACATATTGCAGATACTAGCTGCTTCTACCCCACATTCACTGTGCAAAAAAGCAGAAAACGAGCACAAATCTTGTGCATTCCTTGAGTCAAACTTAAAGCCACAAAAGGGAATTGACAGGCTTAAGTCTCTCATAAATGTTTAATGGTTGTTGAACAAGGATCTATTTGACCTAAATTTATTTGTGTTACTGTTGGCAACATTCACATCTGTGGTCTTTCAGATCTCTACATCTGTAGGAAGCTATTTTTTTTCCTTCAGTTTTTTGTACTAGTTGGGAATGTAAATGGATAAAATATGACAAAGGCTATGTTCTTTGGAGCAGTCTCATGATTCTGTATAGCCAGCTCAGGACAACTTGACAGGATCTTTGTCTTCAGAAAGTAACACCTCTCCGTGGTGTTTCAAGCTGAGTCCTGCAAATTAACCGTGCTCAGAGTGATATTGCAACATAATTGTGATAAACATGGCATCTTTCTCTGCTGCCATGTAGCCTTAACTGAATCCATGAATAAAGGCTTGTTCTGGTGAGAAAAGTTTCTTAGCTCAGACTGTGGGTCTTAGTACCCCAGAATCCCTTCAGAGCTCATGTTTTCAACATCTGACCCAGTTAAGGACCATTTCTGTTTTTCTTTTATCCTCTCAGCCACATTGAGCATTGAGTGATTAATTTCATGAAGCATCGCACTAACACGTTACATTATTTCATTCCAGATTTCATCCCGTTCCTCAATGCTCTGTTTCGCAACCCAGTTTATATGTTATTTATATGCATAACTGTGTTACAGTTCAATGCCTTCAATGGCATGATATCCTTCATGCCCAAATACTTGGAACAACAGTTTGGAAAATCTGCATCAGATGCCATCTTTTTAATGGGTACGTTTGCATTTTGCTCTGTTCTGTTATACCAAATAAAGATGTCTCTAGGCAAATTCTCCGTATTTTTATATATATATTCCTGTGCACATGCGTACATATACATATATATCCTAAGATCAAATGCTTCTATAAATGAGAGATTCCACACTACAATGCATTTCTAAATGAAAATGCATTTTCTGCTAAGCATCTCCTATTATTCTTTACAGAATTTTATAATCTACATCCCATCTTTTGAATTGGCCCAGAAAGTTCAGCTGATACGAAACTTGTACCACTGATCTCAAAGAGGTTATGCTAATTTACATACGCAGAACTTCATTGAAGGAAAGCACTGATCAAATAGCTGTCTTTTTTTTTTTTTATATATCTCTTCTTTATTAGCTTGTCTTTTTTTTTATGAGTGAGAACATGGTGTTCATGCACTAGGAAATGATAATGGCGAGTAGTTGTAGCACAGAGCAAATATCCTGAAACTGTAGGAGTCTTTCTACGGCTCCACTTTATCATGTCTTATATTCTCATTGTTCCCTTGTTTAACTCTAGCAACTTAATTAGACTAGAATTTATTTAATTATTATAGAAGAATCATCTTACTTCTTTTCCTTAACTCAGTGCTCATCTTGCACAGTAGCTGCACTGTTTTCTTTAAAAACTGCCACACGGTATGTCCGAGACCTTTTGAGTATTACTATCGCTCTGTTATCGGTGTTTCCAAGCTGAGCATCAGAAGGCATGTAACTATCATACATCTCATATGTGTTGCATTGACAGTGCACTGCTGAGTTGTTTTTCAGACATTTTTCTGTATTGAAATATATGGTACATTGGGAGGATCCAAATTCAGGTTTAATAGTCTTCCCTTTTGATCACATTCTCTATGCCCACCCACAGTCAAATATTGCTGGAGAAACAGCATTGCCTTGAGCAAAGCTAACCAAACCATATGATGCTTCTGTGAAACAACTTCCTAAACATCTCTGAGTCAGTCTTTACTTCATTAAAGTATGAAACAGCAAATAATCATGAAGGCATGCTTAGTAATCTTGTAACAACACTGAAAGTCAGTTCCTCCTTTTTGGGATGCTGAATGTGCACCAAGATGTGCTCCACTAGCTTATCTTCCTGTTGATTTTCTCTCTCAGCTACAAAGGCTGTATTGAAACCCGTCTCTCCTCTCCCTCTCCCTCTCCCTCTCCCTCTCCCTCTCCCTCTCCCTCTCCCTCTCCCTCTCCCTCTCCCTCTCCCTCTCCCTCTCCCTCTCCCTCTCCCTCTCCCTCTCCCTCTCCCTCTCCCTCTCCCTCTCCCTCTCCTCTCCTCTCCCCTCCCCTCCCCCTCCCCTCCCCTCCCTTCCCCTCCCCTCCCCTCCCCTCCCTTCCCCTCCCTTCCCCTCCCTTCCCCTCCCCTCCCCTCCCCTCCCCTCCCCTCCCCTCCCCTCCCCTCCCCTCCCCTCCCCTCCCCTCCCCTCCCCTCCCCTCCCCTCCCCTCCCCTCCCCTCCCCTCCCCTCCCCTCCCCTCCCCTCCCCTCCCCTCCCCTCCTCTCCCGCTGGCTTTGGCAGAGGTTTTGGATGTGCAAGAGAACTAGTAGAGACCCATTTCTGAATGTGGTTATATTATTCAGTCACAGGCACTATGTGAGTCTTTGACAAACACAGCCTTCCCTAATGAGCAGCTTTGTTTATCTCCTTTATTTTAACATTAAAGTTTCACTTTTTTAAATAGGTGTTTACAACTTACCAGTTATATGCGTTGGGTATTTTTTTGGAGGCTTACTAATGAAGAAATTAAAGATGAATATCTATCAGGCTGCGAACATAGCATTTTGGACATCTTTACTGGAATATCTTCTCTACTTTGCTGCCTATTGGACTGTCTGTGATACTTCACCAGTTGCTGGCCTAACAGTTTCCTACAAAGGGTACGTTCTTTAAGACACAAGAGGACTTCATTCTTAAGACACTGAAATTATTTTTTTTTTGTCAAGGATCAGACAGGGATTTAATAACTTTGCAATATTTTAGTTTCATGATCTAAATTCCCAATGCTTTTTACTTGCATGAGACAGTAGGTCTATCTTCTGCTATCCCAAGATAGCAATATAACCAAGATAGCCACTCCCTCACCCCTGAATAAGGGAGAAAATCAAAAGGGAAGGGATAAACTTAGATTGAGATAAACACAGTTTAATAAAATAACAAAATACTAATATACTACTAGTAAATATAGATACAAAATACAAATAGATTATAAAATAAAAGATAATGCAATTCCTCACAAACTCCATTGGCACTCAGCAGCCAGTCCCAGGCAGCAGCACCTGGTTCTGAACAGCTGATCCCAGAGAAAGAAAAAGAGATATAAAGGCAGAAAGGCTCAGAGGCCTCTGCAAATAGCAGGATGGCAAAAGGCCAAACCAAAGAAACCCCCAGAGAGGACTCCCCACAAGGGGTATGTATCCCAGCTTTGACCAAATGAGAAAAAAAGTTAGCCAGAAGATCCCAACAGCTTAAATATGCAGTGTGACGCTAATGGAATGGAATACTCCCATTGACCACTCTGGCTGTCAGTGAAGCTCTGCCTCGTCCATGCCCCCCTTCCCCGCTGCCTCACACCTGTGGGCAGAGCACTCCCAACCATTCTTGTCTCTCAGACCAGAACAACTAAAAACATTAACTCTGCCCAGGAGTGTTATCTCTTATTCTCAAACTAAGTCCAAACAATGATCATGCTAGCTATAAAAAAGAAAGTTTTCTAACTGCACGAAGGAAAGTTAACTAGATTTCAGTCAAACCAGCAACTGTTTTAAACAATAAAGTGTATTAAAAAAACATTAACATCAAGACTCATGCAATTGCATGTCCATATTAATTCTTTTACTCATCTAATCATATATTCAAGTCATGTAACTGAGGGTAAAAATAAAAAGTTGTTGATCAAGTTAGGCATACATGAATGCAAAATCAGAATTACAGAGGGACAAACCTCTTTATATCACACAGGTTTACTGGAATTTGATTGCCATCAAGTTATCAGAGGGTATTTCATCCACAGGTTCATGATTTGAAGGTTGCCATTAATCATTGGGAGGGATTGTGTGTTTATAAAATGCACATGTAGGTATAGATGTAATGCTTATAGACAATCAAGAACATACATGCAATAGATGTGAAAAATGCTGTAGGGTATGCATACCTATCTATGAATTGATAATATAAATATAATACAATATAATATAATATAATATAATATAATATAATATAATATAATATAATATAATATAATATAATATAATATAATATAATATAATATAATATAATATAATATAATATAATATAATATAATATAATATAATATAATATAATATAATATAATATAATATAATATAATATCCTGTAGAAAGATAGAAATTAATGACTCCAGGATAGGAGCATGTAGGATTAAGTCCTGGATCAACACTTGAGCTAGAGTAGAATCGTAAGCATTGCAAAGAGTTACTGTAGGTATTTCATTACTGAACTATTTATTCATCTTCTAAATCTATTTCAGAATAGAGCAAGTTTCATATGAAGAAATTACTCTACTTGCTGGCTGCAACAGGGATTGTGATTGTCCATTGAAAATATGGGACCCTGTTTGTGGCAACAATGGAATCACTTACGTATCACCTTGTCTTGCTGGGTGTAAAGCCTCAAGAGGAACTGGAAAAAGTATGGTAATGCATACATTTTACTGTGCCATAACTGTGAAATATGGTAGGTGAGAAATATCTATATCGATATAGGGTGGGAAACATCCATACGTATAAGGTGATAAACAGAGTTGGACAAATTCATTGAACGGCAACATAAATTCCAAACTAAATATGAAAATTAGTTTAAATCAAACAGTATAATGAAGAAGCCTCCTTTTCTTCTAATAATTAAAGGAATCTTAAAAGCTAAAATGGAGTGAGAAAGTCTTCTCAAGGTGTTGCCACTTGGTAACCTGAGTACACAAGAACATTTCAGCTGAAATGAAATTCTATAACATGGACTTAATGATTTCGTTTAACGTATAGATTTAAACAAGTAACCAGGTATTGTAGAACTTTTATGATCTTAATTAATAATACATTTTTCATTAAAAATTATAAGTTCTAATTAGACTGAAAATCATTAAAAATAATCAATTAAATAAAACCTCAAATTATACAGATTTGAGAAAGCCCCTGTACTTTACAAATATTTTAGAGAAATATTAGATGATAGTAAGAGCCAGACACTGATGCCCTTGTTCACCTTGACTTACATTTGAAAGCCCTTCTTCTGGCAATAGGCTCAATGATTTTATTAGAAGCATGTGTTTGAGTGAGAAAATTGCAACCCAGCCTCAACCAAACATCTCTGGTTTCTTCTCTTCCGGCATACGAAAGACCATACGCTAGATTATGAAGAGGTGGGTCAGGCCTATTGGCACTGGAAAGAGCACATATCAGGCTGAGTTGGGAAATATGAGGGTTCTCTTAATCACAGCTTCCGCAAAGATGCAGAAGCACAGCCCCAGCTGCATAACAGGATCACAGCTCCCTCCTGCTAACTCCATGTGTCTCATACAGGCAATGGTTGGACCTGTGTCTGGCAGACTGGGAGAGGGTCTGCAGTGCAGTGCTGCATGTGTGTAACATGCTCAAGTGCAGAAGAGAGTGAGCTAGGTGTCAACTGTGCGAGTTTCACACTCGGTCTGTGAGTTTTGACAAGTCTGTGTGATTAAAATACTCTTTTGACAGGTATTTGAAAACTGCACCTGTGTTGCAGCCTCAGGGTTTTCATCTCAAAATGTCTCTGCAGTTCTGGGCCAGTGTGATGGAGGAGAACACTGTGACAAGATGCTTCATTATTTTTTAATATTGTCATTAGTCTGCAGCTTCATTTATTCCTTAGCAGCCATGCCTGGGTACATGGTCTTAATAAGGTACAGTAAAATACTCTTAAGAAATCTACTGAACTTTTTATTCTGAAGTCAAACACCCACAGGAATTAAAAGTGTGTTAGTTTGTGTATCGAGGGAGGAAGAATAGAAAGATCTTATGTTATTTCTGTGTCGTGTTAAGGTTTAGTGTTGTGCCGGCTTCACAACCTGTTGTTACTTCTGGCTATCAGCTGTACTCTGAATTAGTGTAGGACTGCTGAGTCAGTGCACTGAGATATTGAGATGTGTGTGATACCCATGTGGTTTATTGATCCCATCAACATGATGTTGATTAAGACAGAACTGTCTTGCACTTTTTGCTGGCCCCAGTCCAAGTGAAACATACTGGGACAATAGCTTTTTCTTTTGTGATTTGGCAGTCTTAGTTAAGGAACTCCAGTAAACTTCGCCTAATGAGGATAATCAACTCTTTCAACCAGCACCCTAATTAGAATGGTTTGGGCCTATTGTGATTAAGAGTATGAAAAAAAAAAAAAGGTAAACATTTTGTTTTAATGTCACCTCTACTAATTTATGTACAATGTAATTATCATATAGGTCTCTAAAGCCTGAAGAAAAGTCATTTGGAGTGGGTATCCATGGACTAGCTTCAAGAGTATTTGGTAAGAAAAGCTCTAACGCACTTCAGAAGCACAGTTAGGTCTGATCTAGGGTTAGAAAAGGATCACATCAGGACTGTGGGTGTGGCACAGGAGTGCAATTCCACGGAGTGCCTTTGATCAGGAAGAATTTGGTGTTTTTTTACAGATCTAGGCATCATGACAAATTAGAATGGCTTTCAGTTTGCATTTTTTTATACTAGGTAATAGGGTGACTCTATCTGCTGTTTGACCGGCATTTCGCATTCCTTCACTCTTGTTATATGTTTATTGAACACAACACTCACTCTCACTGATGAAACATTGAATTTTGAATAGGAATCACAGTCCATATTGTAGCATGTATATATCACTAAACAGGCAACAGGAAAGAAAATCTTTGTTGAGGGTAAGTGGATAAGGAAGAAGAGACAACATAAGAAATACAGAGAACCTGGTTCATGTTGCAAGAGGACAGGACAGATGGAGTAGGTGAGAAACAGCATAGGTTCTATTAGTGTATCTGCTAATTAGAAAAAGTACGCTATTCACAAAAATGTTGCTAATATCCTTTGTAGCTGGAATTCCATCTCCCATTTATTTTGGAGCTTTGATAGATACCACTTGCTTGAAGTGGGGTACCGTGACTTGTGGTGGAGAAGGAGCATGTAGGATGTATGATATTGTCACATACAGGTATATTTTCTACTTTATTTTCATTTCTCCTTCCTACTGTTCTATTACAAGCATAGAGATATAATTGTATGCGCTTTATCTTTTCCTAGTAGACAAACTGCTCCTGAGCTAGAAATTTGACACGACGCGTTGGCATTGGCCTTACTTGTCAAGTGCAATGTTTGCCACAGATGTTTGCCACAGAAATGTTTGGTGCCATAATTACATGCACTAGTGGCCTTTCATGAGAACAGACCTTAAAACATTGAATTCTGATTAAAAAAAAATTAAAGCAGTAAGCCCTTGTCAGAAAAATGTCAGAGGTTTAATGGCTGACTATGCAATATATTTGAGCAGAAAATCACAGTATCACAGTATCACAGTATGTTTGGGATTGGAAGGGACCTCAAAAGATCATCTAGTCCAATCCCCCTGCTGGAGCAGGAACGCCTAGATGAGGTCGCACAGGAACATGTCCAGGCGGGTTTTGAATGTCTCCAGGGAAGGAGACTCCACAACCTCCCTGGGCAGCCTGTTCCAGTGCTCTGGCACCCTCACTAAGAAGAGGTTTCTTCTCAAATTTAAGTGGAACCTCTTGTGTTCCAGCTTGATCCCATTACCCCTTGTCCTATCATTGTTTGCCACCTAGAAGAGCCCGGGTCCATCCTCATGGCACTCACCCTTTATATATTTATAAACATTAATGAGGTCCCCCCTTAGTCCCCTCTTCTCCAAACTAAAGAGACCCAGCTCCCTCAGCCTTTCTTCATAAGGGAGGTTCTCCACTCCCTTAATCATCTTCGTTGCCCTACGCTGGACCCTCTCCAGCAGTTCCCTGTCCTTCTTGGACTGAGGGGCCCAGAACTGGACACAATATTCCAGATGTGGTCTCACCAGGGCGGAGTAGAGGGGAAGGAGGACCTCTCTCGATCTACTAGCCACCCCCCTTCTAATACACCCCAGGATGCCATTGGCCTTCCTGGCCACAAGGGCACAGTGCTGGCTCATGGTCATCCTGTTGTCCACCAGGACCCCCAGGTCCCTTTCCTCTACAAATAGTACTTGAATTCAAATATAGGAGAAATTTATAGAGAAGATATGGTTACCTAAGTTGGAAATTGGCCTGGCATACTGTGCTTCATGCTTTTGTAGTCCTCCAAGGAGCACTGTGGCAATTTTCAACAGAAGTCTTGTTGAACTAATGGTTTTAGGCTGATATCTTTCAATACTGTGTTGAGGTTGGTTTGGAAGAAGAATCCTAGCTCATGAATGCCCAGAAGTTTTACTCAGGTGGTCTGAACTGCCCTTTTCAGAGCTGTCTCCTCCCCCTGAGGAGAAAGCCAGAAGGGTATCAGTTGGCTACCTTCACTGGCTAAATTAGTTGCCTGAACCTGAGTGTTGTAAATAGCCATTTCGCTGAACCTGACATATTCTCCATTCTCATATTAATTCCTCTTTTATGAGATCCAAAAGGATCAGGGCACAACCTTTAGAGCAGCTGGGCAACTGTCACGAAACAATGTATGCTGAATAGTTTTGATATTTTTAAATTAATTATAAATTTAATGACGCTCATCCTTTATTTCAGGTGGCTCTATCTTGGCCTGCCAGCAGTATTACGTGGAGTGTCCTATATACCAAGTGCACTAGTTCTCCTAATTTTAAAGAAGAAACTTAAATCTGAAAAACAAGTCTTATTGAATGCACCAGTAGAAATGCAGAATAAAGTAGAAGAAGCATTGAAATAGCGTTTCAAAGCAGGACATATTGTGAAAAATCCTTGCAGTATAAATTTTGGATATATCCTTGTGAAAGATTTCATACTTTAGGTAGTGAACACTTAGAGATTAATAGAATTACATCTAGTTGTACCCTAATTATATTATATAAGTATCAGTTCATAAACAGAGGTTATAGGAAAAATATGTTTGGTGCAAAACAACAAGGAGTAGACATATGAAAACTTATGACATGATGGGTTTGAGTTGTCTGAGCAAAGGTCTATGAAGAAGAAACATACGTTTTCAGTCCTGGTTTCACTGAAGATAGGGCGAGTTTTGCAACTGGCTACAGTGATGACAGATTTCAAGCTGGAATTCTCCAATGGCTTCCACCATAGCATCTCTCATTGACTGTAGACAGGATTTGTAACTTCTTTGGGCCTGACTTTTCCATAACGTTATTTAATTATACTATTAGTCCTTTCAGGCAGGGGTTGTTTGTTATTTTGCACAGTGTAGATCAGGGATGTCAAACTCATTTTCACCAAGGACCACATCAGCCTCGTGGTTGCCTTCAAGGGGCTGAATGTAATTTTAGGACTGTATAAATGTAACTACTCCTACATGCCCTTTGAAGGCAACAACGAGGCTGATATGGCCCCCAGTGAAAATGAGTTTGACACCCCTGGTGTAGGTGGTCAATATATTGGCAGCCTGGTTTATGACATAGCCTGGGTGCTGTGGTAACAATAATAAATTTAAAACAAAAAAAAAAAAAAAAAAGGAAGAAAGAAAAAAAATTAAAAATGCATTATTATGGAAATGTTTTAAGGTGTAAATAGAGCGTGGAGAAGTATCAGGATTTGTTACTTCAGTTGCATTCACTCAAGAGGGGAATAACTCATACATTGAGCATGATAGAATTATACTTGTGAGCATTTTGCCCATCATATTGCTGTCTGCTAAATTGTATACCTTCTCATGTCTTGTCAAATTATTTCTGAATGGTACATAACCATAATCATCCATGTGCTCTTCCTGATCTTTGTCCAACTTTTATTTCTCTCAGACGTGATACTACAACGAATGTAGTATCCATTTGGGGTTTGCTGACAGTGAGCTGTTGCCCTAGGATGGCTTAAGTGTCTCAGGAAAAGACTCTGAATGTCTCAGGGAAAAAACAAAAACAAAACATGCAGAAGCCCCTGATGATAAGGGTATATGTCACACCAGGTGTATCTTTGTATCTTTGATTGAATATAGTGCATCCATGTTTAGCTTCTAGACTGGAACTGCCTTGTATTTAGGTCTGTCTGCAGGTGACCATGCAATAACTTCTCAAGCCCTTTAATTACAGCTGTTGGAAATAATAAAAAAACAACCCTCCTGATTATTACTCCCTTCTGCATAAGGAATGAAGGGAGCTTCTGGAACTATATTATAGACCAATGCTCCAGCACTTACAGATGTTTCCTACCCATTTAATCTGTATGATGCAGACCTACTCCTGTTTTATCCATCTGAGACCTTCTGCAGCTATGGAAAAAAGGGAAGGATATTTCCCTAAAGTAGTTACATTAGTTAAGTTATATTCTGTTTTACTTTAAGGTGTCTTAGTAACACCTTATGTGTATATGCTTGGATTTGCTTCCTGCCACCATGAAATCAATGACAAAAGATCCATTTCTTCCCACATTGTAGGAACTCAGCTCCAGAATTTAAAGTTTTTTCAAATACAGGAGATCCTTACAATTAGTTCTTTTGAAAAGATATGTTACAGTCCCTTCCTCCCTTTGCACTGGATGATAGAGCTGAACAGGTATAAAGTGAGGAAGGGGAATAAAACAATCAGCAAACATGATGCAGTTTGTGTCAGAGCAGAGCAGAGAGTGCAGTTCTCTATGAAGTGACAGGTTTTCCAGAAGTTCCGTGAACATTTGAAGCACAGCTGATTTTCAGCATTGTTCTTCCTACCATGGGCCACTTACTGAAAGCCATCATTCTTCCTTGAAGGTATTATATTCTTCCAAAGCTAGAGTTAAAATCTTTTGCAGGCATTTAGTCACAGTTTGGTGCCAAGGTAACCTGGGAAATGTGACAAGTTACAGTGCACTTAAGTTTCACAGCTGTAGGAAACAAAAGGGCTTTGTTAGGTAGGCAAATCTGTGCTGTTTAAATGGACCACTGCCAAACAGTAAGGTCTAGTTAACTTACTGTATTTTGAAATAGAAGGAAGCAGATAGGAAAGTTTCCAAGTTTAAATTTAGCATTTTAATAGATACTTTAACTTTCTTTTTAATTGTTCCAGTTCATCTGCTTCAGAATGTAGCAATGAAACAGACCACCTTCACCAGACACTTTTAAATCATTAGCCTGCTACTCAGTCTGTTTATCAACGTAGTGCTAGCTGGGTGATGGAATGGTAGAGAGGCTCCTTGGCATAAGCCTATGGTGGGAACATTGCTTCTCCAGAGCAAAACCAGGAAATGGAGAGTGCAGGTCATTCCAAAGTAATTGTCATAAAAGCTTTATGGTATGCCATGTCTGGTACAACAGACATTGCTGGGATTAGGTTGGGAGGTTAAAATAATACTTTTGGAGCTATTCCTTCAAATGTAAAGCCAAACTTTAGACTTGATCCTTCCAAGTTTTGACTATGCTGACCTTGATTCAGCAAAGCATTTAAGCATGTGCTTAACTTAAAAATGTGTGGTCTTAATGATGTTAATTGTTTAAGTAGATGACATGGGACATTTAAAGACTGAGCCCCAAACTGACCCTGTTGTCAGACTGACTTGAACAGAAGCTGCTTGCTGTGGGTTACAGTAGGTACTCAGATGATATTCCCCGTGCTTGAAAATCTGGGCTGATCCTGGCCTGATGTTTCAAGCACTGAGACTTGCAACAGCATTGTGGGTAGCACAAGCCACAAATCAAACAATGTCAATAGAGGTAACAGTAGGTGTAAAGTTTTTTATCAAGCAGTAGTATATGAATATTTGAGTACATTAAGTCCAATATAAAATTAATAAAAATGTGTGGTAAGTTTATTTTCTGAGTGTCTGAGAGCCAAGCATATGGTTATCATAATAAAATCAACCACGTTTCTTTGTCAATGAAGTTTGAACTCAGTAAAGGGTGCCCATGAGTTGAATTTTGGTCCTTAAGCCTACCAAGGGGGAAGCTAGGTGCTGGTGCCTGGATGTAGATGCTGCCAGACACTGAGATAAAAACACTTGGTGTTTTACTGGCAATGTGACCAGTGCAACCATCCTGAAGATATTTTAAAGGTAATGGTACTCAAACTGCGCACACGTCTTCATCTGGCATTTTGTACACAGTGCCTTTTGTAATGATACCTGATGCTCTATCGGATTTTTTTGACCATGGTCAGGTCCTGAGCCATCATTTTCAAAGAAATAAAAATAAAGCCTTCAGTATCTCATGGCAATGCTTTTTAAGAAGCACATCTGTGTGGTGGTTGTATGTGGGGCTTTGTTTGTTTTTACTATTTACATTATTTTTCCTGTATCAACTTTTAATTTCATCATCTACTTTCTTTCCAAGTCTGTTGATATTTTACAAGTAATTATTAGCAGTTTTATGTAAATCCTAAGAAATTTTGGGTCTTGTATAAACTCCATTGTCTACCTACTGCTTCTCACTTTTAAGGATTGAAACCTATTATTGATGCACGATTAAAAACTTCTTATTATGCATATTGTTCGAGCTATGATTTTTTTTTTTTTTTTTTTGCAGGAAATTACTCATTTGGGAGGAAAAAATGTTGCCTGGCAAGTTGATTTTAATCAGTGGGTATAAGGGAAGGTGTGCTGACCAAAGCTGCATCATTACACAAGGATTTGGCTGAGGGTGTAACTGTCTGATTTATGATAAGGATGCTGGCTTTTTGTTTGTGATACAAACATTCTATGTTAACGTGTATAGCTCTGAACACATGAGCATTACAGTTTTGAACAAGTATCATGGGCAGTTCACTTTTTTTTTCAGCCTTTTCAATTTTTCAATTACGGTGAACAGAAGGCTGATTCTGTATCTGTATTCTGTATCCATGTTCTGTATTCTGTCTCAAGTTGAGTTTTTGCAGGTAACTCCTCCCTACAGGCTCTTCTCATCCAATCAAGCCTCAGTGTACCAGGAGCTAATTCAGCCTGTGGATGTGGAGAGAGGAACATCATGAGCATACCTGGGATGGGATTTGGTATGCAAAAAAGCCAAATTGCTTTATGTAAGTTTGGTCATGCGATAAAAACTGGATATATCCAGCAACAAGTTCTTGGCTACTGCTGCTTTTTTTTTTACAGAATTGTTGTTAATCTTTTCCTTTCTTAGTAAGGCATAAAGTGTTCCCAGTTATGCTGCTTGGGATTTTGAACTTTCATTGTTTAGGACTTTCTCTGAGAATGTGGAAAATGACCAGGTAATTGCCACTCTCTCGCTTTGTTCGGGGAGTCAAGGGCACGGATTTCTTAAATCACAGGACAAAAAATAGTAGATCCCTTTAGAAGGTGAAATCTTAGGTGTCACAATGCCCAACTTACCTTCAAGAGGAGCCCATTGGGTAGCTCCATGCCAGAAGCAAGATGTGTACCTGTTTCTTTCCAAGAGAGGTACTTAGGGAGTGCAAACGTGGTTAGTTCAGGGCAGACATGCACACAACTGTAGGTGGCAGCTTGCTGGATCCTCATAGCTTGGGCAGTGTTTGAGGAAGGTCCCCACTTGCAGGGCAGAAAGCCAATTACAGGTGGAAAATGATGGTGTAAGAGAAAAAGTTCATTACAAAGATGTGGCTTCTATAAAAGGCCTTGAACCCCTGTGCTTGTGTAAAAGCTCCTTAGCTTATAATGTTATTATTTTAATGGTTCCAAAACAGGCTTTGAAAAAACCAAACTTCTCATTTGAGGTTAATGAAACACAAAGTTGTCCAGTTCATGCTGTACCTTTGCTGTTACTATTGTTTCAAGGCAGCTCTTTGGAAGGCCAGAGTGCAAGCAACTGCAGCTGTCTGGCACATGATGATTTTTTTCTTTTGTAGGTAGCAAACTAATCTCAAGAAAGCTTCTGTGTATAAAGGCTTAAGTTTCTGCAGAAATTTCCAGAATTTAAAAATATTCCAAGAGAGCATGATCCCTGCTTTTTTGCTTTTTTTTTTTTTTTCCCCCCCCATTCTGTACTTTTCTACCTCATACTTCATTATAACTCTGAATGTTTCTCCTGGTGAAACTGAGTAATAGGATAGCAGCATTTTCAATGTTGCTGCTGCTGCAGCTTTGTGACTTACTTCCTCCTGTGACCAGAAGCTTGCAGGATTATTCCTATAAAAGGTATATGTATATATATATATATATAAATACATAAGCATGCACACAGACACATAGACAACTTTTATTGTTTATGCTCTCAGTTATTTTTCAGGAATTACAATTTAACAGAGTTTGCTGAGGGAGTTCTCTTTTCATTTTACTTATTTATATGTAGGAGTCTGAAATGTTATCTTGGGTGCTAGAGAAGTTATTTCTAAGTTCAAATAAACCAAACACAAAACTACTCATTGTTTCCAACTTTCTCTGTTAATTTATCATGCTTTGTTTTCAGGTCAGACAAAGCCTGAGCAGTAGAGGTTGGATGTAGTTGAACTTTCCTCACAATCACAGACCTTTAGGTCCAGTTCAGTTTTTTCTTTTATTAGCAAAGGCTAATGTAGAGATGAGCTTAGATTTCTCCAAATCTTATTTCTGTATGAACGTTGTGAACTTGCTACCACACACTTCCATGGCAGCACAGAGTGATTTTGTTAAAAAAGAATTATGACTTCAGTAAATGTCTGGAGAGATGAAGAGTGTGGTAGGTGTGGGAAGCCTGTTTTGCTTCAGTACTACGGGCTGATAAATCCCCCCAAAAAATCCATATCACAAAGGAACCCTTCTGCCATATATTTAGGTGGCTTTAATACTGAGGGTGTGCTATTGCAATCATTTAGTGTAGCTGGTATAATTGATACCTTTTTTTACTCACACTTTTCTGATATGTGTGTTTTCACACAACTGGGTTACAGTTCAATCAGTCTTCCAGATGTGGAGATGACTAATAGGGAATTACTCTGTGAAATTCAGAGGCCTGAATGCCCAAAAATGACAGCTGAGCCATCAGTGCTCCAAACTCATTAAGCAATATCTTCTTGAATTAAAGCGACAGGAAGGTTAGTCTGGATATGCCTTCAGTTTAAAAAACAAAAGAGGCAGGAGAAGAGGTACCAGGACGGTCAGGAGGGATACAGATAACTCCAGGATATGCCGTGGCTCTCACTCAGCATTTACGCAGTACAGGATGACAGGCAGAAGATAGGAATTGCTGTAGGGATCAGACTGCAGGCAGTCAGTCATATGCCAGGGATTAATACCTGTGCAGAACATTTAGCAAGTGCAATGTATGCCGGAATAATCCCATAATCCAGACAACTCTACAGAAGGAAACATGCATCAGCCTAGAGGATTGTGCAAGTTATAATAATGTGCTTGACAACCTTTTTCTTTTTTGCTTTTGACTTTGTAACCAGGCACACACCTCTGTTCCTCACTAGAGGCTTAGGCAGATGCCAGCATGTCCTACAGGGAGATGGGTTGGCCTTGGTCCCCTCTGCAGCACCAGTGGGATCCTTCCATAGCTCCAGTGCAACCTGGGCTTTGCTTGAGACAAAAACCCTAGTTCTCAAAGGTTTTGGCTTGGCAGGTATCTCTGTGTCATAAAAAAGTGTGGCTTGTGGTAACTAGAAAGGGAGGGCAATAAGCAGAGGGTGCTATGGCTGACATCTGCACCATGGCAGCAGGAAGAGCATCTGGTGCATCTGGCTTGGGCGTAAACAATTGCACTGCAAGCTGCAAATGGGAATCCGTGGGATATCAAAGGGGGTTTAAACTACTGCCTGTTTAAACTTGTTCGTGCTGGATAACACAGGCAGTGATGGTGACTGAGCAGATGGGAATGATTTAGTGACCTAGACCTCTAATTCTAATCCTAACTGAGTAGGTTTAGCTCTTCTGATTTTATAAATGCACTATGGTAAATGAATTACATTCTCTACTGCCAATAAAATATTATTTCTTGGCACATATTTATTAATGTTTATCAAGTCTAATTCTAAAATATAGATGGCATGGCTTCCATTACTTCTTTGGGGATTGTTTTATACTCTGTTAATTTTACTGTCTTGGAATTTTTCCCAATATGTCAGAGATACCCTGTTGCATTAATTTGTTCTTTTAATATAGAGTTTCTAAACCAATTTCATATTCACTTTTTCTCATTGATGTTTTTACATTCTTCAGATACTTGTTTTTGTTAAGCTCCCTAAAGTAAGCCTGTACCTTCCTTGTATACTGAGCACCTTATAGTTTGTCCAAAGAATGCATAAAATTCATGTGATGCTCATCTAACAAACATCCTTTTGTTCTGAAAACTGGTTCTTGACTGACACACTGCTTTTTTTTTGCCTTGAAAGAAGTCTTCCAGTATTGATTTAACCAAGATCTTTCTACATTTTGATATTATACTGTGTGCATTTTTTGCCTTTGAGATTTTTCTAGAATTTGTGCCATTTACAAAATAGAAAGAAGAGATCAATTTTTTTTTAAAACTGTGTTGTCATTGGCACTGGCAAACTGAATGCCAGAAAGTAGTTTCAGGGACTTTTGTTTTTCCTTTTCAGCACCTCCAAAGCCAACAATAATATAACAGCAAAAAAAAAGAAGTATAGGTCACCGTGCCACTGCCTGGAGTGGAGCACGAAACTAGTGAGTATACTGCCTTTTTAACGTTTATGGTTATATCACTGATGTTCCCTATGACTGGTCTTACAGATTATAGAGGAAGATACCTTTACTTTCCTTAGCTGAGGAAAAATAATCCCACTGGATGTTTGCTGGAGATTATGCTGTACAGTCATTTTAGTGATAGTCCACAATACGCTTGCTTTAGATGCTCCTCATGTAAAAACCCAGCTCCCTTAAAACCAATTACTGCAACTAGTACTTTAAAAGTACTTAATGCATAATGTCATTAAACAGCAAAACTCTACATAAAATATTGTTTCCAAAAGCAGCTGTGAGAAAAACAGCCTTCCTTGGAACTGCAAGTGAGAAATACTGATCCAGGGAAAAAATAGGAAATGTTTTCCTAGAAGCTTCCCACATTTAGCACATTTTAAATGAAAGTAGAAAGTCTGAAAGTTTATTTTAATTACTTTTAAAACATCATTTAGTAGGACACACCTGCCCCTCTCAGGTTGCATAAGTAATTATAGTCTTTTATATGAAAGTGCTTTAAGGTTTCTTCATATTAAAAAAAGGTGGAGGCAAGTTTATAACAATGTAATGTACAAACAAATCAGTATTGAGATGTTCCTCCTACATTTCACACCAAAGAGAGTGAAAAGTATTTGAGAATAACTTTACAATACCACAAGTTATTAGTGTACTATGAATGTGAGAATTAGCTGGAATTTATATACCAACCACATTGTAAGATGAAAGTGGTGCAGGCACATCATAGTGCTCTGAAGAGCTCTTCTCATGCCTTTGGTCAAATTTGCTGGAATCCAGGGGATTTGCACTAGTTTTGCCAGCAGAGAAATTCTACTGTGCTTTTAGGTTACCACCCACAGGGAGATGGGATTGAAAAGGCACTCCATGTGCAGGCTTGTTACTGGAATTGCCCAGAATTAACTATTTACAAGTGCAGGGTTTCTCTCCTGAGCTCCTTGAATTCACTGTCCCTCTGCCCATGAATGCAGAACCACACTCCCCAGTCTGCTCCTTGGTACGTGGAGGCTCGTTCCTCCTTGCCCTCGGGCTCAGGTGCATTTCGCACTCCCACAGAGATGGCACAGGTAGTGGGCAGCTCCCACCTGGAGTTGGAGCTTAGAGGGGACAGCAGAGATCATGGCCTGAGAAACACATTGGTACTGGCATACTTTAAGTCAATTTATTTTGGGTTGTATTCCACCATAGAGTTACTTCTTTACTTTCTTTTAAAGCAAACTTTCTGCTGCACAAAGGCTGTGACCTTTAGGAGCCAAATTTCACCTTCAGTTTCTTAGGTTCATTTTTAATACAACTTTCACACAAAATACTTTTAAAAGGTGATTTCCAGTGGCCTGTATTGAATGTGGGCACCCTCTTCTGAAGGTTGTCAGTGACATTTAGACTTCTACTTTGCAGCTTTGAAAACATCCCCAGTATGTTTATTTGGGCTATCCCAAACATCTTGTCAAGTTTTACTTTTAAGCGTAGAGTGTAGCTAGACGATGATTCCTTTATTCAGGTTAAAATATTGATCCAGCATGTACTGGAGATTAAGCCATTGACAAAAAACTGTTTTTTTGACATACCTTTTTCTTTTTCAGAAGACTAATTAATTCAAGCACACATTATATCTAAGTTCAAAGGCACATACAGCCCATCTTAGCAAGAAATTATATGACTTAAAATAATTTTTTAATATCTCTTCCTCCAAGGTTAATAGTATTGATTCCCATATGAGCACACATGTAATATCTGACACAATTTGAAGAGATCAGTAACACTCCTCCTCTACTACTGCTATTATTTGAGGTTTGACATGTAAGTACTCAGTGCAGCCTCATCCTTGGGAAGAAAATTCCCTTACTGCAGAGTTAGATTGCACCAATTTTGCAGGAGACCTGTGAACAGTTGCCAAATCTAGTTCTACAAGAGAAAATTCTCATAGAAGAACACTCTGAAATGAGTGTACCAGTTCTATCTTTGTCTTTTATCAGTTCTCTTTGGGACCTAAGGAGCCTGAAATTACTAAAATAAGGTCATATGACATCTTAGCATAGCAACCCCAGATTCTCTGTGCACATTTCCAGAGATTAAAATCAGTGTCAAGAAAAAGGCTGAAAACCTTATGTACAAATCATGCTTCTAAAAGCGTTTTTCTTTTTGAGGCAGAGGATTAACATTTTTTTCCCCTCTTCTTTCACATGTTGTCCTTCCACACTTCAGCAACCTATCAGAATTCGTGTTCCTCTTCACTCCGCTACCACTTACTCCTGAGAAAGCCCACAATGTGACTTGCAGACTGACTCCCTGAGCCTTGGCCTTGGCGTCACATCAGCCCCGACACGGCACTGCCACGTGATCTTTTGGTTGCTGGCTTGACATTTGGGATTGTGCTGCTTCTGGCTGGGGCTCTGTTTGGCTTTAAAGCTCGATCAGCACAACCGAGTGCAACTAAAGCGATGACAAGCGGGTTCCCCTTGCACAACACTTCCTCCACTGATGAACGAGATGCAGCTCCCCACACGCAGCCTCCTGAGCGGGAGTTGCCACCTGGTTTACCTCTGCGTGGCAGGAGGCCAAGCCTAAAACATCTGCAGTTTCTTAAGTGGCTGCCAGACAAAACAACAACCTGGGGAAACAAGCTGGCTGAGCACGGGAATGTAAACCTGCTTGCTCTGAATGTCCTTACTTCTCCTCATCTGCGGAATATCATGCACCCAATTTGATGTGGTTCACAACACACTAGAGTGAGGATGTTGATGTGCAGCCAGCCAAGCGCATCACATCAGGGACACCGTGTCCTGCCTTGGGAGCATGGCTGGTGGTGCTACATAGCACAGCACCTGGTCGGGCTCGGGAGGCAGCTCCCTCCATTAGAGCCATTTGCAGGGGACTTTTGTACCCACCTCTGAGTGCCTGCTGCTGCCAGCCTGCCCCAGACAGACAGCATTGGGTCATGTGAGAATCAGGAACACGCTTCATCAGCAACAACAAACACATCCTTTTTGGTGACCTGCTCTCCTGTTTTTGAGTTTCCATGTTACCACAGGCTCCGAACAGGTTCCCTAGTGGGCAAGGCCAACCTACAGCCAGTTGTCAGGCTGGTGGCTGACACAACATCCCACGTTGTGGCTTGTGGAGAGGTGCTGATTGATGTGAGCTGCTGATGCTGCTCACTGCCAGCATGTGCAAGTGGGCTGGCTGGGATCCAGCAGCTGCAGTTTCCCTCCCCAGGACTGCCCTTCCATAGCAAGGGCCCTTTTCCTCATCTGTTAGCACCTGCCATATCACAACCAGGTTGCATGGACAGGCACGGTGGCAAATGCTGTTGCAGATACTGGAGGTCAGTTTGCAAAAGCTATGGAAGACAATTTTTATGGGAGCACTGAAAGCGTTTATGGTGGGATTCATCTCCCCTGACTTTTTGTTGTCAAAAGCTGATCTTGCTGGCTAGTCTTCTCTCAAAGCCATACCTGGAGCTCATTTCATCTCATATCTACAGTAAGTATCTAAAATAGACAAGACAACTCACACCTCTGGAAATGCTTCTTTTTCCTCCTTGAACTATAAAGAGAAACTGACTGTCTCATCTGGATGTGTCTGTACTGAATCCATGCAGTCCTGCTTCATAAATGTACCCTGTCATCTGTGTGCGACACTTAAAAGAAGTGTTATGCCCTCTCTAGATGAAACTCTTTGTATTCAACTTCAAAATACGTTTACAGAAGTGCTGATGGGATTTTTCTGGGTGTCTCATCTTGAGAACTGCACTCCACCTTCTTTCCTGATAGACAATGGGCTTGCAGTTACCTTTCCAACAGACTTCTGTTCTTCTACCTGGTGACAGGCTCACAGCAATGATAAATAGGGGACCCATTGCTAGTGTTCATACATGTTTTTCCTCAAACTTTGCACTATCATTATAGTTAAAAGTAGTCCAAATGCATGGTTTAATATGGGTAAATTTGAAATTATCAGATCAAGCAAATTCTGATTTATTCTGGTGATATTCTGGTGAATGAATCTAAGCATTTGAAAGATTTTATTTTAAATAATAATTAAGATGTTAAGAACTAAGCAAAGATAACTCTTTTTCGCTGAAGTAAAAGTATGAGAAGGATCAGTTCCTCTGAAGAACAGGTTAGATTGCATTTCCTGTATTCTGAGTTATTTTAAGAGAGAGTTTCAATAGGTATGTTTTTCCCTTGTGTTAAAACTAAACTAATGAAAAAACAAGTTAGCATTTAAAGACTAATGCAGGAACATTGCAGTTAAAACCATTGCAGAAAATAGCATTTTTCTGTGTTGCTTATGTTCTTACTAAATGGTAGAAGTGAGCTGTGTTTTGATTTTCTTACTGAGCATCTGGTGACAGGATAGAGTCCTGCTGGCAAAATGGAAGAACTGAAACTTTAAATGAAGAGTATTAATGAAAAAATATACAATCATCACAGTAAGATGTGCAAAATTCCATCAAGCAAAATCCAATAGAGAGTGTGAATATGGCAGATAAAATGATCATCTGCAGTTAACTACCAGGCTTCAGTGGAATGTGAGAACTTCTATGTTTATGGACTTAGCAAGTTTACTATTTCTTTCAGATTTCACGACTAAATAATACATTTCCATGTATTTCATTGAGTTAATTTAATCTTTAGCAAATCTCTTAATGTATTTTTATACAGAAAAAGCTAATCAAGACTTTTAATACCAACTTTGTCAAAGTTTGAATTTCAGTTTACCTATCACTTGGAAGAAAGGATGTTGGAACAATGCTTTTTGTTTCCAGGGTTCCTGAAGTTGAGTCGTAAAACTCTTTTTTTCTATATTTAGAAATCAGTAGAATGGTCCTTTAATTATACTTGAGTCTGATTTTGTAATGCTAGTTTCTGCAAAAGCGAGCACTGTGCTGTTACAGGCAACCAAATGACCAAAACCTTTTATTGAGACTCTTGATAATGCCTGGAATGACTTCTATGTCAGAATCTTCCCTTGCACTGGGGAGTTCTGCTCTAGAGAGGACACAGATTAAGTAGGTTTGCACTCTGTATGTGCCCTGTTAGATGTTAGAGCTGATTTTCTACTTGTGGTTCATTAGGTCATGAGAGCTGGGCTAGCTGTGGGTAATAGGTTCACTCTTTTTGTTTGGCCCATCAGTAGTCAGCTTGGAGGGATGGCTGTGTCATCCCAGATCTATTGGCACCTGCAGGAACTGCTTGCAGTTGTGTTAAATAATTCTGATTTATAACAGGCAGAGGGTCTGATGGAGGCTGTGATTTCCTGAGGGCATCTGCTTCTCTTTAGGTCTCCACAAGGTTAGCCCTCTTGCACCTCTGCATTGGGGTTGTGACACAGAGGACCCTGGCAGATATCAATACACAATTCATGCCCTTTGAGGAGCTAGACCATCCCTCAGTATCTTTACTGACCCTCATCAAAGGTACCAAGAAGTTCAAGTTACTGAGGTTGCAGGTAAAATGCTTGGAAAAACTGAGCCTGCCCTCTCAGGGGTCTTTTACATGAGCTGAATCACTCCATGGCTGTTGGGTGGATGGTAGTGAGTGCCCTTTGGAAAGGTGCTTAAAGCAGCTTTAGTTTTCAGACTTTAAGGAAAAAAAAAAAAAAGAGAAAAAAAGAAAGAATGAAAAAAAACAAGTTGTTCCTTCCGGGAGAGGCTGGCACCACTAGCAGGCTGGCAGGTAGGCTGCCAAAATAACACCACTAGAAACCTGCCTTCTTTTGCAAAGCTTTTGTATCAGTGATTGTGGGAAAGTTTTGCAATCGCCATAAGAAGGAAATTCAAGGTTTAAAAAAATGCGGTGGAGTGCTCCACTTCTTGGAGTAGGTAGCACTTTTGCTGTGACGTTGTGCTGGCTTCAAGCCTGAAAGCCTTTGGGCACGGGAAAGAAACCGCCTGACACCGCAGTGACACAAAGTAAGTTCTCTCTCTCTGCCTCTCGCTGTGTCTCCCTGCTCTACCTTCCTGCTTCTTTCCATTTGTTTCTTAGTTTTTTTGTTGGTTCAATTTTTAGGTGCTAGTGCAGGACAGACTAGGCTTTGTGTACATCTCAGTGTCACTAAACTTGAAAGAGTTTATGTAAAGTACAAAGGTACAATTCTGCAAATTAGGTATTTTTTTAAGGGATAAGAACTGTGGACAGTGGGATGCTTTGTCCCTCTGTACAAAAACTATTAGTTACCATTACTTCATTTTTTTTAATGGTCATAAATGAAATCTTGTATTATTTTTCTTGCTTCATGTATTTTTAAATACGACTGGTGTCAATGATTTGCTGGTTTGCCAAAGTTCAGATTTTTGTAGAGTGGTTATGGAAAATGTTGTTGTTTCATTAGGCACAAGATAAGTGTTTATACAATTTAACATTTTCTATAAGTTTAAGGTAGATAATTAACCCGGCAGCATAACATTAAATATTGTGAAAAGAAAACCATGTCACTGATTTAAATACTGTTTATTTAACAGAGTCCGATGTTTCACAGAGTTAATCCTCAAAAAAATACAAATCAATAAAGAATATATTTGCTTTAGAGAACTCTTTCAGCTCCCATCCTGTAAAGATTTGAGTAGATCAGAATTCGCTGTAATTTGTTTATGTATAACTTCTTTTTTTCATTTTTTTTTTATTTGTGACCTGCTGAAGGTGATCTAAGGAAGATTAGGTCCCTTTAGAAATTTCTTATGTGGATCAATCTGAAATATATGTGTTTGCTTTTCACAGTAAATTTTGGTGGATCCTACTGGAGTAGGATTTGGAACTAAAAACTACAGAATAAACGTTAGAGTGCTTATGAGGCTTTATTTCTCTTTATTACACATTAGACCCTATCACAATCATTAGGAATAACTTTGGGGGAGCTGTTTGGTGGTTAGAAGAGTGTTGTCCTTTCTGGGCATGGGTGGATGTTTCTCAGGCAGTCCAGGTTGCTCCTGGGCATCTCGCTTGGGAGAAATGAGTTCTCCAGTGGAACTGAGCAACATCTGTGGGTTAGCCCAGGACCCTGCTACAGCCCCTGGTGTTGAAAATCTCTTGCGATACTTAAATGGCTTCTGCTCATGGGTCAGCAGGAAGGTAACTTCGAGAAGTTCCTGGAGGAATTAAACAAATTGGGATACCTAAGATCCCAGTGTTTTGGGGTGGAAATGTTACAGGCCAATTTCTTGGCCTAAGTTCTACTATATTCCTTTAATACATGTGCCAGTGTATATCAGAGCTAACTCATTGATTTCAGTACTACTGCACCAGTTTTCCAGCAGAGGAACTTGGCAATAGCTCTTTTTGACTTGTTGTTATTCCAGATCTCTCTCTATTAGCTGTTTTCCCCAATCAGCTTCATCTACATCAACTAGAGTAGCTGACTCCTTATATTAGAGACAATTTTAAAATGGAGAACTTTGGCAGCCACATTAAGATAGCTGCATATTTCATCTGTCTTGCAGGAACCTGTGCAGACTTGTGGACTTAAAGATAGTAATTATTTGTTTCTTTAAATCAGTGCCCTCTTTTTCCCTAATACACCTTAACCTACTGTATCTCTCCCTCTATTTTCTCCTCAGTCATCATTTGTGGTCCAATTCTACAAATGTTTATAGAATAAATAACGTTACTCACAGGAATGTTGACAGAATGGTACAGAGTAGTGTCCAATATTTCTGCGAATTCATAGATTACACAGAGAAAATCCTCGTAAATATAACATATTACCAGGATCCTATTGGATCATAGCAAAGATCCATCTAGCCTTGAACAGTGATCAAAAGTGGATATTTAAAAAAGAATATAAGAATTTATTCAAACATGGTGAAGATGTTTCTCTGACACACTGTCTTAGCCTCCAGCTTCCTAGGGACTTTGGTTCTCTACAAAGATTTCTAAAAACTGTCAGCACATTGCCTCTAGATTTTCCCTCTATCAAAGAAGGCCCTGAAGTCCTTTAGAAAGCAGATTTCACAAAGAAAGTGCACCAGTACTTAACTCATTACAATGATACTTTGAACACGTCAACATCCTTCCTGAGAAAAGGCGTAGACATCTCAAGTAGTGTCTCACCATGCAGTATGTCTGAAAAACATTGAAACCTTTATTCTTATGCAAATAATAGTTAACTGTAGTTATGTTTTCCAAACAGGAAGACCTACATATAATATCTGGAGAAGGAAAACCATGGACAGGTCAGTCACTGCTGGCCAACTTAAAGACAAGTCACTCTTCCAGGACACAGATGACAGTGCAGTTCCTGTCAAGGGTGTGTGCCATAGTTGTTCAAAGCTAAAGGTATGGAGAGGAGCCCTCACCACATATTTTCTCTGGAGTACTGAAAATGACAATTTGTAGTTCTATCATAATTCAGTTAGTTCTGCATGACACTCTTTGATATTACACGTGTTGGAAACAATGCTCTAGATTGTGATGCCAAGCACAGAGAAGTCAATAAATATGTTCAGCAGTTAAAAACTGAAGCCATATTTTACTAATGAATTGTTTAGAGGTATGTTATAGTCATAGCAGTAGTTGCAGCTTTACCTATTAATCTATGTTTTTAGTACAGGAGAAGTAAGAGAAATAAGATATGCTGTAATAACAGTAGCAGTAATGAACCAGTAATGCTATTTTTCCCCAAGGAAAGAAACAGCTAAAACAGTATGTGGTAGAAAGATAGAAGGTGCACACAGTCAGGGCCAACTTTCTTTTTCTTTGAAGTAGAAGAGGCTTTAGAGATCATCCTGAAAGGTAAAGTAAAATCTTCTGTTTTAATGAAAACAATAGGAAGGATCTCTTCAGAGAATTAGAAAGCAAAGCACTTGATTTTTGTGTTTCCTGTGTAGGTTGCTCACACACGCAACCATGATAAAAATATTGTTTCTTTGCAAACTCAGTTATTTTCTCTTTTCAGATATTTCTTGGAGCCCTAGCTTTTTCCTTTTTTGCCAAAGGATTTTCTGGAAGCTACATGAAAAGCATGTCTAGTCAAATTGAAAGGAGATTTGAAATCTCATCATCAATTTTTGGCATTATTGATGGCAGCTTTGAGATAGGTATGTATACTTTTTTGTTTGGAAAGTGGATAAGTGCTTCTTCTTAATACATTTTTTCCCTAAAAATGCTCTCTTTTTGTAATCTTGCTGTTTCTCTCTCGTGTTGATACAGGTAACTTAATGGTAATGGTGTTGGTGAGCTACCTTGGACCAAGAGTTCATCGACCAAAAGTAATTGGTGTTGGATGTCTCATCATGTCCTTAGGAGCATTTTTGTCAGTGATACCTCAGTTCCTAATGGGACGGTAAATATGGAGAGTTTTCACGTTGTGCACTAGTTGAACTTGACCATATGAAGTATTTTTTAATCATACACCCAATTTGCAAGCTTGACAATAGTAGTTTCTTCCAGATAACTGGAAGGTTTTGATAGTTGGATTTTTAGTACTGACTTGCTGATTTCCTCTCTGAAAGCTTACCTCTTTCTACAGGTAAGTAGAAGAGAAACCCAAGATTTATACAGAATTTATACATAATTAGGGATAAAGTGGGTTGAACTCTTTGCCTGGAATAGATATATATCTACACACATGTAGTTTTTAGCCATTCTCCTTTTTATATACTTAAATGTACTGTAATGAGACCTTGATGGAAGATGTTTCTTTCGCTATAGTGGCTATTCATGCTAAGCTCTTTAACATTATCAAAATCTGTATCTATCTCCAGTGAACTCAGGGAGACTTAAATAGCTAAATAACCCTTCATATCTAAGCTTTAGTGCTTACATAGCTGTCAGAAGCTGTTCATGCCTCTCCAATCCTTTGGCATTCTTACTGAATAGTAATTGTAAATAAACCCCCTCTGTCCCTCAAAAATTAAAATTGATTTGTGCATCTTCTTTAGCTCCAAGATCGACACCTGTGACAAGGGGGCTATGGAAAGAATTATATCTGGGGACCATGGTATGAAAAGTGGCCGCAGTCACTGCTCTGCTTGTGAAATAACATGGAACCTGCACTGCAGGGGACAGCACAAGCCAGAAGCTATGGAAATCTCTGATTTAACTCAAACATATGGCCAAATTCTGAAGATTGTGCATTCTCCACAACACTGAGTAAAAGCCAGTGGCCATGGGGACCTCACCATCATCCATCATGATATTAAAGTTTACCACTTGATTGCACAGTCAGAAGGAATATCTGGTCTCCGTTTATGCCAATGTAGCATGAATGTACTCAAGCTGGCTTCAATATACTTAGCAGATTTGCTGTAGTAGCTGGCTGCCTAAATACAGACAAACTGGCACATTTTTTGCAGCCTATGTTAATCTCTTTATAGACACAGATAGGTTACTAGTAGATCGTTAGGTAATTTTAAGCTGACACAGAAATCTCTATGTTACATGTCTGTCACGTAGGTAAGAAATGGGTGCCAGCAGGGAAAAACATCAGCATTGATTTATGTGAAAAGATGTGGAAGGACTCTGCCTCTGTCCTTCAGTCTAAAAGAACGAACTTTAAGCCCTGGAAGCAGCTTTTTTGCTCTTTAGCTTAAGAAAATATTTGGGTTAGAATGGTCAGAGCATTTTGAAAAATATATGAAGATGCTTGTCTTTTTGGGTTTTTTTAAGTGAAAGCACTTGAAATGGGTTGCCCCTCCACTTTGCCTTCATGTAATAGGAATGAACATGAGGCTCATACACATTTCCTGCAAAGCAGAGTCTTTCACGTGTCAGTTGTATTTTACATAGTTGTTTTCCAGTTATAATTATGAAAGGATAACTGTTACTGTGGACAACTCTTCTATGAGTGTATCAGCTTGCTCCCCAGGACTGTCTGTGAGCCGTCCAGTTACAGATGCTACAGAAACACCCAGTGCAATGAAAAATTTTGGTAAGCAAAGGCTCTGATGCTGGGTTCCCTTCTTCTGCTTGTCCCCATTTTTTATACCCTCTTTCACTGGGAAGCAGTAAAACCCCTGTTAGAAACCATGATATGTACAAACCCACCTTAAAATGATTATTTTAAAAACATATTTTATGCCATTTTTCTGTTGCAATAAAGTATTCTCAGAATTACATTCACAGAAATGTAAATGTTTATGACCTGCAGGATGTGAGAAAACAACAAATTCCTATCTGTGGCTCTTTGTGTTGTTTGGGAACCTTTTACGTGGAATTGGGGAAGCACCAGTTATGCCATTGGGGGTTTCATATATTGATGATTTTTCTAAAGAAGAAAACTCAGCGTTTTACATAGGTAATACACAAATGAGTGATTTGTATGCTAAACATTCTTTTCTTTAACATTTCTGTAGCCAAGTAAATACTCACAAAAAAAAAAAAAATCTATCTGCTCTATTCTGGGTAAATTTGGGTCATGCAGAGACAAAAAAGGAATGCAAAAGAGATCTCAGGTTTATTTTTGAAGGATATTTCTCAGATACCCCTTTTGCTTTCTTCAGGTGGCTTCTGCCTCATGTGCCAGTTTTCTCTGTTGAAGAGGAACATAATCAAATACTCATTTCTCCAAAATGAGAAATCATCTCTGTTTTATCTGGCACATCATCTTCAGTACCACAGCTTCAGAGAATAAATTCTTCCTAATCACTATTGCACAGATAAGAGAATCATTCTTAATTACAACAATGCAAACATGTTACAGAGTCTTTACCTGACTTTTGAATTTTACATGCAGCATACTTCCTGATGAAAGCTTTTTGAAGTCACTAGCTACTAAAGGAAAAACCAAACACTTGCCAGGGTGTTGTAACAAATCCCTTCTAATTGGCATTTTGTTGTTGTTTTGATGAAACATAGCCTGTTGCCCAAGACAGAAAGACTTGCACCCAAGCTAATTATTTTCTTGCCGAACTGATTTAATAGCATGAAGTGTTTGTGTGGTTGAGGGAGCTCAAAACCGCTGCCTGAAGTAAACTTGGTGAAGTTGAACCTGTCATAGAGATAGGAAGAGTTTCAGGATAAGCTCAGTGAGTAATGCTACTAGGTAAGGCCATTGTAAATGTCTTCATTTGGGGATGAGGAAATCTGCAGGTTGAAGAAAATGGAAGTATTGTGAAGGGAGCTGACAAAAACAAAAGTTCCGCTTACCAGTTATCCAAAATATTTGTAATCACCTCTGAGCTTCTAATTAAAGGTATTTGTAAAAGTTCAGCTGAGATTTTTTTTCTTGTCAGAATCTGATCTGGGAGAGTTTGTGATGAATTGGGAGCTATTGGAGAAGTGAAATTAAAAGCTGGCAGAGAGAATAGTATGGATTCAAGCAAAATGAAAATTTGTTTAGGTCATGCAACGAGACAAGGCATTTTGTTTACAGATTACTAAAATATTTCATTTTAACATTCTGAATAGTAATTTTCAGTCTATAATTCCATTAAAATATTTTAGTCCTTTGATGGACCCACCCAATTTCCAAAAAAAAGAAGTGGATGTTGAAATTATCTTTTCCATAGATCTGAAATTCCTTTTCTTGAGCAACTTTACTGCTCTTCTGAATCAAATTATAATCAGCATTTTTATAAAATAATAATAAAAAAGTCCTATAACGAAAAAACTTCAGTCAATCCTTTCTGTTGAATTTTGTCTACTGTTCTCATTATTTGACTCTGAGCAAAAAGTTTCACCTTCCTGTCTTTCTTTTTTCTCCTGCCCTTAGGTGTTCCGTTAAGAACATAACTTATATTGAAGCAGGGACAGCTTTTTTAAAGTATCAATGGAATACAGCATTAAAATACTTTTTGACAGCAATAAAACCAGAATTGTAATAAGAAGGAACAGAAAAGGAAAAATCAGACTGTTTTCAAGTCATCTTACAGAATTTAATACAGGATGGTAGCTTTGTTGTGGTGGCTTATTTTATTAGAAGCTTTTAATTAATGAAATTTCATCACTGTGTTTACCACTAGCATATAATCTTATCACTAGTGAAACCACGGCTTCAATGGAAACGTATCTGAGGTCAATGTGTGTTGTAAATTTTAATACCTGTTACGTGCTAAATTACTGATCAATATAAGGGTTGGCTGAGCTATGTCAATATGCAGAAACTGATTAACTGATAAGTCTCCATGATTAACTGTTTGTGGTTTAGTCTGTTTGTTAATAATGAACTATGATTATTAAAAAGGAAAATAGAATAAGAAAATACTACAGTGAACTTACTTGGTTTTATCACAATACAATCTAAGTGAAGTTATTACTGAATTCAAAGAGAATGCAGGTATGAAATTTAATTTAAAAACTACACATATCCTTCTTAGTTTATCTGATAGCTTATGGTATCTTAAAGAAATATACTACATACACCATACAAGGCCATTGGTATGAGTGTGCTGTATTTTATCTGTTTATTTTAGAAATTTGCTACTGTGTACTTGAAGCTTGGAGGTGATCTTGCAGAGTTCTGAATAGTGAGTCCTCCTTTAGGCTCATTGATAAACATAAAGAGCTAATTCCTGACTTCTAGTGTCAAAATCCTGATTCTGCAGAAGTCAGTCACTTTGGAAGCATCAGAATTTGGTCTAAAAGGCCAGATTTTCCAGTGAAGTAAAATGAGAGAACTAAATGAAAGTGATATGCAATTAAAGCAATGAAGCAAAACTGAAAAATCGTATGGTTAAATTATGCTCTATGAATTTCTTATAGAAGTCCTTGATCATAAGATAAGTGATTACTGTATTCAGAAGAGAGTCTGCAAAACTAACAGGAGAAAAATCTCTGCAGTAGAAGAACGCAGTAGGATTTACAGAGCATAGCACTGAACATGGGCAAGAACTGACAGGCACTTGATCAATAATTCCTTTTTTTTTTTCTAATAAAATAAAATTAAGCCTTCTGCAACTTCAAATGACAGTTCCATGCTAGAATTTAGAAATATGTATCACTGAATTTTTTTTGAAACTTTTACCCTCTGTCACTAAACTTCAACAGATCAACACAAGTGACAAGGGAAAGTGAGTGCCTACACTGAAATTATTTTGAGGATATTTTTCTTTTATGTTGATTGCCAGCAGTGGTCACCAAAATCAAATTACACTCTATTTACATACTCAATCAGCAAAATGGAGGTCTAGCTTCCTAGGTTTCTGCTAGCCTTCACAGCTTATTCTTTTGCTCATATGGGCATCCTACCTTATTCTGATCCCATGTTCTCTCCTTTGTAAGCGGAGGCAGAGTGGGAAATGGAAGCCTTTATGAGGCCAGTAACAAAACTGAAAACTGATTTTAAAGAAGTCATTACTTGATCACTAGATTTCTTGATTTATTTTTTTTTTTTAGCAGACACATAAGTACATATTAACACAGCAGTTACTCAATTTGCTCATTCTGGTGCTGAATGAATCAGCAGAGATTCTGTCTAATGAACTGTGTTCACACACAGACACACTTATATCTCCTTGTTGCCTACTGAAAATATCCTCATGGTCTTGTACCTCATTCCATGTCTACACACTTCTGTTGTCTCTGTCATCCTAATGTGACTCCAAACTGCAAAGGTGTGCCTTCTTATATGCACATCATCAGATCAAATACTGCTACTTAAAATAAAACTAGGGACCTGAACATAAAGTACAGGGGGAAGTCCTGACTTCTACAATCACAGAACATCATGCAAGCTTCAAATAGAGTTGCAGGTAGATTTATGATACCTCCAATGAGCCTAGAGTTGTATGTTCACTAGTTAACTGCCACAAGCTGAACGAAGCAGCTACAAAAATCTGAGGGAGTAGGGAGGAGGAGGGATAAAAATTCTTGCAGTGTTATTCTCTTGTTCCCTGTTCCCTCCAAGACACTGATCTTGCCAATGAAACGAATGCAGGAGTCCACATGAGACCATGCTCCCTTCAGCAAAGACCTGTGTGAATGAAGAAGTCTGCTTCCGCATTGCAGATAGTGCACTGGCAGTTTACTGCTTATCTTCTTGCTAGTCAGAAGCTTCAGGGTAGACATCTCCCCACAGCCTGTGCCCTTTTTCTGCTTTCTCCTTCCTTTCTCCTTCCCCTGCCCACAGAGGAGCAGGCGTGCTTGTCCATGGAACATTTTCCTCACTCTCCCCTGCTGCCTCCCTTCTCTTACAGGTTTGGTGAGATCCTCAGGTATGTTCGGGCCGACCCTGGGCTTCCTGCTGGGATCTTTCTGTGCCAGCCTCTGGGTTGATATCGGTGTTGTGGATATCGGTAAGAGACCATGGGGTGGTGCATTGGCTGACAGGTCAGCAGGAACTTGCATGCTAACAAGCACCTTCCCAGCTTACTTCTCCAAAAAGGGGGGCTCTCTAGAGAGCTTTTCCTACTCAAAAGCTGGTATTAATGACATTTTAATATCTGCTGCATGCAGTGTGACTGGAATAGCCCGTGATGCAAGACCCCTATGCCTGCTGCAGAAACATTCTGTATAATACCTACTTTTATATCTATACACACACTTGATACACTTGTTGTGCATTTGAGAACAAATGAGCAAATGAAAACCTAGAGAAAGGTCTTTGCTCATGGACACTTTCAACACCTGGCAAAAATTATGTTCTCTTAAAAAGCATGCAGCAGAGATTTGTATGAAAACTCATTTCACTGTTAAAAACACTTCCAGGTCTCTAATCCCAGAGAAAAATTGAGGAACTTCAAGGAAAAACTGTTGAGTTTGGGGATGGAATAAGGAGGAGGCAGCGGGAAATTGAGAAAGATAAATTGTTTTTTTTGATGGGGAAGGGCCCTCTTGCTGTCACTTATTCCCACAGAAAGTGTTAGAAAATTGTGGCAAGGAAATGGCACCAGGGGTCTAAATATAGACTTCTATTTTTGATTGCATGGGACTGACTTGATACAAGCTGCATTTCAATTCCTCATGAGAAACATGAATCACCTCTGTTCTGGTCTTTAAATAATAAATACACAGGTAACTATAGTATCATTAGTTAAATTAAAAATAAATATTATAATTGTGATATTTAATCTATTTTCCTTTCTTCCTGTATTTTATAGATGCCATAAGCATAAATCCTAAGGATACCCGTTGGGTTGGTGCCTGGTGGCTTGGATTGCTCATTTGTGGAGGAGTCAACTTCATTGCTTCATTGCCTTTCTGGTTTCTGCCTTCCTCCTTACCAAAAGAAGGACAGAACGAAAAAATGAAGATTAGTCATTTGCCTGTTCAAGGAGATCACTGTAAAACAGACTCCCCAGTTCAGCCACAGTTAGATTTCTCAGAGGCAGTAAAAGGTAAAACATTATTGCTCAGATGTTTGCATGTGAATTCTCTTGGATGAATTCACTTTGAGCTGTACTAAAAGAGCTGTTGCAGGGGTTTGAGTGAATTCATGGCTCCAGTGTATGAGCTCAGTAATGCTTAAATTAATCTTGTATAGGCAATATCAGACCCAACTACACACTGGGCTCAGTCTGCCAAAGATTTTATTTGGATGTATGCATGCACGTTCTATCCTCAGTGACTAGGGCACTTCCCATGAAGTATTTTGAACTCTCATTTTTTAGATAGGTGTGCTAACCACCAGACTGCAGGTTAAATATAGGTTTTTGTCTTCACTTTAATTTTATGGACTTAGATATCAAGGGCCTCAGGAAAGGTTTTGGCCTTTTCCTGGGTCAGGTGCTCCCTTTCTCTCAATATCACCCTCATGCAGGGCTCTCATACGGTTTGTGAAGGCTCCTGCTTTAGGCACCAAACTTTTCATTGGGTGCATTATAGAGTCTTAATGCTCCCCTAGGGGCCCTTTCGTGTATGGGCATTGAGGATCAGCATTGCAAGCCTTAGTGGCTCTGATGAATAGTCCTGAAAATAATAAAAGGATTTCTGATTCCCGATCCAGCATCCAGTATGACATTCAGCCTTCCTGCTTCTGTAACTCACGTGTTGACAACAAGGAAAACTCTCACTTGGACAAGTGCATATTTTGATAGGCAAAGAACTGTAACCTGCAATAGAGCCAGTAATTAAGTCAAAGTTAGTTTTATTATCTAAAGCATGTCAAAACAACCTCTATGTTTAGCAAGGTGTACAGCATATACCTCTCCATTTCAGATTTCCTCCCAGCTCTGAAGAAGTTGTTTGGAAATCCAATTTTCCTGGTGTTCATCTTCCTCACTATTCTGCAGTACAATTCTCTTGTTGGGGTGATAACCTACGAGACAAAGTTTATGGAGCAACAATTTAATGTATCAGTGGCAAAAGCCATCTTTCTAATTGGTAAGTACCTGTCCTTTTAAATTCCACTGCCAAAAAGGAAGCTTTTCTTTGGTATTTTGCCTTCCTTGTTAGAGGAGTTTCTATGAAGATTTTTGGTTAAAAAAATCGTATAGTGGTTTATTGATTTTCCTACTATATTTTGAAAATTGATGTTAGTTTTAATGCTAATTTTCCTGATGTTCCTAATTTAGTGAGCTAGAGGATTATTAGAACTGGGTGGGGTTTTTTTGGCTGAAGTTTTTTTCAAAGATTGAGATTTGTGTTACGAATGTATCTTAGTGAACAAAAACCACACAGCACTGTAACTAAGTAACAACTAAAAGAAAAAAAAAAATAGAAGAAAGTCTAATGAAATGTGTGATTTTCCTTTTCAGAGTAACATCTCAGTATAAATGTTCTTCAGTTTTTATTGCAAATGCAATTTTCATAAGCAATAAGAAACCAAAATGTAAAATTTTGAGTAATTTCATTCAGCTCAAAGTACTTCTATTTGGAAGTTTCCTCAAAAATATGTTCTTTGTAGTGTTCTTTTAAGAAAAGAATGCTGAAATTTTATTAATCTTACAGTGATTAACATGGTCTCATGTTAAGAAGACCAGGGTATTTAAATAAGTGATATTTCATGACTTTAATCTGAAGGTGGCCTGCTTTGCTGTGGATCAGGAACAAATGTGTGAAGAACTTTCTTTTTCCTATCTTTTTGACCCAAAACCCCCACACAAACAAACAAACAAAACCACAGAGAAAGGCAAACCCCTTAAGATATAACCATGTAAAAGATCTCTATTTAGCATGTAAGTATTAGGGCTGGATTTTGTGAAATGCTGAACAGATTAAATCTAAACGAAAATCTTTCCATGATTCACTCTCAGAGTAAAATGGAATCCAGTGCAAAACCAGGTGCTGCTTCCTTTCATGTTCTGTTTCGGAGATTTTTTTTTTTTAACTTTCAAAATGTTGAACATTTTAATGAAGCACCCATGAGCTGAGACATTTATCTCATTTACTCTAGTTTCTAACAGGCACCACTATAGGTTTTGTTACATCTGTATGAATACAAACAGTTCAATAAAAAGGCGAGGAATATCAAGGAAATAAGCTTTTTAAAGTCGTAACATGACTTGAAAGAAAATGAGGAAATAAGCAAAATTACTTAAAGGTAATAAAAATTCTTAGAACCTCAAAGGGCCAGTCTGAACAAAGGTCAGTTTCTGATATTTTGGAAACTGTGAGAGACAGATACTTATCCCAAAAAGGGTCAATGCAAGTAACAGCAGTTAACATTTTTGTTACTTTCTATTTGCAGGTGTGATACTTCTACCAATCACAATCATGGGGATGTTTCTAGGAGGCTTTCTGATCAAGAAATTCAAACTTCACATAACCGAAATGGCGAAGTTTGCATGTATCACCTTTATAGTAGCATATTTGCTAAACCTCTTGTACTTTACATGCAGTTGTGAGGTGCTCCAGGTGGCTGGATTGACAGCGCCCTACTCTGGGTTTGTATCCGCTTAGGTTTGTGTTGGTTGTGTCTTTTGTCATTGTTGCTTCCTGTACTGTGCAGAACATGATGCATGCACCTGCATTCCTCTAGTCAAAACCTAATCTGGATTTGTTATCTCATCTGTACTTCAAACCTTCTACTCTTGGAAACATTTTGATTTTAATTTGCATGAGTTCTGAAACACGGCTTCTCTGTTGATTTACTGTAGCATAGTGATATATCCTTTTGCATGAAAAAAACTGTATGTGTCTGTTTAAAGACAACATTTTTCATTGAAACTGGCTTGTATTACATAATCTGCTAGTGTCAATCAGTGTGGTTTCAGCTGCAATGGAGCTATTGTGATTGTGTAATTTTACCGCTCCCTTGGTGGTGATACACACAAGAAAAACCTTGATTTGGAGATAGACTTGTCAGGCTGAAAAGACACCTAGTGTTGATGATGGGCAGAATACCCCAATTTTGCTTTTGAAATTTCACTTAAACTAGATATTTCTTTTTCTAAATTGTTTATTGCTGGATATTGAGAAGATACCTCTGTATTCTATAAATCATTAATTAATACAAAATTTATCACAGGCAGTTTAAATTTTTGTATTTTATTTTGAAGCCTTTATTTAAAGCTGTTATTCTGCTACCAGGTAGAGAGTGGGAAGTAAAAACAGTGTTGGAAGTGGCTTCCCCGTAGTCCCCCCAATGGCTTTGCCCCTAGAAGGGACAATATACTTGATCAGTCTTTATCAACCTGCATGAGGAGTTACCAGCCTGCCTTGGTTTCTGGAGCTGCTGACCTGACTGGGTCCATTTTCTCAGCTGTGAGGTAGAAAGTGGTCACATCAGGAGTGTGTGTTGCCCAAACAGACAATCTCCCTCCCTTACCAGGACCATGGTCGTGCTTTCTTGAGAACATTTTGCTGACCCCAGCAGAATGCCACAATTGCCTACTGTTTAAATTTAATTCAGCCTGGTCCAACAAATTTCAAGGGATTTTAAGGGATTAAACCAAATCCAGCAGGGCTTGTGATTTTCAGTTCACAGAGAAACTCAGTCCTGTGTTTTTTGAAACTGAGCCTATGTTCAGGGAAATATCAAAGTTGTCTTGGCAAACCTAAAACCCAGTTCATCTTTGAGGTTAGTTACATAAACGATGTCAGAAGTTTGTGCAGTGGAGATAAGTCTGGTTGAGCGCAACATCTGGTGCTGTAGAGTGAATTAAAAATAAGAAGAAATGTCCATACAGCAAATACTAAAAGAGCAATTACAGTTTGTCCAAGAGAACTGGGACTAGAGAATGTAGCATGTGCTGGGATTGTTCTGGTTAAGCAAGTCACATACTGTTGTATCTGTTTAACAATTTGTAGTTTGAAGATGAGCAACAGTCTAGCAAGGGCTAGCCCCCCATTTTTTTTCCCTGCTAAAAGACTTAGGAGAAATGCCTAAAAACACACCCCCTTGAAGTGTGTTTTGGATGGAGGGGTATGGAGGAAGAAAAGGCAAGTTTTGAACACTTTTCCTTTTTATTAGTGAGTCACTTCAAGGTAGGGGTGATTTGTAGATGGTAGACTCCTAACACTTTCTGAAAACTGAGCCCAGCTACCGTGCCCTTAGAGTTGCTGGCCACTTTTTAAATTCTCAGTGATAGTTGTCACCCACTTAGTTTAGCTCATTGGGGTTTGAGGTTGATGTTTCTTACAGATATGTTGGTAGAGGTGAAAGCTATGGAAGTCCATGATAATACATAACAAGAAATTAGATCGGATGAGAAATGGGGCTCAAGCCTGTCCCAGGTGCAGGGCTACTGCTGAAAACTGTCAGAGCTGAGACAAAAGTAACACTGCTCAATAAGACTCATGCACCTTTCATCACTACTAACCAGCTCTGATCCAGTGAAAAAAAATGTTAAGGACGTCTTGTTGCTGTAGTTCTATATCACCCAGATATGGTATGATATCTACTGCTATGGAAAAGCATGGCCAGTCTACAAGGCATGAGAGATTCTAGGTATGATTTTCTTTTTCTTGGATTGAACTTTCAAATGAAAAATACCAAATATTCCCTCCCAGCCAAGAATATCAAGTTTGTGAGTTCCATGCCTTTTCAGCAACAATCCTTAAAAATGAAAAAATCTTGATGAAAAAATCTCAATGGAGCTTTAGTTTAGCTGAAATTAGCCCAGTCTCCATATGACAACTGCACAGTCTATTGGATGGTAGCAGTTACCTGTCCCAGCTACCTGTCCCTGTTTATTGCTAAACTTTCTCCATGGTTTTCCTGCCTACCCTCTAATATTTTGTTTGACTATATAATTCAACTGATTTTTTTTTTTATTATTATTATTTTTTTTCTGTTTTCCTCCAGATTAAAACATCTTTCCTTTCCTAAAAACAACTTCATGGCCAGTTGCAATGCTGACTGCGGCTGCAAGCTGGATCAGTGGGACCCTGTATGTGGGGATAATGGGATCACTTACATGACAGCCTGTTTTGCGGGATGTAAATCATCAACAGGGACAGGAAAGAACATGGTAAATATATAGGTGGATAGGTGATCATACACATAGCTAGATTTCTCCATCTGTTAGTGTTTTGGCTTTGTGATTAAGAAGTCCTGTAGACTCAAATGTCCATTCTGTACGATTTAACCTTGTAGTAGAAACAGCATGAGTGCAAGTTTGCAAGGAAGATTTTTAAAACAGTTGGGGTGAGACAAGTAAACTATTCAGGAAAGACATGAAAGTCTCAGACTATTGACTTATGTTTCTTAAATGCTTTTATTTCAATTTGTTCTGTAATTTATTTTCTTCTCAGCAAAATCACCATAAATTTGGCTTGAAGTTTCCCAGTAGATCTCTTACTGCATAGGTACAATACAGCTAAGAGGCGTTTGCCTTAGAAAACCTTCACTAGTCTGGTTGTTATACTAGCAAAATTCCATAGTGTCAACTCACGTGCAGCAGACCTGTGTAAAATTGTGAGTGCTGGTTTCACAAACTGTTACAGGTCATACTGGAATATCCTGCTTTCCTGAGCTGCCATAGCTCAAACAAGCAAGTCATAACTCTAAATTGAATGGCCAAGAGGTCATTTTGTTCAATGTATCAGCAGCAAAGTTGTTTCCAGTACTTCAAGCAACCCTACCTGGGCAATACCATTAAAAACAGTAGGTTTGCAGAAGTGTGTGAAAATGGTAATGTCTTCTGGCAGAAGCAGAATTGTCTTACTCTAACCATACTGAAAGAGACAGGCAACGTTTCCAAGCTTATATCCATATATCCCAACAACATTCTCTTGCTTCGCCCAGGGGAACTGGCTTTCAAACCCATGTTTCCTGCTAACTTCAAAGGCTATGAAATAGCCCTCCCTCAATCCAGCATCAAATGGTGTTTTAGATAGAAAATGATAAATATGCATGATTGCATTGCTGGGTCCACTTCTGTATTTTTATTGTTACTCACTTACTTCATGGGATGCCTGAGCAGAATGGCTGGATAACAGTTCATGTCTGAATTTTGTATCTTGGGCCCATTTTAAACAAAGCACCTTCTGTCCTAGAAATGGCACGGCTGAAACTAGAGTCACAGTTGCTTTGTGTCTCTGGAGCAGCTCAAAGCGTCTGGAGCATACCAATGAACTTGGCCACCAGTCTGCAAAGATGATTAGGGAGGTTCTTTCAGTGTAAACAACAGGCTGCCTGTTATGGCGAGTGAAAAATATAGCTACTAAAATAGTTTTGTGCCACTGACTTCTGATGAAATAAATTCTTCTTCTCATCTTTTCCTTTCAGGTGTTTCATAATTGCAGCTGCGTGGAAGGACAAGGGCATGGACTTGGCAATTCCTCTGCAGTTTTGGGACAGTGCCAAAGAGAAAGCTGTACCAAAGCATTTCCCTACTTTTTAGCATTACAGACTGCATGTGCATTTATTTTAGTCTTAGGAGGCACCCCTACATACATGATTATGTTTAGGTGAAATACTTTACCTTACCTTGACCATAAAGCTTGGGGAAAGAGAAACAGAATATGGTGTCTACTATTTAATTCCTATTGTGAGGAACAGCATGCTGATCAAATTGCATCTCTGAGTCTTTGCCTGTAGTCTGAAATCCAGCTATTTTCAGAGGCACAGCAAAATGCCTGTCCACCGATTTAATTCCAATTTAAGGCTGAATAGATACTTTGGTGATGCAATGGGTGGGCCTTATGCTCATCCTAAACATTAGTTTTCACTTCTAATGACAGGGATGTTTATAACACAGCAATGAACTTGAAACAAAATGTGGTGCTAAGCCATATCCAAGGTGACTGTACTGTTCACATTACTGAGAAGAAAAACACCTTTGTTAAGTTTTGTTGCCTCAGAATGTTTTATGTGTTGTGAGAAGCCTGATACTCCCATTTTGTCAAACTGGTATGAACAGAACTATGTCAGCAGCAGTAATTTTTACATTTTTATTCCTTCAGTTGTAAAGCAGCGTTGCTATTTTAAACTCAGAAGAAAAAACAGTGTTCTGTGCCTTTTGCATGGAAGTTTCTTTCCAGTCATGCTCATGGGTGAAGTGCAATCTTCAGTAGTCAGTACATGTGGCTAGATAACTCTTTTTCCTAAGCTGCTGATTCTTCTGAAATATTTCTAAGTGCAGCTGTTCTTATCACATGCCTGGATTAAGGACAAAACTAACCTTGCTGGAAAAAGTTTTCGGAATAGTAATGTGTATAATCAGAAGCCTTTCACGCTAATGCTGAAAAGACAATATTCTGATGTATAGACTCCAGTTCAGGAAATAGTGTGGCCATAGCAAGTCTGCCTCCTCCCTCTGCACCAGTTCAGTACACCCCTCTGCTTTATGTGAATTCTTCCAGTTCATCTGATGGAGATGAGCTGTTTCTCCACTGGTAGGAATGAGATGCTTTTGTAGCCAGGTAACTCACATTCACTGTCTCTCTGCAAAATGTTAGAGGCAGAGGTGGATTTTACCTCTATGTAACTAGCAAGGCCTGCACACCCTTGTTGCTTGTGTTCACCACTGCACAGTATTGCCTCTTCTAAAGCAAGGCAGCCTCTTGGAGCTTAACTTATGGACATGAACTGCCTACTTTTAGTAGGTTTACTTTAAGTTTCCTGTGCATCCTCTCCTAGAAGTCTTTACAATCTTTCTCCTTGGGTTCAAGGTCAGTTTCTGCAGAATCTCCCATTTATTCCAATGAGAGTTCATCAGCTGAAGTCAATGGAAGGAGGCTCTACATCTGAACTTTTACTGTGGTGAATGTTTTCAATTACAAATTGAGTGAGCTATGCTAGGTAGGCCATAATACCTTTGCAATGGGGCACGTTCAGATGTTCACAGGATGGCTACAGCTATGTATTTCTATTGTTCTCCAAAACAATGTAATGTTTTTGTTTCCTTTTTTAGAACTGTTTCACCAGACCTGAAATCATTTGCTGTTGGGATTGAAACTTTATGTGGTAGAATACTAGGTAAAACTTCATTTCTTTGTGGGATTTAAGTAGGTGGTCAAAGAGATAGACCCAAGGTAGCCAGTGTAATGCCTTTGCTCCAGATGAAAGCAAGAGAAATTTTCCAAAATTTTTATTTGTAAGCAGACTATGCATTTCAAAATATTTCTAGAGCTTGCTACATGTTTCCTGGTATGTAATTACACATTATGATTATCTCAGTATTTTTTCTCTGCAGCAAGGGAACCAGGTAAAGGAAGGATTTTTTTTTTTTTTTTTTTTTTAATTTGTGGACACAACTACCTGAGCTTGATCAGTCTTGATACCCTTAACACCTATGCTCCCTGTTGCTGGCAATTTCTCACTTAGAGCTGCCATGTACTTTGTCTATTATTTTCTTTCTTGTGTTTAACTGCAATAAATAATCACTCAGGTTTTCAGACAGGTAGTGTGCTCTGCCTCTAGCAAACATTGCCTTATCTTCATTTATTTGCTGATGTTTGATATCTTCCCTGTGCAGACAAGCCCAAGTAGTCATCTCTCTCCTAACTCCATATTTTAACTGCACAGAATCAACCTTGTGCTTTTATGAAATAGTTTTCTTCACAAAACTGCACATTATCCCTGAAATAGCTTACTAATTATATTAAAGCATTATGGCGGTGTAAAAGAAATTCTTCCAGTACTACATAAGTACTACACTTACTACCTAGTTGGTTTTGAGCAAGTACCTAATTTCAGCTCTTTAAACTCAGCTAACAATTTTTAATGGCGAACTGTCACGTCATACCTGAATATTATTAATACATTGGTATACATAAATATTAATGTGTAATGGCACATAATTCCACACCAGGGACTGAAAAAGAAATGTTTGTTACATTTTTTCTTTAAACAACAGAAGTTAGAATTTTAATAAAAATGCCATTAAAGTAGAATTATTAACATTTCCCTTGCTGAATATAATAATGCTATAATGTTCTATTCTTTCAGCTCCCTTCAGGTACTTGCTTAAATATTTTCACTAACTTGGAGTCTCAAAGCTGGAGGTGGATGTTTAGTCCCATTTTATGTAGTCATAATTCAGAAACCCTGAGATTCATTTCCTCATTTCTTTACCATGACATTAAATGTTGAGATCTTCATGTCTGAGATCATATAATAAGAATTTTCTTTGCAGGAGGACTCCCAGCTCCTATTTATTTTGGTGCCTTGATAGATGAGACCTGCTTGAAATGGGGGACAAAAAATTGTGGGGGATCTGGATCTTGCCGGGTGTATGACACAAAAGCATTCAGGTAAGCTGAAATCTTCAGTAAGGGGTTACGCATTTGGCTTCTAAGGCAGCTTTGGGCACCAAGGACGAAGGTGTAACTGCCCACGAAAACTCTCAGTTGACTGATTAGGATACTAAGAGCACCAAAACTCCTCACTTTGATGAGGCCTTAGTAGATCAAATAAACCAAATAATTTTGATTCAATTTGATGTATGACCTTGCAGTACACTGCCTTACATGTCCAGAGTTAGTTCCTTTATTGAAACATTAGTGCACTGAATGCCTTGACTTTGTGGGAGACTGAACAAACATGGAGTGATTGTGGCATTAAAGATGCTCTTCCTCATCCTTAATTTCTCTGCTTTCTAATGTATAAGACTGCTCACAAAATCCACTTGGAGAAGGTACCCAAATGAGTGGGGAGACTAAAGGGTGACTTCATTAATGTTTATAAATATCTCAAGGGTGAGTGTCACGAGGATGGAGCCAGGCTCCTCTCAGCAACAACCAATGACAAGACAAGGGGCAGTGGGTGCAAACTGGAACACAGGATGTTCCACTTAAATATGAGAAGAAACTTCTTCAACGTGAGGATGACAGAGCACTGGAACAGGCTGCCCAGGGGGGTTGTGGAGTCTCATTCTCTGGAGACATTCGAAATCCTCCAGGACACATTCCTGTGTAACCTCATCTATGTGTTCCTGCTCCGGCAGGGGGATTGGACTACATGATCTTTTGAGGTCCCTTCCAATCCCTAACATTCTGTGATTCTGTGTGAGTGGTGGTGCATGGAGAGCTGGGGCCAGGAGCATCGAGTGCTGCCAGTGGGCGGTTGGGGGATGCTGGGACAACAGGAAAAAAGCCCCGGCTGGTGCAGCTTCCACTGTTCCAGCCCTAAAATACGGACTGCTGAATGGAAGAAGTCTTCAGACAGATGACATTTCTGCTGGGAGTATAGGACCTGATTATGATAGAACCTGCCTGGGGCTAAATATCATGAGATTGTTGACTTTCTGTCTGTTATTTCTCAAAATGTGGAGAAATATCTCATTGAGAATAGATAGTTTTGCCAAGGTGTACTTGATGTCTTACTTGGTTTCACTCAGAATTGGCAAACTTTATTAATATAAAAATATTTTATCACTTTTTTTTTTTTCCTCCTAGAAATGTCTATCTTGGCCTCATTGCAGGACTACGGGCAGGATGCTGTCTCTTATACATAGTGATCTCTGTTTTAATAATGAAACGCTTCAAACTAGATGGCAAAGAGACAACAGATATTAAAAATACAGAAAGATCAACCAGCAAAGAAGCGGCTATTGACAATAAAAAAGAAATCCTTCCCTGTGCAAGAACATCAGAGGAGAGTGAGGAAACTTGTATGTAAAAAAGAGGCCATCTCATAACTTTAACTATGTTTCAATTTTTCTAAGCACAACAGGAGTCTAATTACTGACTTCAACAGCTAGTTTACATTTTGGGTGTTCAAAGAAATATCCTTGAAACATTGATTTTTAATTTGCTTTACCCTGTCCTCTTTCTCTCCTCATCTGAAACAATAGGGGGGAAAGGTTTTCAAAATTTTGGGGAATTTTACCAATCTCTTGCTCTCAGTCGCTTTCTAGACCAACAGGAAGACTAGCCAAAATTTTTCAAGTGTCATAAATTTGTTTATGCTTGAAAAATTAGAAAGAAGAAATCTACAATAAGCTTCTTTTCCATTTTTCACCAACTTTATTTCAAGTCCTCTTGCTCTGTATTTTGTCCCACAGCTCTCAATGGCCGATCGAGTTACACTTCCGTGGTTGCTCTGATGGCCTTTGCTGTGTAGTTCATGACCAGAGCAGTTTGTTCCCAACTGAGTCACTTGGCCCTTACTCAAGCAAGAGCCCCAGGGCTGTCAGTGAGCACTCTCTGAACAAGAGCTGAATGATGACTCTGGAGTTTGGCTTGAACACATTAAACAATCAAAATGGATTGCAAACAAAAAAAAAAGGTGTATTAATTTTGCAGCACATCTCAGTGTCAGGTTTGAGTAAAATTATTCTGAACTGATGCAATAAAGTGATAGGTGTTTACGTTTCTTTGATTTTTTTGTGTGTGTGCCTGTGCTTATGTGGTTATTTTTATCTTAAGGACCACTGCATTTATAATACATGTATATAGATTTACTTTCTTGTTTAAGGAACCTCCAGTAAGCCTTGAAATACAGTGCTGAAAGCTTGCAAATTCACAGCTTTCCATGGACAGCCTAGCCCAGAGAGAATCTTCAATAAAAGACTCTTCCTGCAGTCATTACTTGGAAAAACATCTCTAAAAATACTTAATGTCTGATATTTCATTGATATCACTCATGATGTAGCTTCTCAATGGGAGCAAACATGCCTAGTAAAATCACTGCAGGTTTTGTCTCCATCATCACAGCCATTTTCCTTTCTTTTCTGAAGGTTATCTCTGGTCCCTGTGGTCTTGTGCAGAAGCCTAAAACTAGGAAACAACCTTACTTTCTTAATCTTAAACTTCCTTGGGATATAGAAGAGAGCACTGCACTAATATAAGAAAATCTACCACCCTTTATCTGAGAAAGTAGCAGATCAGAGGGCTAAAGAGAGGGACACCCCGTGTTAAATGATCTTCTGACTTTTTTCCACTGTCTGCCCTGTGTAAGCACAAGAACAGGAATGTGGAAAGCAAGTTCTTCATATCCTGGCCTTGGGGATGGAGTTGTTTGCATTTTATCACTTAATGAAAATGACCCACACATTTAGACACTGTTTTTTACAATCACAGCTCTGATTATAAACTGCCAGCAGATATGGGGAAGTAGTGAGGGTTATAATGGAACAGGTATGAAAGCTTCTCTAGTACAGATGATATCAATATTGCACCTAGGCCTGCAAAAAATTAAAGAAAAATTGAGGTTCCAGAAACCCCAAGAATTTAACACAGAGAAAATAATGATCTGTCTTTCTCTTTCTGCAAACAGTTTTTTAACATATTGGCAGTTCTAGAAACTCGGGTGACTCATGCTAACATCATTTCCGTTTTACTTCTGTTGTCTGGGTATTTATTTCTGTACATTGCTTTTTATATTACAGACTTTTTCTTTTTTTTTTTTTTTTTAATGGGAGCATTTTTTACACCTATTGCTTGATTTTCCTGGGAGGTAATGTTTTATCAAATGTGTGTTGATAATTGATGTCAGACTAGAAATGAGATTCTGGTCAGATCTGATGATTCATGTCCAGATATTTACCTCAGATGCAACTTCGTAAAGCGAGCTCTTTCAAACAAATATGACTTAACATCATTCTTCATAACAGTCACAAATCGATAATAGCATAAGCACTGCCACAGGTAGTATTAAATGAGACTCTGTACTCCCAATGCCAAGGCTGTATCACTTGCCTACATTTTCAACATCCTGTTTCTTGTATGCAAGTCTAAGCACTCTTCTGTGAACAACAGGTAGAAGTTTATTCAAGGAAATAATTTGTCCTTCAACATGTAACTGGCACAAAATATACAAAAAATTAAATAGGTGGTCACCCGAGTGGCATTTTCCAGAAGTTGTTTATCCCTTTGCCTCTAAAAATAGGGAAGAAATAAGGATGTTCTTCCTTTTAAGTCCTTCTGCCCCAAAGGCAAGATTTCACCAAACACAGAGGCAGAGAGGCCTCTGAGACTCTGGTTTGATTGCAAAGCCACATTACTGATTCTGGGATCAGAACTGGTATCTTTGTCCTGTGTGATAGCTGTGTTAGCAGGCTCAGAGCTGGCTCTGACATCTCTGAGCACCATCACTGGGAAGATCCTCCAGGAAGGAAGAGAAGACTGTTCTATCATAGGGTAGCAAAAGAAACTGATAACCAGGAAAGCTATTTTGGAGGCAAATTTGCAACTACGCCAAGTCAGACATGCTTTTTTAGTCAGGCATGCTTCTTTAGTCAAAAGACAACAAACCGGGGATCATTACAGACAACTTGGTGGACTATAAATCATGGTAATTACACTGAAACCAATGAACAAATAGCCAAATAAGTGGATTTTTATCAGACTGTGGGAGGTTTAAGGTCATGAGCCTTGTGTTTACCTAGCTCTTTTTTGAGGCTATCATAAAGCCCTTTAATGGCATTATCAAAGTCATTCTGCCAGAATACATATGGAAGACAGAGCTATATACCAGAAAACCCTGCAGTTATTTGGCATTCCTTTACTTTTAGATATATAATCAACCAGACATAATGACATATGACTACCTGTTTTTATGATGTTTTCTAGTTGTTTATCAAAGACAAAAAAACCCCAGCAACTCTAAACCCACAGTTTTCTGTACACATTAGGATCATGTACCCTACAAAGACTGAGCTGTCCTTTGAGTTTTGTGTCCCCATTGTCAACAAGTCCTGTCTGTCCTGGCACAAAGATAAATTTGGAATAAAGTACTAGCTGTTGTAAATGAAAAAAAACCACCAAAACTTCAGACTGTCAAATTGAATTTAAAGCTTTTCAACTATTTTAACAATATAGCAGAAAGATAACATTAGATTTAGTCTACCGTTTTTCACTATGGAATATATTGTCATTTTGCCTACCTCTAGTTTGAAATATGGTCAAAATTCTTTCTAGCCGAAACTTAATATCTGAATCACATGTTGTTTTCTCTAGTGTTACTTACATATCTTATTTTCTAATTAATTCATATTTTTATTCTGAGCTACTAAAGCATAACTTAATCACAGTTCAAGTCAGACAAGAAGAAAAAACAAAAAAATCCTGCTACAGGTGCACCTGAATTTTGAGGCTGAGAATGTTCCTTCATGAGACCCTTCTGCACTAATAAGGAAGTGGTTTGTAGGGGCAGAGCCAGCTTTTTAGAGAAGGTAAATTATTTGTTTGTGTAAGTCCATGGATGTGGAGGGTGGAGAGTGGCCATGGGAAACATGCAAGTGTGCTGTATGTCTCCTAAGGTGTTTGGCCATCTCTTTGGACAGATCTGCATTACAGACAGGATGGATTCTTGAGTCCAAGCCCTTCCTAATGCACCAGCAAGGAAATGGTAGCCCTTAGCTTATATCTGAAAAAACAGTGTTGCAGTCTCAGGTTAAGCAATTTGGGACACAGTTTCTCCCTCATGCGGTCAGGACTCCTAAGCATCAAACAAAACCTGGTGTCCTGGTTTCAGCTGGGATACAGTTAATTTTCTTTCTAGTAGCTAGTAGAGTGCTCTGGTTTGGATTTAGTATGAGAAGAACATTGATAATACACTGATGTTTTTGTTGTTGCCAGGTAGTCAAGGACTTTTCAGCTTCCCATGCTCTGCCAGGTGCACAAGAAACTGGGAGGGAGCAAAGCCAGGACAGTTGACTCAAGCTGGCCAAAGGGGGTATTCCCTACCATATGATGTCATGCTCAGTATATAAATTGGAGTTAGCTAGAGGGCAAATATCACAGCTCGGGAACAGATGGGCTGTTGGTGTCACATGTGATGAACAATTGCACTGTGCATTGCTTGTTTTGTACATTCTATTATTATTACAATTATTATTACTGCTATATTTTCATTTGCTGTCCTATTGAACTCTTCTTATGTCACCCCATGAGTTCTTTTTCCCCCTTTGATTCTCTCCGCCATGCCATTTGGTATGGGGGAGTGAGTGAGCGGCTGCACACTCCTGGTTGCCATCTGGGGTTAAGCCACGATGCCTGGACATGGCATCCATTGCACAACAAAGTGCGGCACAGTGGAGTTATTGTGTGGGTTTGGACAGGCTGTGTGTTGCATGTGTGGTAAACTGGGTCTCTTCTGAGACCAACCAAGGTGTCACTACTCTTATGGTCCCACTTTAGTTCCTGCACCATGGGATGAGCTGCTTAAGGCAGGGGTTGACTTCCACTGGCACATCTGGAATGAAGGAGCCACCCAGAAAGACTGGGAAGCCCAAGAGGTTGAAGCTCATGGTTAAGAAAGAGCCTCCTACGAAGCCACCCACCCATGCCCCGTGCTGGGAGAACAGACTGCTTTTTGAGTGTCTCTGGTACATAGCCTAGTGGTTGTGGTGTGGGAATGGAAGCAGAAAGCCTGGGATTTATTTTCAATGGGACCGCAGTACTGCTTTTTTTCTTAGGTCTTCTAAAGGCACTATAAAGTGCTTACTGTATTCAGTGTGGGGGAAAAGTGATATAGTTACACCACTCTATAGCTTAGATAGCATTTTCACAGGAGAAGTATTAATGCAGTTTCAGATGAGGCCAGAAGGCATCTTCCAGGAATATCCCGTGTTTAGGTGGCTCAATATATCTTCAGCCATGGCTGCTGAACTCTCCTACAGAGGGTCCACATGTAGCCTGCTGAGAGAAAGCTGTGGCTTGACCCCCGAAGCTTCTGGTGGCCCTGCTCATTGCTTCCCTCAGGATGTGTCTCTCTGATAATGCAAGTGGGTATCTGGCCTGGCTCACACGGTGACATTGGAGCTGTGAGGTGGCCCTACATGAGGTGGTGGTTCATAATGAACAGTGGAAGAGCCCAAACACGCTTGTCGCCTTCCCTGCATCCCATGGACTGCTCCTGCCAGCACAGCAGCCTCCCTGTCACAGATAGGAGTCACGGCTTGAGTTGGTTGTATGTATATATATATATATATATATATATATATATATATATATATATATATATATATATATATATATATATACACACGTGTGTATATATATATATGTACAGCTTCAGGATGAACTCCATCTCTACTGGAGTTTCCTTCCACAGAAAGCCAGACACCCTTGGTCTCTCCTTAGACTAAATACCTTAGCGATGAATATAATCATAGAGTTTGTGCTCAAGTCCTGACCTAACCTGGCAAGACCAAGGAAACCTGAAATGTTACTCCAGTACTAACAACAGGTTATAGTAATAATAATGGTGATGTGACCTGAAATACCCAAGACAGCCTGATGGGTTTTATGTATTGATTTCTTCAACCTTTTTTAAAGCTGCAGGCACGTGGGTGAGAAAACCATCTCCTAAATATGGCAGATAGATAGATTTCTCTACAGAATTTTGTTCTTCATAGCCAGCAGAAGGCATGAATCCTACAAGATTGTCGTGGCCAATTATAACAAAATTTAAACCGAAGAGAAGAATATGGCTTTAGGAGACTGTGAAGAAGTTTCTTATCAATGCTTTAAAGTGTTGATCTGTACATTCAAAAGCAGAACCTGAGTTTAAAGAGAGAGTTCCATTTCCAGTCGCCCTATTTTAGGTAATTTAGGTAACAATTTTGAGCTGAAAAGCATTATTACCCAGCATTCTCCAAAAATCTAGCACTGGATTCCTCAATAATGCATTAAGAAAAAAAAAAAAAAATAACCAGAACATCTCAAACACATTTGAACTTATAGTTTTTAGGAATTTTTAAAGTGTCATTTTAGAGCCAGCATGCAAACAGCTTCAACCCCTCTGAATAATAGATGTTCACCTACCCCTGATTTGCTTTAGCCTGCAAATACCTTACCTTATTTTGATCAGTAGAATGACTTAGTCACAAAGTTATTTAACAGTAATATATGAAAAAAGAGGATATTTACATTGCAGTTAAAGGTATGGCCACAGCTGGGTAAGCTTGACCTACTGGGTCCAGCTGCCATCGATTACAGTGATGAAGAAGACACCTTTGCATGGGCTTTACAAATCCAAAACAGTTTCTAGGCAGTGTTTGCACTGACAAAAACCTTTGCTGAAAGCTGGAAGGCAAAGATGTGTTCATAACTACTGTCATTCAAAGCTAAAGGAATTTAAGCTAAACTTCCAGTGGTAGAGCTGTTATCTCCAGGCAAGAACTACTCTTGGATCAAGAAATGAAAGGGTGGGGACTACAGATAAAATTACATTTCCAAAACACTTATAAGCTACAGTATCTTTTCCAGACGTGGAAGGCTCATCTAGAATGAGAGAGCAACTCAATAACTATTAATGAAGAACATAACATTTCAGTTTTTGGGGCTATATCTTTTTAAAGTAGGAAACATCTCCTGACTCACTTCATTTCTTGCAGGTTTACTGTGATCCAAGTCATTAAAATTGAAGTGTTCAAAGCATTTACACAGTACTGTTTCATTATTGAACATGAGTTAAGCTTTTTAGAGCTTGCATCCATTGGGATGCCATTATAAAGTAATCTGAAATAAAAACTTTTGACTAAGCTTGGCTTATGAATTTACCTAATAAGTGTTTTAGAAAAATGCTTTTTTATCTAGCATGCCCAAACTTGCATTCCTTGACCAAAGAAATAAGACTGTAACAGAACAAGGAAGTGGATACAGACATCTCAAACAGCAAGGCAGTCTGTTCAATTTGAGTGTGTCTAAAAAATTACTACCTTGATTTCATGTGTGACAGTAACAGTGAAGTTTTGAAAGATAAATACCACTCCTTCTCCTGTCAGACCATTCAGATACATATGTGTAATGTAACAGTTATTTCCAGCTTGGTTTTGCTCCATTCTCCTCTGACTACATAGAGACTGATCTAAGATCTGAAGATACTAATGGAAACCGTAGTGGAAATACCATGATTTCCATTTGTTTCTGTAGAACCCAGAAGATATCATCTGAGAGAAATACTGGAGAGCCAGAAATGACAAAAATACATAATGCTTATCATTGAGCTCTCACTGTAGAAGGTAACTTGCAGCAACTTGGAAAGACATGATTGCAAGTAGGAAAGTAACTCCTTAAATATTTTCCTCCTTCTTCAACTTGAAATTGCACAGTGCAGGAATTCACTCCTGCATCAACACTAACAATCCTAGCATTGCATGCAGTTCCTACCCAGAGGTTCCCTTTTTGGATCAACTGGGCTGCATTATTTGCAGGTTTTCTTCATTAATGCCGTAAGTTGAACTAGACAACTTAGTTTGGTTGCTGTAACCAATCCTGTTCCCTGTATTCCCATGTATTTTCTCTTTTCCTTCTTAATTCAACTTTCAAAACAACACTTAAGAGCTGCTGTCTTTCAAAGCCTTCCCACATGTACTCTCTGCACTGTATTATGAAAACTGTTTTTGCCAAATCAACTGGTTTAGGAGATAAAATAATTTAGGTAGTATATTAATTGGAGAAATTTTTAGTCTTATTTTGAATGTTTTCCCACCCATCTACCCATAAGTGCCTGCTGCTAAGGCAGTTCTTTTCTGCAGTTTTACATTTTTTGAAACTTCTGGTCTTCTTGAAGCTTTTTAGGAACAATAAGAATCTACTTGTTCACTGCATTGTCTGCTGTTGGTTGCCAGTGAATGCCAGTGAACACCAATGTTGACATTTATTGCAAGTTCAAATTGACTGCAAGCTAGGGAACTGCATCCCTTGCTGATTAGTGTCAGCAATACAGAGATAATGACAACTCATCCAATGGCAGGTCTTCTAGACCTGCTGATGTTTGGATGACCTGGAGAACTAGCTGTTGAATTTCTTGTAGCCCTGGAGGATTTGTCAAACAGGGCTGGAACAATGGCAGTTATGAGACCTGGATGGGAAAGACTTTTTTTTGCTCCGTACTTCTTTTCAACCAACTCAATGCATTCCTAAAGTCAATGAAAACAACAAACAACTTTAAATCCCAGGTATTAAAATGAGGATTAAAAAAAGACTAGTGGGCTGAAATTAATGATGATTCAGAAATGAATCAGCTATTGAATTCTCCTTCAAAATCTGTTTTCAAGTAGAAAAAAAAATTGTATGAATAATTGGAGACTAAGGAGCTTTTGCAAGTAAATACTTGCAGGTATTTAGTGTGTGAGGAAGTAAGGAAAGTAAGGAATTCCAGAAAGCATTCACAAGGAGGTACACTAAGAAAACTAACTAGTGCTATTACTGACCACTGGCAAGTATCTTTAAAAATAATGAGTAACTGCTACAATTCCAGCTGAATGTAGTAAACAATCTGACATTCAGTTTTTGAAAGACTTGAGAGATGTGACAGCATATGAAACATCTACCCTTGAAGTGAGTAGGACACATCAGTGGTCCACCTCTGGTCAGGTCTACAACCCTAATCCAACAGAGCACACACTGTGGGCATTTTAAGTGTGAAAAATAAAAGCTTTTTTCTCACACTATTTGCCAAGAAATCCTACCTATTCAGGGAAAAAACATAACAAACACCCAAAGAAAACCAAGCCCCCTCCCCCCAGACTGCTGCAATGAGTTGCAGTTTTGAGAGTTGTAAACTCTGTCTCTGTGGGTTTAGAGCCATTGCTCCTAATGTTCAAAATTTCAGCACATAAAGGGAGGCACCTGAATGAAAGCAGTCTGCCTTTCCAAAGAGTTAAACAAAGGGTGCTATGGGTATATTTACAGTAGTGGGTATAAGAGTAGATGTAGGCATTTAATTTTACTTAATGAGTAAAAACTGTGGCTGCAGTAGCAGATTATTGCTGAAACACATTCATGTACATTTTTCTGCCAAGTAATTGTTCTCCCCTCAAAAACAACAGTGAAGAAAGGATCTAAGCCTTCCTCCCAGAATTGTAGAGGTGCTCAAAATTCTCTTGAGCCTTCTTCAAATCTATCCTGAACATGCTTAGCAGCACTCATCCTTATTTCTTTCTGATTTCCTGCTTGAAAATATATATATCTTGCTCTGCCTCAAATGCAGGCATCTTGCAGTAGGGATCGACATCTTGTGATGTGAACGTGTGTGTGTGTGTGTGTGTGCACAGTGCTTCTCATGCAGCAAGGGCTCTTAGGACACAACAGCAGCACAAACATTAATTACAGAGTTCCACTATGAGATAAAATAATTTGATCTGTTTTCTCTGCTTCCACCACAGATCCATGACCTACAGTTGCAGGTTTTTAGTGATGAAGGGAAGACCACAATCTTTTCAAGGCTGGCAACAAATCCAAGTGTTGTTCTCTCTCTCTCTTTCTATTGCAGGTGCTGAGCTGCTGTGGCACCCAAAGGCATTTGGGCTTTACTCCTGAGTCTGGCTGGAAATACTTTTTTTCCACAAGAAAGGGGAAAAGCCCTTTGATAAGCAGGTTATGACCTTCTTGTGCCAGCCTTCCTCTCTGTATCCAAAGATGCCAGTTTATTGACACCTCCTTGACATCATGAGCCTGGAATAATATCTTCCTAAATCTGCTGCAACCTTTTTCTGGCATTGTTGATTCTTTGTGCATAATTCTCATAATCTGTCATCTGGAATCAGGTCTTCTGTTCAGTTAAAACTAGTATATTTTGTCACATAGAATGTATTTTTAAAGATCACAGATTTTGGATTAAAAATATCCCTCCCAAACTCCTGGCTTGAAAGTCGCCGTAGGAAATCATATATGCACCAAGATCACAGTATCACAGTATCACAGTATGTTTGGGATTGGAAGGGACCTCAAAAGATCATCTAGTCCAATCCCCCTGCTGGAGCAGGAACGCCTAGGTGAGGTCGCACAGGATGTGTTAATAAAATATCAGTTGGGCAAAGCAGATGAGAGACAAGCAAAACTAGAGAGTTGCAACTACTTTCCCTGCCAAAATTCACTCCTGAGTTCCATAGTTAGATAAGATGATCAGTTCCTTTAGGTCCAAAGCTCAATCCTATGGCTGTATCTGGATACATCAAAACATTTGCAAATGCAATTGTAGGACAAGACCAAACAAAAAGTTTTATCAGTTTTGCTAGATGGAGAATCTCTGTCTCCGTGAAATATCACTTTATTTGGGTAAAAAGATCCCATTCTTTTCCCTTGAGCTGCTGCAACGCTGCTGACTGTCATGACACACAATGCTTATTTCAGAACAACTCAGCATTTTGCACTAACATATCTGTTAACCATATCCCACTAAGCCTTGAACATCTATTTTAAAGTATCAACTGGGTAATTCAATCACTGTTGTGAAATGGTATCCAAGTACACATCTTTTTATTTAAAGTAACAATGGTTGTCAAGCTCCAAGTGACGCAAATATGATGAACACAAACCCGCAAATACACAAAAGCAGCTTTGAATATGTGAGCTAAAGGCTTGAGCTGAGAAAGTTTTAAGGTGCATGAAAATACAGATGAGTGTTTTGCTTGACTGATGATGAACCTTTCCCGAAACAATAAAGGCTGAACGACAAACATATCGAGTATTTGCAGTAGTCATAGGGGTAGCGTTGTTGTTTGAGTGTCCTCTGCTGGGCAGTACTGGGAATAGCAATCAAGACACGAGCATATGTTGGATGGATTTTGCTTTGAAAACAACATCACTACAAAATTCAGAATATTTATTTTGTTTCATAGCCAGTTAACGAAAGAAGACGAGTTTTTAATAAAATTCTTCGAGCTTGAGATTTTAAAAACCAATTATTTCCTTTATGGCAATGTATTTTTAGTTTCAAGTAGGAATAAAATTTTCAGCTGGGCTAAGATAAAATGCTTCTTGGAAAAACACTGCTTTTGTCAATTTTGTGATGGAAGATTGTTGTCATGATTTGTTTAGATAAGGAGAAAATATTTTTCTTATAGGCTTTGGGTTTACTGCGAGTTCTGATTGAATTTGATGAAATAAAAGAACTGCTGTTAGCCTTGAGCTTGTCATTCCTGTGGCAGTCTACTTCACCGATCTGTTTAGAGGATCAGCACCACACTTTGTGGGCCTTTGGCATGTGGCTGTCCTGCCAGCAGCTATCCCTGAACCCTTTAAAAATTGCTGACTGGCTTTATTGGAAATGCCATGGGAGGTTTTCCTTTATTTGTTGAGAATTCAGTTCAGTTCATATAACTTGCTCTGACTGTTGTTGGTAACCAGGTACACATAAGGCACTTTCATACTTGTATGTTAGTTTTTCTTGTTGTTGATCACAGGTTTGCTATTAGTTTTACTTGCTGAACAGAGTTATTATTTACTACTTAGTTATTCATAACATTGTGAAAGTTGTTTCTAAGAGAAGCTGTCCTAACTCATGGAACACTGGTCTAAATGGCTTTCTAAATGCATGATTCGTTCTCTGCATCAGAAGAACCTGGCAAGCGTTCTTTGATATTGCAATTATCTTCTTTATTCATAAGAGCATCTTCTCTTCCTCCATTCTCTATAGGCCTGGAGTTCTTATTTTCAAAGTGTTTCTTTATCAATATATAAAAAATGATTGAAATTAAGTAGGAAGGACCTCTTAACACTGCTGATAAACCAAGGTAGACATACCTGTGGAGACAGAGCATAGAAGATAGTGCCAGGCATCAAAGTTTTCAAAGACATGGAAGAAAATCTCTTTAATGTCTTTTAATGATCACATATATAACAAAACAGCTTAGGGGAAAACAGAAAAACTCATTCTTTGTAAATGGTACCACAAACTAGACATTTTTACTCGTAAAAAATTTCTGTTAAAGAACTGATAATATTATTTTTGCTTGCAAAGACAGGGATGCTTCCATCATCTTCCCTTTTGGGGATCACTTTAAGGCCTTAGATATTTTTAGGGCTAGAAGTACATTGAGATCTCCAGAGTTGACTATTGTATGTAAAAATAAAAAATGTATCAGAAGTGGCCAAGGTTTGGGTGAAACTGAGAAAAATGTCTGGAATATTTCTGCTGGAGACTTGACAGTGCTTGTGCTTAACCAATACCTTCAGATGCTCAGTATGATTTCATTTTATTTATTTTTCTCTCAAATGTAGCCAATGCACAAAGTTAACATTCTTGCCAGTATGAACAAACTAACCTGTAAATAAGGTAAATGTGGGATTCCTCTTGATGGTAAATCATATGATCCTAGGTCTTTTAAATTGACTCAAAGGATATTAAAAATATGTAATTAATTCCAGAAATCTTAGTCATTGATACTGAATTATTTTTGCACAATGTAAAAACTGACTAAAAAAATTAAGAGTTTAAGATTTGATAATAACATTTCTCAGTTTCAGGAATCAGGACTGACCTAAATCTGACTCCAGAGTTAATATCTGACCATAATTTTTGATCAGTGGCCTCACACACTACAGTATAACAGAAAAAAAACGTAAATGTCCATGGAGAGGAAACGCATGAGGGTTTTTGTGCCCCATTTTGCCTTACCTGTATGCATCGGAATCATATAACCTGCAAGCACCTCGCTGCCCACAGCTTGTGCTTCCCCATTTCAAGCATGTCTTGTCAATCAGTGCACCGAAATAAACTGGTGCTGGAATCCCAGCTGCAAGGAAACAAGCAATATCACAGGAAAAGACATCTTTTTAGAAATCAGTTTTACATTTTCTTTGTGGCAAGTTACATGCTGCAATAGTGGCAATAGGTGGATTGAACTGTGGGGAGTTTTTCCTTTCTTTTATCAGAGTAACTGAAAGATGGGACACCCTCTTTGTGTCATGGGGATCATCAGTCCCCAGGAGATGTGGTCTGATGGGTTTGGTCAGGCTCATAGTCATGTCCACTGGTTTCTCAAGCACAGTTTGGAGAGTCACTGTGGCTTCCTGTGCGTGCTAAGATCCTGCAAGGGACACCTGGACTGGTTGTGTGTTTGGAGCACTGACCTGGTGCATAGTTCCCTCTTCTATGCATAGCCTACATTATCCACACTGACTGATAGTCCCTTCTGCCTGAATGAGGGTAATGCAACTGAAATCCTTAGTGTGAATTGGCCAGGTATGGAATTAGGCTTTACTGCACAACATGACAGACATGCAACAAAATCCTAGCATTGCTGAAGTAAAGCATTAACTTCAGAGGAATCCAGGTTTCAGCATGTACTGGGCCATTTTTCACATTAGCTTTGTTCCTACAGGACCATGCTGCATTCTTATATAGGAAACAATTTATGTTGTAAAAATAGGTTTACTTTCAGTCTGTTTTACCTTAGAGATCTTGTGAGACTCCGAACTCAGCAATCTATCTATAAAGGCCTGTGTCTTACAATCATCAGTGCTATAGTCAGGGTATGATTGGACAAATGCTCGTTTTGGAGGTTTCTTAGAGAAAATGGAGGCACATCAGATTTGATCTCCGAGTCACTGAAGAGAAATGCCAGCTTTTTTGAATCAGTGACAGTCCCTCTACCCCTTTGTGCAATGGAAGGAACACGCTGGCTCTATGTGCTGAAGTGGAAGCCTATAGAAAGGAGTCAGTACTTTTTTTTCGTAATGCTTTTTTTTTTCTTTTTAAATTTTCTATGGCTGAATCCCACTGAATCCAAGAATCCCATTGGCATTGCTTCTCCTGGGGGCTGAGGGAGAAATTCTGCCCCTCTATTGTCTGATGAAAGAGGTAGAAGGGAACGAAGTGTGGATATACCTTCCTATCTCAAAATGTCCCATCACCATCCTGAGTAGAGACTACAGCCCAAAACTAGCCCTGATTGTAGACATTTGTAAGAGACTGTTCATTTTTTTAGGCTTCATAGTAAGCCCAAGTGGCTGATCTTTTAGCAAACATTTCCCTACATTTCTGAAATGCAGGTATTCCTATTACATTGACACAGAAAACGAAGGAGAGAAAGGGTTTCTTGTTTCTTGCCTGCCTAGGCATCTTAATCATCAGCACTGCAACATGCTTAAAGGGAATTGAAATCTAAGCTGTCATCTAACAGGGAAGTTAAGTTTCAACATGGAGAAAACACTGCTACGACCAGAGTTGTATTAGTATTGAATGAAGGGCATGTCTTTTTGATCTTACTTGCAGCATTGTGTCTCAGCTATTGATTGAATCGTAAATTTGAAACCTTATAGTGTTGTCTAGAAATTCAAGATAATACTTTAATTTCGCTTAGAAACTCTTTCCATCTTGGAATGCCAGGTTCCCAAACTGCATCACTATTTAATCAGTAGGTCAAAGATTTTCAGAATTGTCTTAGCTAGTTTCCCAATGAAATCCTGACTGAATATTGGACCTTCAGGAAAAAAAATAGATCCTGGGCTGCTTCTGAAGATCTTAACAGCTGTTTCAAGGATACATCTGATTTACAAATGGTCATTGCATTGGTGTCATTTAAAGCTATACGAACAAGCATTTCAGTCAGAATGATTTCTCTTACCTAGCATTCTCATGATGAGTGTGTATAGCCCAACTGCAAGAGATTTCAGCTCTGGCTGGACACATCTGAAAGAAATAGGGATAAATATGAAGTATTTTCCTATCTAGTGCTTAGACAGGCCTATCAAAATACCATTAATTACCCTGAATCTAATACCCTTAATATTAGAAAGACGAACTTTGAAAGGAGTGTCCTTTCTATGTCTGCTGAAAACACTTGAAGTGGTATAGAAAACGTTAATTAAGATTTTTTTTTCCCCATCACATAGCTCCTGGGTTGTCTGTTCACTAAACATAATTAAACAAGTGAAATTCTAAAGTCAGAATCACAGTCTATCTCAGTCTTGTAGAAAAGGGCTCTCCAACTGCCTTGACTCCTGGCATACATTTTCCTCATTTGGTGGAATATACTTTACTCACTTCATGGAAAATGTCACATCACTCTAAGACAAAAATCTTGCAAGTAGCTTCATTATTGTGTCATTTTTCTGTTCTCTGATGACATTCCATTGTACAATGCCACATCTTGAACTACACAAAGCCATCTGGCAATATGCCCACCTATTTCATTGGAAAACACACTCCAGACATCAGAAATGGACACTGATCTTGAATCCATTATATATTCAGCCTCTGCCATCTCCTTACAAATACTAACATGGTCAACACTCAGAAAGACGTCTCACAGAGATGAGGAAGAAAGGGAGATTGCATTCTGTTTTCCATGCTTACTTAGGACAACGTAATGCCCTTAGGACTACAATTGAATTTTGCACTAATGCACCTGTGTACCTCGACAGACATGAGCATAAGAGCCTCAGACTGAGCTCTCAGATATCTTGAATTTCCAGATGTCTGATAAGCATCATCTGTTAGGGCAACACCACATCCAGAAATCTGGAAAAATGCATTGAATTTTCGAAATCCATACAGCCAGAATATCCAAGCAGAGAGAGAGGATGTGTTCTGGAAAACCTGGCTGTATGACAGGTGTAAGAGAAACCATTTTACAGTTAGTTGAAAGCAACACACTAGAACCAACTTACAGACAGCAGCAAAGTGAGGTTTGATGCTAACAGCTAAAACCAAATGGGAAATGACAAAAATCTTTAAAGCAAGCATGTTATACTGCAAGAAAGTCTTTTTTCCTAAGTGAAAGAGAGAAACCTAAACATATTTTTGATCCCCTCATTGAAAAGCCTCAACCTTCGCTACAGTGTTAGATTTACTTACCTAAACATAATCATGTACGCTGGGGTGCCTCCCAATGCATAACAAAAGCCTCCTATGACTTGTATTACTGTATAATAAATAAACTTCATTGAACAATCTTCACTTTTTGGACATTGCCCCAAGGTAGCAGAGTTATTTCCCGTCCACAAACTGCTGGTTTGAAGACAGCTGCAGTTATAGAAGACCTGGAAGACACAAAGCAGAATTGATAGGTGTGTGAACCAATGCAGGCATGTAGCAAGAAGAGAGAGAGGCCACAAACGCATTTGCAAATGGCAAGTTTTATTTTAGTTATGTCTCTACTGGGGGATCTCCGAAGTATCACCTAAGCTCCCAGGCAGAGGTGACACAAGCGGGGACGCAGGCACTGCAGCAGTTCAGCCCTGGTAAGAAGATCACTGGGCTGCCTGTGCTTGCCTGTATTTCAAGGCTTCAAGCAGGTGCGTCCTCTTGCTCTTTCTCACAACAAAGCAGGAATCTCAGACATAGTGATAAGTTGTCTAGAGTTTCTCACAGGCCTGTGTTATCTAACATAGAGGTTCTACTAATCAAGCATACAAGGTCAGTAAAACAACTAGTGTGATGCAAGGCTCAAGGAGCTGTGCCTTTTGCTACTAGGTTACACCACCTGATAATTGACTTGTCTCTGTGGAAAGTACCTAAATCACAGGTACCTCTCTGCTAATGCTGGTCCATCAGAAGTACCTCACAGCCTTTAGCAGCAGATACCTGTTTAGATACAGCTCATGGAGAGCCCTGAGATCAGCAGAAGTTGTACTGATACCTCAGGAGCAATAGCTCTTAACCAGGGCTTCAAGGGCTTGAGGATGTGCTGAGGTAAGGGGAAATGTGAACCACAAACCTTAACCTCTGTAGAGGCAGATTTGTGTGGGAGATAGACCCACTGTCATGGATGCTGTTGAGCCCTGCTCCCTTGCATTCCAACTTAAGACTTTAAGCAAAGAATGTCTTTTGGAGAAGATGTCTGTAGACAGCAGAGAAACAACAGCCACAGAGAAAAATCTGTTGGAGGGAAAACTGAGTGCAAGAGACACTTTCAGACCATGTATTTTCTAGAGTGATCATCTGGCATCACGAAACATGGGAACGACACAGTCCAAAGAATGTTTATATCCACGGACTGGAGCTTTCTCTCTGTGACTCTGTATTATCCCCAGCACTCTGTGCTGAGCAGAGATCAGTCAGCAAGAAAAATAAGCAGTATCCTGGCATCCCAGAGTCTCAGATGGAGAAAACAAGCTGCCTCCCCTCAAATCAGTCTGCATGCTTGGACATTAATGATCAGTATCAGGGCGGATACTACACTCTCTTAGTTTACTTCAACTGTCGGCTAAAACCTCAGGGCAGCCAAAATGAGGTTTGTGAAAGGCAAGCCGTGGACGACCCTCAGGCAACACGCAACCACATTGATTTGTTCATTTCACCCTCTTGTGTTCAGCCTACCAAATACGAAAATTAATGTCTACAACAAGCTTTTTGCTTAATGTGCAGTAACTCAGAGAAATCTCTGTCTTCCATACTGTTTGTAGCCAGAAATCATAAATACTTTACTGACTGGTCCCCAATAACTTAGGTTTTCCTTAAATGAATTATACTACAAAATTCCTGATGTTACATAGATTACAAGGTAGCAGAAAAATACATAAATTGAAGCAGGGTCTTACTGTGTTCTTTCCATGTCCCACCGAAGCTGTGCACCCAGCTAGACATGCCGAAACATAAGTGATTCCATTGTCTCCGCACACAGGATCCCACACATTGGAGGCACATTTGCAGTCAGAGTTGCATTCAGAAAATACAGCATTTTCTTGGTACGGAATGGGTTTGCTTGGAAGTTAAGAAATTTTTAATTCAGTGCTGAGATCAGTGTAATGGCTTCTGTGTGACAGTATTGCTGTCCTGAAACCCACCTCATATGCCCAGGACATACATTTTCATAGCTGAATCTCTACTGATCTGTTGGTTTGAGATTCCATCCTACTTGCATTGATATTAAAGTAACTATGAGATTGTAAAGAATTTTAAAACAAATAAAAATGCTTCTACTAATTTTAGCTGGCAGGTGTAGATAGAAAAGAAAAAGGAAAATAATAAAGGCTTTGAAAGGTCACGTAACTCCTAATTGAATGTAGAGATAGCAACAGCCTTATCAAGTACATCTTTAGCTGTTGGTAAAAACGCACCAGTGACAGAAACTAGATTTCCAGGTCTCCATAGTAAAAAATACTCTTCTCTTAAAGCCTAGTCTAACTCTTAGAGGATATGGATAATGCAGTATTCCCTTTTACTTTCAGACATCCTTTGAGTATCGAGATCTGTAATGAAGATTAATGTCTTCCCTCATCTCCTTTTTGGATTCATTAAGTTTACGTGCTTGCCATCTGCTTCATCTCAGTGCTTACTAAACATATTCCCTGGTCCAGTATTTGCATTTTAGCGTAAACGTAGCAGAGTACAGGACAAGAAACAATAAGTCCTCAGGTTCCAACAAATATAAACATCCTCATCATCCTGCCTCTCCAGTTCCACATTTTCAGCTGTGAACCAATATAGCTTAATAAATGAACCGTAGTGACAAATTATTGAACTATGGGAGATGCAGACAGGTTCACATTAGACATGAGGTACTCCGAGCAGGCTGGACATGAGGCAGTGACAACCCATATGCTATAGTGTCTTGCTGGGACCCTTGGATAGCCTGGTCCTAGCATACATTCCCTGTCCTGGTATCTTCACTCACTCCAAGAAAAAAAGTAACAGCCTGTAACTTTTAAAACCTGGTTCTCTCCTGAGAGGAGAGAGCATCTTCAGTAGGCATAAAAGCTTCATTTTGGTTTACAGCAGGCTGAGACTTGAGGATGTTTCAGTCTTTATGCCTTTTACACAGGATATGCTTCAAGTCCTCTCTGTTATGTCTGCTTCACCTTTTTGCTGGATACACTCACTAGAGAATTGCTTCTGCTGTAGACATAGCACAGTGTGAAACAGCAATACCACCCTCCACACAGCCAAACAACCTACATTGGTAATGACGTAATTTTGCTAATGTATTTCTAATTAGTCTTTAACCAGTGTTGTGGTTTGGCAGGCTGTCACTCTGCTGACTAACAGAGCTACCAAAATGACATGTGGTAGTGTTCACTTTCTCTTAAGTATTGCAAAAGCATGTTAGTCTTTCAGTCTTGATATCATAGTACATTTTTTTAAGTATTGCTGCTATGGAGAAAAACATACTCTTCATTTAATACTCACCCTTCATAGGACACTGTCATTCCTGCTACCATGTAGTTCTCACAGCCAACAAAAAAGTGCAATAGAGTGGAGGCATAGGCCAAAAATGACATGATAAATGCAAATTTAGTTGCTACAATGATGTTCATTTTGTACTTTTTCATTATGAGCCCTCCTAGGAATATCCCAAGACATACAGGAGGTAAGGATGTCAATCCTGAAAGAGATTAAAGAAGGGAAAACGTTGAAATAGAAGAGCCACAACAGGCTTAAGAATTAAAGTCTGTCCTCAGCTTGAGGTCCCTGGAAACTTTACATTCTGTTGTGATGACTGTAGGCGGGTTTGTGCTCAGCCTAATCCCTGGCTGGCACGTGTTATTTTTGAAGTGCTTAACCCTCAAACCCAATTCCATTGCAAGGCATTTGATAGATGTTCCAGCAACAGACACACAACATGTTCATTGCCCTTGGTATATTAATTATATTATATTGTATTGTATTATTTGTTCTGCTCCTGTAGGCACCAAAACTGTAGTTTGTATGAAGTTTTAATTTAACTCAAGTTCAGGATAGACCATCATTTACGTCACTTCGTTCTGCAAGGAATTCCGCCCAGAAAAATTATGTCAGAACTCATCCCCATGCACTGCTTATAGCATAAGCAGTAATTTCACTGTGTAACTCACCTATTAGAAAATTAGATTTAGATGTAGATTGTCCATACTGCTGTTCCATGTACTTTGGTTTGTAAGTCAAGAAACCAACAAAGCTATTGAACTGCAACAGTGAGCAACACAAAAACGCAAAGTACATTCGATTACCCAATACTTTTTTCAGGGAGGTATAGAAATCTGAAAGAAAGGGATATATGAGTTGGCTTTGAAAGATGCATGGCATGATTACTGGTGAATAATCTATAAAATTTAGGGCAAAATCCTCTCAGCTGTCCAAGTCCAAGTCATCCTGACCTTCATGTTTTCATATCTGAAAACAAAATCACATTCTTGAAAAACAGAAAAGGCTGAGACAGTGGTAGAGAATTCTAGAAGAAGACAGAATTATGGGTTAAGGCCTAGGTGCTCTAGTGAGATCTGCACATGAAGACTAAAGGGATCCACACAGCAAAGACTTCTTTCAGCTTACATGATTATCATCACAGGTCCAAGTCTGAGTGAGAGCTGCCTTTGTAGAGATGCCCAATGTCTTACACTGGGATCTGAACAAAGACAAGAGAATTTGACTAATGATGCAAAGCCATCTCTTCCACCCCTCTCTTAGCCTAAGGACTGCACAACTAGAGCTGACATTCAAGCCGGCTGTATTTTCTTCAGGCAGCAAAGTGCTTCAGAATCTCCATGAGCTGTGTGACGATCAGATTAATAATTTGGCTTCTCACATTACAAAAGGAGCTTTCTAATATTTTATTTAGTTCCTGATACAGAAACAACCTTTCCACTATTCAAATTTCTTCTAGCACAAAATTTTAGAGTCAGGTGCCACTCAGGCAATGACGGATTACAGGTGATGCACATAGAATCTCACAGCTCTTTGACTTCTAATAATCTTTAGAGGACCCCTTCTTTTCTGGGGGTAACTAACTAGTTTAGGCTGAAATGCAGGGGAGCCAAAATATTTTGCAAAACTATGACATTCCCACTGTATGTTGTGCCTATTGCTTCTCCCATTAATACAACATGTGATACACTTGCCTTTCAGTATTACTGACCACTTCCTTGTTTTGGGTTTTGAAGAACTAAGTTTCTTTTTTGTGGCACCCATGTTTTCCAAGAGACCATATGAAGATTTGTCATTATTTGCTTCCTCTGGCTTTTTCAGACTCTTTGGCAGGAAACAAAATGGAATAGCAGCTAGGAAATTGGTTGCTCCACCTATTAAAAAACCGAGCCACCACGCACCCACCCAGCGGGAATCCTGTGGTGTGATAGTGATGCTTCCTAGAATTGAGAGAAACAGATACGAGTTACCTAAATGAAGAAGTTGAACCTTCCCACCCTTTATCTCCTAAAACAGCTACATTTTACAGTGTCTGACTTCCAGTAGTGATGATAATCATCTGATGAGAGACCGTTCACACAGTGAAGGCATCAGGACTGGCACCCTAAATTATGTTAAGTTTCACTTGCCTTTCTACATCTTATGCTGACTGACATTTTGTGGTATACATGGCAACACAGAGACCCTTATCGAACAATTAGGAAACCAAAAGGGGTGGCAGGCAGACCTAAAGGCTGATAAATTTCTACTGAGACCATCCTCTGCTAACCTGAACTGTGGAGGTTGCTATTAAGCATATGGGCATTCTCTGTGGCATTGATGAGATTAGCCGTGACTTTAAACTTTGTGTTGCAAGGAAGACGAGAGTAGTTTGTTGTATTTTTATTATTGTTGCCTGCTGGCACATTTGGTGGTGGACCAACACTATTATACTTTTCACTGACCAGAACCAGCTCACTGTCCTTATGCTTCAGTAAAATCTGACATTGGCTTAACAATCACCAAAGACAAAACAGTTCATCTATCTAACTACAGGATCCTGAAGATCTGAAAGCTTCTTTGTCCTGCTAGTAAAACAAGATCAGCACTACTGCTGCTACAGTGAAAAAGCCGTCCCCAGTCTGCACTGCCTCACTCCCCATCATGCTGGTCCAGAGGGTGGGGAGGTGGCTTGGCCAGGAAACACCATGTCAGAGATGGCTGCTGCCTCTTCCACTGAACAGGATGAAGGACAATAGTCACTGCCTATGGGGATTGTCCAGCCCCTTTGGCATTTCACAGGTGTGAATATATACATGTGTTTTCTTTTCATCTGAATAAGCAATGGCTGTCAAAAAGTGTCTAATGTACTACAAACATTATACTAATTATAAATAACGTGAAACACTCAGCTGAAGGTGTGGGTAATCCACCCAAACTGTAAACCTGTTAAGCCAGCAGAATCCTTTCACTAGGATCCCAATTTAGTAAAATAGCTTGGGTATGTTAGAGTTCTTGGTATTATCTTTTAAGTTTAAACATGTATTGTAATCCTTTAATCCTAAACCACGATTCTAAACATGTTCCCTGTCTAATTCTGCCTTTGACTTAAAATCTTCCAGTAATTTAATAAAAGTGTAATTATGTATACAGTAAAATCAATGAAATAAATATGAATTAAATCATAGCAATGTAGTATGATAAAATTTATGCAACTGTGTAGAGGAAGCTGTTACAAACAAATATTAGCTTACTTTCACTTTTCCTCTGTTTTGCTTACCTAAATCCACAGATCCAATATCCACATACAGTCTTGCACATAAAGATCCCAACAGGAAACCAAACATTGGGCCCAACATGGCTATTGTGTGCAAACATGCTGAAAATATAATGAAGCAGATGCTAGTACATTCTAATGACTGAAAGTTTTCTTGGGCAGAGGATGATCAACCTTTTGTACTACAAATGTCTCAGTTTACCTCATGTTGAGATTACCTACATATACAGGAACATCCTCTTCTTTAGCAAAATCATCAAGATAAGAGATGCCCAATGGTGTTACTGGTGTCTCACCAATTCCACGTAACATGTTTCCCAGTAAGATATATATCCACATATATGATGATGGTTCCTTCTCACAGCCTGCAGATGAGAGTTTACATCTTTCTAATAGAATAGTTTAATGTGAAACAGTGACAAACCACAGGAAATTTGGCACATGAAAATATTATAGTTTAATATTTAAGTTATAAATGGCATTTTCCTTATGGAAGATTAATGAAAGGCCTTCAACCTCTTTATACCTTTTAATAATATTTTAACAACTCTCTCCTCCACCTCCATTGTATGTGGTTTCTAAAAATACAGATAGGTGTCATCCATGAGGAAATATGCCCATGTAAAAAAAGTATGGCAGATTGATATTGTCATAAATATATTACCTAGCATACAACATATAACTTTAACTTGAAAAGTTTGAGGTGGTTTCTGGGGCACAGCTTGGATTTTCTTTGCCTAGGTCCCATAAACACATAAAACATCCGCATTTCATATTACAAAGAAGATCACAGAAATCTCCATTTATTTCCAGTTAACTCTGTGCAGTTCTACGTCACACTATCTCTTCCATACACCCAACTCCAGGTCCTGGGTGATTTTATTGTAATTCAGAGGTGGGAACATAGGGAACTGGGGATCTGGATCCTTACAATTTGTGTTTGATGGATCTTTGCTCTTCAAATGAACAAAGTGCATTTAATTGTTGGCAATGCTCCCAGACAAGTAGAGACTGAAGTTAGAATCTAACTGAGCATCTTGCATGAAACAATTATTTACTCCACTTGTAAACAAGGATAAAACTGGCTCCTATATTTGTACTAACCCTTGCAGCTCCTTACCTGCTTGGGAGACTTCCAACAAAGTTTCATTCACACCTTGATGTAGGGAACAAGGATTTAGGCTTGAAGTTATGTTGGCTGAAGAAGCTGTATGTGATGCTGTCTCATACTTATAACTGAAAATACATAATAGTAAGTTTAGAAGCAGTGCTCACCAGGGAAAAACTAGCATAGTAGGGCAGGAACCACTGGGTTGCTGTTTCCTTAAAAAGAAAGGTATCTCTGTTTAAATATCAATATAAAGTACTAGTGAAGGAGCAAAAAAAGAAGATTATGTAAGCACATTTTGTAAACCCAAACCACTAAAATGAAGAACAAATAAAGGTTAGAATATTTTGCCTAGAAGATAAAACATTTTAAGCTGGAGAATTCAAAAGTGCTTTTGAAAGTAATTCAGATAGGATTAGAACTGTCACTGTCAAAATGTAGGTCCAAGTAAGCTCCCTATGCTGACAGAGTCAAGGAGAAAAAGAAGAATCTTGTGAGTGTAAGTCCCTCTTTTCCTCTTAGATATCTATTTTGAGGTGGTGGGGGAGCCTCAGGTGGTACCTGTTTGCCTGATAAGTGGCATTGGCTTCAGAAAGAAATGTTGTAAAACGGGGTGTGGATAAATTTATTGACTAAAAGGTACTCTTCAGCTGTATTTACAGGGAGCATGGCAATGATGTGAGGAGGCAGCTGAGCAGCTCAGGTGCTGGAAGCTGTTCAGCTGTTTTAGCATGGTCCTTTTCCTGGATATGGGCCCTGCCGAGGTGCAAAGTACAAATGGCTTAGGCAGAACAACACGATAAAGCACACATTCTGTTTCTAGGAAGTGGGCTGCCTCTGTTAGACCAGACAGGGTTATTTTTCGGGTTGAAACAAAGAGCATTTATCAGGAGAGATGGTGTAGAACAGTTTCTTCATAAAAATTCAGGCCCAGGTTCATGAGAAACTGTATGAGTTTCCAAGTGTAGATGAGCAAGATATGTAGTTTGGCCTAAGCAGTGGAAAACAGAAGTCTGATGCTAGCACAAGATGCAGTATTGTGATAAAAAGCATTCCTTGGTTTACTTTTTACAGTAGAATAACTAAAATTATTCTAACACATTTAAGAGAGGAACAGAAATATGTCTACTCTATATGCTATCACTGTACCAAAGCTATGGCTAGAAACAGTGTCACATATAAGCAACAGGCAGTAATTCTCTAATCCTGGAGAAGGTGAATAAAAATTACCTTAACCAGCCATGGAAAAATCAGTTTAACCAGCCATGTGCATTTGGATGTGAAAAGCCCTGGGACCAGTTCTACCAGCACTGATCCATCCACAGGCTCTGCGTGAAGCTGAATGGCTGCTTTGTGTGAGGAGCAGCTGTTTGCCACAGGAGAGCAAAATGTCTTACACAACAAGGATCTGGTTTGTTCTTTCAAGGAGTGGGGTATCTTCTTAAGAGCATCTTTGTCGGTTGGTTACTTCACTAAGTAAGCTCTGAATGCCTGATTTTACATGAGAGTTATGTGTTAGTGTAGATAAACTCATACTTCAGGTAGAGATGTCACTCAATACGGAGTTGCCCCCTCAGAGCTTTGGGGTCCTGTTCAAAATGGCACAAACTTATTCTGGAAATCATATTCTGTGTTCCTCATAATTTGACTGTGGTTCATAATTGACTTTCCTGCCTGCATGATCCTAGCATGTCTATTAGCAACAAATGATGCCATATTCTTAGGTTAACAGGTTAACACTGGTTTTCCCATAAGATATTCTTATAGTTTGCCATTCAGGAAGAGTATATAAGTCATTAAAGCAATAGCAGCAGCGTAGCAGTATGGTTGAAGATTTTCAAAGTACAATATGTTTTGGTTGAAACTTGAGTTTTCGTAAGATTTTCACAGGTGTTTCCTCCTGAAAAAATAAATTCTAATGATTTTATAAAATCATCTCCCTCTTTACCTCTTTTCTGAACAAGTCTGACTGAAAACTAAAGAACTGTAATTTTCCTGGTTTTTTGAGAAGTTGAACTTTTACTACAGAGAAGCCATATTTTTCCAGCCAGGTATAATAAACAGTGATGTGTGTATCAAGCATGATTCACTGCACATGGAGGTGAGGCTCTATAGGCCTTTGGAAATCTAAGACTCAAAATATACCAAGTTACATTAAAAAAAACAGAGAGCACTATCCAATTCCAATGTTAAGTTGCACAAATGAATCTTGATTAGTACTTACTATCCCATGAAGAAATGAGGCATTGCAGTTAAAATACTTCCCACAGCCATAGTAAAGCATCCAACAGCTATTACTCTGGGCCTGTGAAGTTTAGCTCCAAAGTAGCTTATAAATGCAATCACCAGCAAGTTACCTAGAAAGTAATGAACCAAAATTAGTGCCAGGTGTTGTGCCTTGTATTTCTTTGAACCATTTTCTGCATGCTACAGAATATCAATTACCTATCTCAAAGCTTCCATCAATGAAACCAACAGTAGATGATGTCAGGTCAAACCTTCGTTCAATCTGAGTGATGGAACTTTTCATAATAGTACCAGACAACGTTTTACTCAAGTAGCTGAATGACAAAGCAGCAAGAAATGTCTGGGGAAAGATTAAGACAGAAAATGAGAGACAGAGGCAGGGAAACTTGTCATTATGGTATAGGCTTGTTACTCAAATTGTAGCGACAAAGTTGTGTGCGAATCTTCATGTACCTTAATGCTACAGAGTGCCAGGGTGGTCTCTCAACACTGTCTGCTCCTGCTCTGGCTTTTCCTGCAGGAGAGGGCTGGTGCTGGGTTCTGCATTGAGAACAACTGCTTGCTTTAGGGTTCAGGTTTGCAACAGCCATCTTAATGACCAGAAAGCCTGATCTTCCCTGTGTTTGTGGCCAGAGGTTTTCCAAAGCAGAAATCCTATGGAGCAAGGATCTTCAATTTGGCAAGCAACTTACTGGGGACCACTTACCTTACTGACATCCTGATGCTGAATTTATCAAAAAGCTGAGGCCTGGTGTTGGGTAGCCAGAATGGTGGAATTTCTAGATGTTGCAGAAATGTAAAGTTTGCCAGAGGTAAAATACATAATCAAGGAAGATTTACTGGTACTAGTCCAACCTAAAATTAATCTTAGCCCAATTATCTTCTGCTTGGGCCACATGTCACTTATTTTAGGCCAATTTGTAACTGGTTCTAACTCAAACATATAGATTGCAATGGCGTCAAAATAAAAGCTTTACACAAGTTTTTATGATACCCCAGTATGTGGAAGGTGGTACAGACTAATCAAGTTCATCTCTGTCTCAGATGATATATTTTGAAATGTGTGGGTCATCACTATGTTGGTTGTATATCATATACTTAATAAGGGAAGGCTTTATATTCTTTATAATTTTATAGTTGCTTCCATCAGCAGAAGTTATGGCTTTTACAAATAAAGATATATTTCATAAAAAGTTAAACTTTGTTTAAATATTATCCAACTATTTCAACAGAGTTTAAAAAACAAATAGACTTAATTCTAGCAGGGTAAAAGTTCCAATACAGCACAATGTTGGGTAAATAAACAAAGGTAAATACAGATTTAGACTTTGCAATACTGTCTATGGTAAGGAATTAAGCCAGTCTTGGAAGCAAAAGGTTGAAAATAGGTAAATGTATTATCTTTTTGTCTAAGAATGAAGACAAAAATCTCATAAGTGTGGGTTTTGTCCTGACGTGTTTCGTATTTCCTGATCTCAGTTGGCAAAAAGTCTATGAGAACTACCTTTCTTGACTTATGTCAACAGTGATCTAAGGGTTTTTGGCTGAAATCACAAACAGATGATAAGCATGAAAACACAAATAAAAATGACTTGGGTATTTTGGGTTTGAAAAAGCAATCCCCAGGTAAACCACAGAACATTTTATAGGAAGGTAAGAGAGAATAACAGTTTGTGTTTTGCTACCTCCAAGGTATGGTATCCATTAAACTCTGATTGCCATAAAGTAAGACATAGATCCACAGTCGTGGAGTATTGCCCACATACATGACGCAGAGTTAGTCCTGTGAGTCTCCCAGAGAGATGAAATTCTATTTTTGTGGGTGTATAAGGTGGCAAATACGAGTCATACAAAATAAAATATGTAACAGGCTTGCAATTACCTATTTTTTGCCATTAATCTTTCATTTTACAGATCTTTGATAGAGAGAAATGTGTCCCTGATTGCAACTCCACTGAGCCTATAGAATTTAACCCGAGATGAAGTTGGCTGAAAAAGTAGTCAAAACATAAACCCAAGGACGTCTATGTAAAAAGAAGTCTTGCCCTTGTAGTATTTGCAGCTCAGCCAGAAGCAATAAATACTAAGACTTCAACATGAAAGCAAAATTCTTGTTAGTTTACTTGCTTTGTTCCGCCAGTTCTTCTTGTGTGCTCCTGAAAGCTTGGATGTATGTGGGAATCAGTGAACTGTTTCACCTACAGCCCTGGATTAGATAAAAGCTTTAGAACACAATCTACCTCACCTTATTTTGGCCCTACTAGAATGGGTGATGATAGCAGCCTGCAGACAACAGTGTATTATAGCCACCTATTTTGGGATGCTTCAAGTCTTCCACCGGAGTTTGCTATCTCTCTCCAATGATCAAAAGAGAGGATCTACCTGTGAGTAACTTGAGAGTAAATACGTTATATCAGGACTTTTTGGTTTCTTTAGGACAAAGATAAGATCCAATCCTTCCCTGTACCTCCAGTGTGTATTCTATTCCAGAAAAGATAGAGGGAGCATGAATGAAGTAATCCAACATGTCACATCTTGAACAACATTTCTTAACATATGACAACAGCAATTTGTGGTGGTATTGATAAGGCACCAAACCTTCAAGCCAGTACAACAGGTAGTCTTCTTTTTGACTGGTAGATTCTTTTTTGCTTCATCATCCAAAATCTGGGCAGGTTCTGCTTCCCGATTGGAGTCCTCAATATTGCTCGATTCAGTTTCCACCATCATGGCTGATTTCTTCACTGAGCAATCTGAAACCAAGAGAAAACAATAGTAAATACAAAAGCAAGTGTTCCAAACTAGAGTTTCTGATGAAAAGTAGTTACAGGAAAATGCTGAAACAAAATATTTTCATTTTAAAGGATTTGGCTCAATGACTTGGGTGTTTCAAAGTGTGTATTTGTTTAAATTCTGAGGTATATTGTTTTGACATATTTATTTTCAAGTGAAGCAATCTTCAATCTCCCCGCTGCTTTCCATTCATCTCCACTCCCTTTTTTCAGTCTAGAATGACTTTTAATGCTAAAAAGATAATTTCCATGAAAAAAAGTAAGAGACAAAGTCTCTGTCTAAAAATAAACTACAAGGGTCAACAAAGCATCAGTGCTGAATCGCAGGGAGTTCTAGTGAAGCTCTGAATTTGTAGGCCACATGGCTTAGAACCCAATCACTATTTTTGTACGTTCTCTGTAGTAACACCAAGCCACCCATTCAACTTACTCCTTCACATTGGCTTGTTTAAATCAATTCTTAATGACAAAATAATTGATTATTTTAGCTACTTGACCTCCTATAAGGAGGTTGTGTGTTTTTTCTTCTCACAGTAGTATACAGGGTTTGCAGAGTGCTGTCTATATCCCCTGATGCATGAAATCATCTGCAACTCAGCAGTTCAGCAGAGCTGCCCCAGTTCCCCTGGGAAGGGAACAACTTGTAGCCACAGAGGAAATATCTTTCCCTCTCTTTAATACAATGTACTTGTTATTGTTGAAAGCCCTGTTTCATAATTAAGTTGAATCTGGTTTTATTGCAATGAATAGTACAATACTTCATTTCTTCTTTTCTCAATATTTAAAACTCTATTTCTGAGACATAAGTAAGCAATTAAAGATAATACTTCAGTGAATAGCTGAAAAGGAAGTCTATGTATCTATTTTCAAAGTTTATTTAAAGAGCGAAAACACTTGCCCGTTTGTGCAACTCCAAATACAAACACAACAGATTTCTGAAGGAAGATCCAGATACCCATGCAGAGCCCCTCGGAAAAAATGGGTTACTTGAAACAAAGCCTCTTCAGATCTGCAGATCTTGACATACAAAAGAGATGGAAGTATTGAAACTAATGACTCCGAATCAGAGCTCAGAAATCATAGCCCACAGGAACAGATTTATTTCACCTTTCATAGTAGCCTCCTCAATTGAGAAAAGGGCGAAAAAGTGGTGGGGGAGGGGAAATCATACAAAGAGAGCTTTTCCATGCTTGAATGGAGCTGAAAAAGGTTAGATGAACTTTTCCAAAGCTGGAAAAAGTCCATCCACAGTTGCAAATTGCTCTGCTACAGGCCTAATGGCAGAGTGACACTCGTCAGAGCATTTAAAGGGTAGGCCTTGCGCCAATGCATGATGGTGAAGAACATTTTTCTTCACTTAGATTGAAGAGCAGTAATACCTAAGAGTGTTTAAGACAAAAACATAAACAGAGTTTTAAACAATTTAGGACTTTCTTAGGCTTAAATTTTGGATGAAAAATTACTTTTCCTTTCCCCTGGTTCCTCAGACAGATAGGAACAAGAAGCAGAGGAAGGGATTTCCTCAAGTCTGCACAAATACCAACAGATGCTTGTGAAATGAGAATTTTAGTGCTCAGGAAAAGTTAGTACACAAATACTTTTCAGCATCTGGTTCTCTGAAATTTATCTGTCCCTGTGTAATCTGAAAATATCAATTTCTCTCTGTTAATATGATACAGAAAGGACTGCGATAAGATGCTTGGTTGGCACATAATTGCAGTCCAAAGGCCTAAAGAAGTGGCTTTTTTTTGGAAGGTATAACGTGACTTAGATTCTTAATATACGGAGGGAAGGAGTGAAGGCAGAGAAACATGAAGATAGAAATGAGAGTCAGAGAAAAAAGAAAAGCAGTTAGGTATCCATACATGTAACTGAAGAAGTTCAGATATTAGCAGGCTATCCCAGTAAATGTTTCAGAGAAAGACTGTGAAGGAGCAAGAGGAGAGGACAGTCAGATTGAAAGTGCTAGCAGGGAATATCAAAGAGCAGGCTAAGCAGTTAGAGGCAAATAGTGAAAAAGGCATCCAGAGATAGAGGTCAGGGTACCAGGCAAGAAAAAGTATTGGGAAAAAAAAAAGAGAGAGAGAAGAAAATTAGGTAAAATTCATCTGCTGTGGGGTAAAAGCTACTTGATGTACACAGAAAAGTGTGAAGGCAGCTAGAAGGTGGCAGAAGCCTCTAGAAGGTGGTAGGTAGCTGGCTCAACACTGTCAGTATGGAGCTTCTCCTGCAATCCAGGGGAAGGACTCTCAGGCAAGAGTGGAGATGACCAGCTCCTGTAAGTGGTGAATTACATGTCTTATCATCGCTTTGCAAAGGTGCTACAGAAGATGGTGGTACTTTTGCTGGGGAAGGGCAGGATGGGTGGCAGGATGCGAAAAGATGATGCAACCTGTGCTGGAGAAATGTTAAAGTGAGATGTGTTCAAGGGTCAACAGTTGGAGCTGCTGGCAGCATGTTCTCTCATCCTCGGTTGACCCTGACCTACATGCAACTCTGCTGAAGACTGAAGAGATCAGGGCTGTGGAAATGCCAGACCACAGGAAGATTAGAAAAAAAGATACAAGGACGATCCATAATTGATTTCAACATACATTAGTTGTTGAGCCTGATGGTTTCAAGTATTGATAATGTTGCTATTTTAGATTTATTTCATTAATGTTTTTTTCCATGTTTAGTAAACCAAGGATCTGGTTACAAACAAAGGGAAAATATGAAACTTTTGGCACCAAATATGATCATTCTGTTATATGGCTTCCCTAAAACCATGATGTTTTGTCTGCACAAACCATTCTGCTGTAGTAATGACCTGAGATAGTTGCATTAGCAGGACAATGAGGTCAGTCAAATAACATATTGGTGTTGCTTAGGTAGTCACTCAACCTAAACAAAAATCACCCTGACATCCTTCCTGAGGGAAGAAAACAATCCTCTTCCCAAAAGCAAGCATAAGGAAAAAAAAAAAAAAAAAGAAAAAGAAAAAGAAAAAGAAAAAGAAAAAAAAAGAAAAAGAAAAAGAAAAAGAAAAAGAAAAAGAAAAAGAAAAAGAAAAAGAAAAAGAAAAAGAAAAAGAAAAAGAAAAAGAAAAAGAAAAAGAAAAAGAAAAAGAAAAAGAAAAAGAAATCTCCCAAAGCCATATTGTGAGAATGGAAGCAAATGGTCTTCCAGTTCACTTTTGCATCATACCCCAGGAACATCTGACAAACAGCTAGTTACACTTGTTTGGTCTTGTGCTTGGTATAGTCCCTCCTGAGAAACACTTTGAGTGGGGAAAGATCAAGGGTTGTAACTAATAATCAGTGCGTATCATCTTTGTTGGTGGGAGCTGAAAGCTTTCATAGCATCATGGAAAGACTGTGGCACCTTGTGAATCTATTTCAGAGTACAGCAGCCAGACTTGGGAAGGACAGCCATAGACTTCTTCAGTGCTTCAGGGTGTATGTCCTTGTAGGAGCCATGGCCTAACTCTGTGCTTGTTAGGTAGGTCTATTCCTTAATCAACACTAAAAATATTCAAGCTTGGTTTTCTACACCCAAATTATATGCAAATTATAATGAATAAGAGCATAAATTTAAATACCTTAGCATGAATAACCAGTAATTAGTTTACAAAGGTCAAGACAATGGTTTGCTACACATCTTGTAGATTCTTATGACGGAAAAATACAATGATGTTTGAGGAATTTTCAGAATCCAACCCAGACACCGTAAGTCCTTGTGCTGTTTCTCACCACAGTTGTAAGATCAGGGGCTCTACCACCATCCAATAGACTACCATATTGCAAATCAAGAGCCAGATTTCATACAGTAGTTCATGGAACCATACTGATTTAATCTAATTGCAGTGTTAATCCAATTGTCTTATAGACTTTTAAATATATATAGAGTTTTAAATAAGACTTTTAAAGTTAATGTAATACAAAAAAAGAATATCACAATGGTGTGCAGGTCTAAATGCTGCTTGCATTTCTCATGGCATATGATGCTTACTGTCCAGAGATGCACATACAAAAATATGATGCCGTCATTAAAGCCATTGACACAACAGGAACGTTACCGGTGTTTTAGTCACAGGAAACACAACTAGTACTACACAGGTAATGCTCATTAGCTGCAAACATTAAATCGCAACATTTTAAGGTTAAGACAAACAAAAATAATATTAAAGAGGTTCCTACCTAGGTTCTGTATCCACAACTACCACATAAATGTTCCGAATTCAGAAAATTCTCTCCTTAAGCAAGTCTGTGCTGGTACTTGGTAGAAGAATCATTAACTTCCAACACAAACTATGGTTTAGGCAGTTTTAATCTTGTCTCCTCCCAGTTCTGCCCTCTGTTAAAGGTCCCAAAATACATGTTTATCCACAGTGGTCAAAAATTAATCAGGTAGAAAACGTGCAAGTGTGTTCCTTCTGTATACTCTTGTGAAACACATTTTTTTCCCTGAGCTTATCAAGAAGGTTCACACCTTCCTGCCATTTATTTTCATAGTCTATGGCTAAAGTCTTTTCATCTAGAACCTGCTAGAAGTGGCCAAGGACTCTCAGGAAGAGAAAATAAAATGTCTCAGCCATATTGAACAACCTGGATGTTCAAGAAACATGCATGCTTAGAAGACTGTTCAGATTTATATGTCAGTGCTATTAACAGCACAGGCAAACCCAGTGTGAAAGTATATTGGGGCTCTGTGTACTTTGGAGCTGCCCTTTACCTACTCACAGCTCTAGTTCATGGAAAACTGAGCTGGTTTTGTGAGAAGTATTTTATTTGTCTTTGCTCTTTTTGTGGATTATGCCTGATTCCTGAGGGTGATTGTAGTAAAAGGGAAGTAATTCTTAAAGTTTGTGAACTCTGACTACTGTCTGCCTGGATATTACACCAAAATGTGCCATTCCTTGTCGATGCACCCTTCCCTGCCAACACTGTCACCACGCCCATACTTTTAATGTCTGTGAACAATTATAACCTACTTAATAATGCTGACCTTTGGATAATCTTGGTTAAATTTTGCCTTCAATACTGTTATCAGTGATACCTTGCACTGTTTATGACTTTTCTGACTCTCAGAGAGTTCCCTTTAGCTTCCTATAACAAGAGACATCATCATCAAGAAAACAGTAGTCACTCCAAAGCTGTATGTGAATGCAATTAAACCGCAAGTATTAGTAAAATTACAAAATAAGAATGCAGGAGGAATCCAGATCACAAATCCAGTCTGCACCTTTTGTAAAAAAGACCAAGCCCTGCCTTGAAGAAAATAAGAATTGTGTTGTCTTCCACTCCCTCCATTTCTAAGGCTACTGCAAAAGACTGGTCTTCTGATACACAGGAACCTTATTTTGATTTCCAGTCATGATCAAATTATAGTCTGGTTTTGAATGGACAGGGTCCTTTAACTTTAAAACCTATTCCTCTCAATCTGATCCTTAGGACTCAGCCTTGGTCATAAGTGAAGAAAGCACAGTTTTTCAACCAGTTTAGCTAGGTAAACAAGCTAATAATACTTAATAATTTACTGAAAAATAGGATCTCTTGATTCTGTAGCACATCCTCAGAACCCTTGGCTACGGTGCTTCCTATATGGATCCATATTTCATCAATGAACTGGCTAAAAATGTATACAATATTCCAGGTGCAATCTCACCAGTGCCATGTCTTGAAATATTAACTATTCCTTATCTCTAGCCTTGTTTGATACATTCTAAGCTCACATATAGCATTTTCAGAAATTAAAGGGTGGTTCCTCATTATCTACAATTAACAGGTATGCTCAGGGTCTTCTCAAAATTTTTTGACCATCAACCATGCAACGTTCTATTTAACATTGTATTCCACTCCTATTTCACCATTCTCAAGTTCCTTTTCTTTTTTTTTTTTTTTTTTTCCTGCCTCTATGATATCCAGAGTGTCCTGTTTAACTCTTCCATCCAACTTTGTGCCCTTGTTGTTATTTCAAAGAGTTGAAGCTGGAATGTAATGCATAATATATTTATACATCTAATAACAGTAATGAAAACTAAAGAGACAAACTGGTTCCTATCTGAGAAACCTAAAATAGATGAGTCTTAACTCTAGGCTTCATCAAAGTTTGGGCTGACTTCTGAAAGAAAGTAATCTTAGAGAAAAGCTTAGAGAAAGTCTTATAACCACAGTATAATTCAGAATAGAGATGGAAACTGGAGCTCATCCTCTGCACGAAAACCAGGACTAACTAAAAAAGTTTGTTGGTCTTGCTCAGGTCTGATCAAGTTGAGTTTTGGATGGAAATCTGCAAGGACAGAGCTTCCACAGCATCCATTGGCACCTGGTCCAGTGTCTCACCACTCTCATAATAAACAAGTTGTATGTGTAGATGTATGTATAATTGGAATCTCCTTTGCTGCAATTAGTGTCCATTGCCTCTCACCTTTTTGCTGTGCATCACCTGTGCACAGGAAAGAGTCTGAAGAACACAGTAAGATCCATCATTCACTCTGCATGATACAGTTTGTCAATATCTGTCTTGTTCTGGAGAGCCTCAAACTAGACAAAATGTTCCAAATGCAGCCTGACAAATACTGAGCAGAGGGAAATAATCACTTTTCCAAATCTTCTTGTCTTTAATAACTGTAGCCTAATATTCAGTTAGCCTTGTAGGCTCAAAGGTGCACTACCGTCTCATGTTTAACTCACCATTCACCAAGAACCAAAGGTCTTTTTGTGCACAACTCTTTTCCGTCTAGCTGACTACGTTGACATATTCTGTGGATAGATTAATTCTATCCCAGGTGCAGGGCTTTGTATTTTCCTTTACTGGACTTTATGAGTTCCTGTCAGCCTGTTTCTCCATCCTCATCAAGCCTCCTCTGCCATTCTGCCTTCCAGCACGTGACCTGGTCCTTTCCTCAGTTTGATGTCATATGTGAACTTACTGAGAGCACTTCCAGTCCTATTCTCCAAACAATTAATGAATGTTGTATATTATCAGCCCCAGTGTTGACAGCTGAGGAACATCACTAGCAACTGGCCACCAGCTGCTCGGATTTGAATTGCTGATCACAATTTCAGATCTAGTTTTCTGCCCACCCTATAGTGGATAAACTACCAGGATAATAAGGGAGTCCGTAACAAAGGTATTGCTAAAACCCCAATAAACCACATGTACTGCTCTGCCGTTGTCCACCAGACTAGTCATCCAGTCATAGAAGGCAACCATCTTAGTCAGGCCTTGATTTGCCTTTGATAAATCCATGCTGACTGCTCCCAGTCACCAGTCTGTTGTGTGCCTAATAATGGCTTCAAGGATAACTTGTTCCATAATCTTCCATAAAGTTCTTTTGGTATTTTATTGGTTCCTTTTATTTGTAACTTCTTGTGCAGAATATTTTTAGTTTTCCATGACTAACTGATAATTAACATGGTTAGAGGGGGGTTTCATTCGCTGTTGCAGACAAAAACTACGTTGTTACATGACGATTTCTTCCATCAGACTACGGTACGAATTAAACAAAACAAAACAAAACAAAACAAAGCAAACACCTCTGCTCCCTAGAACTTCTCTAAAAGAGTCAAGCATATCTTTGCAGTCAGATGATCATGTATGTAGCATTAACTACATGCAAGAGGTCGAAACTCATGGTCCTACAACAGATGTGGGCCTCTTCTTCTGAGAGGTGGTGATACTTCGTCTTGTGTTGTGACATAAAGCATCAACCATCCACTTCAGCAGGCTTCTTATACAATGATTGACATTTTCTAGTCACAAGATAGGCATCTTGGACCTTGCATATTGCTCTTTATTACAGGATGACATATCGTACTTCTGATAATGCATGTCATTACTGATGTTCCCCCAAGGATGCACACAAACACTTCTGTCCTCATCCTTCTTCAAAGGTGTGTCACAAGCTCCACTATTATGCTCTGACTATGTCAAGATAAGTATTCCCTCTTATTTTACTATGTTTTTTGACAGAGTATTACGTTCCCAAGGTTTCGTTTTCAGGTTATCTTCAGATTCATTAGCATACCTACCCAAGGTCTATTTTTTTTTTTTTTTTTTTCCAGAAAAGGCATGGAGCTAAATATACTCTGTAATTTGGAAGTAGTAGAACCTGTAGAAAAAGTGTCACTTTCTTTTTTGTATAGTAAAAGTGTAAAGAGTATTCCTTTGGTTTCTTCATTGTAATGTGGGAATACACAGCAATTTGTCCCAATTTTTTTCCTAGTCCTGTGTATGCCATTAATTTATAACTTTTCAGGAATCAAAATGTCTTTTATACTTTGCTTTCTGTATGGATGAGAATAATTTTTCTATATTCAGATTGCTGTCGTCTACCCTCTCTGCTGAAGCATTCACATTCAAAGTTGACTTCTTGAACCAAGAATTGTTGATCAAAAGTACCAGAATGGGAAATGGGAAACTACTGAAGTCAAATCAAAGACTATGGTCTCACACACAAAAAAGACATACCTCATCTTTTTCTTATCCAAGCCTTCCTATATGACTGTGACTTACACTCATGGGAAAAAAAAAACCAACTGGATTACGTTTGTAAAAATCCCCTTATTAAGAACACTGAGATATCAGTAATTGCTGATTACTCCTGAGACTAAAAACAACCCTTACAAAAGCCATACTAAGATTCACCTTTACCGCAGGAGGTGGTTGCAGACTCCTTCAGGCAGAGGGTGGCAGCAGACTCCCACCAGAAGAAGTGGCTGCCAAGGCACCAGTTTGCAAGGGGTGAGCCAGCAGTAGCAAGGAGCAGCCGACCAGGCAGGGGCCAACTGCAGTAGGCAGCTTTGGTTAGAGCCCTTTTTATTCTTGGGTCACTAATCCCTAAATAAAGAAAATCAATGTATTTTAAAATTTAACACTTAGTTAACAAACTAAGTAAAAGGGATGGTATACAGTTAAGCAAATATTAAGCTACTACAGGAATCCTGAGAACGTAAAACAACTTTACAAGAATGGAAAAGGGTTCTTGGTGCTCCTGTTGCAGCGCATCCAGTTTCAGATTTTGTTGTAGATCTAAGAAGAAATAAAAGCATGCTGACAAGCTGATTTGGTGTCACCATCTCAGCTAGTGACTGGGACTTGTTCCTTCCTCTTCTCAGTGGAGCTTTTGTCTTTTATAAGAACTCATTGATAATTTTGTCATTGCTTTGCATCATGTATCTACCTGGCGAAAAGTAGACCAGGACATGCTGTTTTAATGATATCTATTATTTTTCTATTTAAAATACAAAGGGTAGTCTTTAATGCTGATTGTACAGCTTCTCTTTGCATGAAGTCCTAATGAGCAGCTTGGTTTGGATTTGTTATTTTAGGCACAGAATTGAAGGTGTGCAAATCATTGGCATGTGAGAGTATTTAGACCTTTGTAGGAGCGAGTCCAAATGTGTGCTGCATGATAGCATAACAGGGATGAAATTAATACTTTGGGCGAAATCCTTGGAGCAAAAGCCCCATCATCTTTGCATGGCCTGGAATATTATCTGAGATATAAAGACAGAAAAAAAACATTATGTTTCAAGTAATTGAATACCTGGCATTATATACAGCACAACTTCACTAAGCTGTTCACCTGTCTTGTTACACTAGAGCAGATCTTTTACAAAACTTGTCAAGCCTTGATTTAAAGACAAAATGTGACAGAAAAACCTGTAACATCTCAAAGGCTGTTGTTCTAGTGAAAAAAAAAAAAAAAAGTATCTTATTTCTAATGTAGTTTTGTCCTGTTCTGTTTCTGGGCACTGGAACATAGTGTACCTCTGTCTGCAGAACTAAACAGACTGCATAGCACTTTCATGGGTTTTTTTTCTAAACACGTCCCCATTTCTCATCATCTTCTTCTAGATGTGCCAGCATCGCTGGATCAAGGGTAGGGTTCTGGTTATCACCATGTGCAACAACCTTTCAAAGTTACCTTGCTCAACAGCCATGAGAGGAAGTTTCCTGACCTGGTCACCATCAAGCTGTGAGAATGTGCTCTGCGTGCTCTCCACTAAATCCTTTCCTTATTTATTCCATTGAATGAACTGTATTAATCTTTGATGAGCTGTTGGTTAGCCAGCCTCTTGATGATATTAATCACATGTTGCTTAAGTGAGGTCATTTTAATGAGCACTCTAAATCAACATTAAAGGGGCCCATCTTTAAACTACTTTCATAATTTTCATGACAACTATGGACTTTCTTTCAGATATTGATTAGTGCAAGAAGAAACAACCAACCTCAACCAGACCTATAATCCTTGTAGCCCAAAGGCTCTTGCTGACAGGGGCTGCTCTACAAGAAGGCACAAGTTGGCAGCTGAGGGCCAACCGAGTGCAGGCTGTGCGCTCAAAAGCTGGTCAGAGTCAGCAGAGCTGAGGCAGCAACAGGCACTGGTCCCAGCCCCAGGCCAGTGAGCATCAAGCAAAGTTAAGAAGTCAGGCCCTAGGAGCATCCTGAAAACCTAGACAATAATTCAGGAAGAATGAGGGAGAGGGCTCAGCACATGCAAACCTCAAAAATGGCTCAGATCAAGACTGCATGAGCATGACTAGAGCTGCAATGGGCCTCTAGGGCCCATGGGCAGAGGTGACAGTGGGTTCCAGGGGAGACAGTTGGGCCGTTGGTGTCCTCAGAGACCTGAAACACAGTAGCCAAGGAAGGTTACTCGGAGAAACTGAGGGTCAGCAGTACATATGAGATGTCTACTGCTCTCCCAATGGCCAATAAGTTTCAAAAAGACAAAGAAGTCTTGAGCAGAACCAGGAGGCAAAGGCAAGCACCTAATGACTGACACAGCATTTTCTTTTCTATAACTACCCTGTCTCCATATGAACATAGGTATACAAGATTTCTCTGTGAGGATTTCTTAAGTCCCACATCTGTTGTGTGAAAAGCCAGCTCCTTTGCTTTGAACTTCCCCTCTACTATCTCCCTTGCTATCGATCTTCCTTGTAGTCTTGTGCATATCACACTTTCTCATATGCTCTTTCACTCTCCAGGGACTTTTTCTTTTTCTTTTTTTTTTGGTTGACCTGGGACTGTCTGAGGTGGTCTTGACACTTTAAAGAGTCTTCCATACATTTTTTCTCTTCACCTAGTCACTACTTAAATCTGTGTAAACTTCCATTCCCAGAACTCTACTATTCGTGAAATGAGATAAAACATTACCTTTGTTCATTTATGCTCTACTTGCTAGTTTTCAATATTTTTGTATGCTCTTCTTCTGTTAAACAAGTGCACTCTCTTCATATTTCGCATGGTTATCAATAATGCTTCTCTATTTACAAATACTTTTAAAATACTCACGTGACTTAGCTGCTTGCAAATCTATGTAGTATGCACTTTATAGCTTCTAGAGAGAATAAAGTTCTTTCTTTCAATATTATGCAGAATTAAGATACATGTTTCAAACTATTAAATTGTGTTGTGTCATCAACAGTCAAACCTGCCAAAGTGGTAATGTCAATGTTTTCTCTCAGATGACAGTAATCATGCTGATATTTAAAAATGCTACAATAATTGTTTCATACGTCAGTCTTACTGTCTTGAGCATATCAAGGAAGCAACCTATAATTATTCAGCCTATGTATTATTTCTGATACATTCACACCATTTGCTCTCTGTTATTTGGCAATTCCCTCAGATTACAGGATCGTATATAGCAACTTAATAGTGGCACAAGGACTGAGTAGCTGTTCTACCATCTGTGACCTGAAGATGCTTCACCTCATACTGACGTGTCTTTCCTCTCAAATGCTGGAAGGCCATGAGCTACAGATCAAATGCATTGTTCCCACAGTCTGTTGACCTAATAGTTTTGCCTCATTTGTTAGAATTCCTCTGTGTTTCCCTCCTGACATGATTATAAATGATGTGCCTATAAGTAAGATATATAATGTCATTTGGGAATTGCATTTTTTCCTGGGAGGTAGAAGGGAAAATGTGGCTTATGTCCCCAGGCCTGGTTGCATGTCCCATCATGTGGCATTGCTTGGTACCCTTGCCTTCTCCCATATGTGCCAATTAGGGTCCTTGCTACAAGGTGAAAACATATGAATACCGTTTTTATATGGCGTACACCCTGTGGGTACTTCTTAACAAGGTTGTGAATCCCACTCTGGCTTCAAAGGCTGACATCAGTGGTTGGTAAATCTCCTCAGCCAATTATTTTAACATTCTCACCTTTGAAAATGAAAGGTATTTGCTTCTTTGCAGTCTCTCAATTGTGGTTTAATATCTCTAATTCTAAAAAGAAAAGAAAAAAAACCTGAACTTGTAGACCTCTGTGAGACATTACCACTTGCACATTTAGTTTAAGATGAAGAATTCTGATAGAAAGGACCTGACAGGTCCAATCTCTTAGTACTGAGACCATATGTTCATCTACTATAACAAATGCAAAATATGCATCTCTAGTCAGACACTCATTCATGCATCCACATTACTACTTGAACTATTAAAATAAATAGCAGACTTTAAAATATTTCGAAGTGGGAATGGAGTATGTCTGTTTGGTGACTTAAAACATTATCATTGCCGAAGGGTGAGAGGAAAAGATTGATCATTTTAAAACCATAATGAAGATAAGCCTTATTGAAGCAAATTCTTTTAGAGTAGTCCTCTTCCTTTCATGTGTAAAGACAACAGGGTATGGAAGAAAAGCCCATGTTTTAAAAGAATTATTCACTAAGTACAAGCTTAGGTACATAAGCTTAGGTGATAAACCAATAAATTGATTGTTTTCCTGTTTCTTTCTGAATTAGAGTAGGATATGTTTATTTCTCTTGATTTCTTTCTTGGTGCTATAAGCCAGTGAATTTTCCTGGCCATCTTGCTACTGGACCTGTACAGAACTGCCTCCGTGACTGCTTCAGCATTGCTGAGCAGCAGTGTCCCTGCCATAAACCCTTGTGGGACTGATATGCGCATTAGGAATCATCCCCATTTATTTGACACACATACAACATCAGGCATTGAGTGAACTGCAGATATCCCTCCTTTTTTATTCCAGTGTATGCTTAAGTTGGGTTGTCCCTTTCTCTCACTGAATGTGGTAGCTCATTGCTATAAAAAGTGCCCTACCAAGGAGGCTATGGAAGGCTTCAAGTATCTCTTACTCTCTGGATACTGACACAGTTTGGCAATTTTTGCTGTTTTTATGATGATGCAGTATAAGTGAGACCTGAAAGTGGAATGCCAATTTTTGTGATTCATCCTAGACATAATGCTTCAGTTACATATTCACAAATCTTCTAATTATTTTAGTTTTGTTTGTTTAGTTCAACATCCAGTTATATAAGGCAAAGTGAACAGCCACAGCTCTCTAGTACCCCAGTGCCTGCAGGCTCTGACACCCATCTGGGAGGACAAAGAGCTGGGACAGGAGACTGTGGCTCCCATATTCCAGGCCACTGTCTAAACACCCACCCATGCGGCAAATGGTAGGTGGTACTGATCCTTCCTCTGACAACTGCATTTTCTCAAGTGATGGCTTTAAATCCTTACCTTCTGCAGATATTTGATGCTTAAGCAACATCCTCTTCTTGGTATTCCTACTGAAAGGATTAGCTACTTCTTTAATGGCACAGTGTAAGAATTTATCATTGATAAAGCTAAGTAAATGTCATTCTTATACATCTGTCCGTTCTCATGCATCCCACAGGAGAGGTTCCGCATCTGCCTCTGACCTGTGAGCCGAGGTAGGCAGCAGGGTACCTACTGTCACTGCTGAGATGCCAATATTGTGATGAAGTGTGAAGCCTATCTTTGATCACGTGCTCTAAAATTCTAGTTTCCTTAAAAGACATCATTTGGACTGGGATTGTCACAAGCGTTCTTGAAATTTTGTTCCATGTTAAACAGGTGTCCATTTTACTCCTCATCCTAAATGTATTTAATACCAAATGTTGTCAAACTTCAAAAAAATATATACCAAAGGATACTAGGATACAAATCTCAGTTTCAGGTAGCAAATACAATAAATTAAAAGAAAAAACCCAAATCACCTGGTCTTTGAACTCATTTTATTGTTCCCAAGCTGTTTTTTCACAGTTTGTTTTTTTATTTTTTTTTTAATAAATCATATGTATCTTGTATCACGATGTTATTACATTGCATAAAATGCATGGTATTATTCAGTAAACTGAGTACTAGCAAATAGCAAGAAATTGCTGGAAACCTAAAAAAGCTCTATTTTTATTCCAGTTTCCTTTGGATAATGCTCTCATGGTCTCTTTGACTTCAATGACAACTTTTATTGCTGTTATTGCTGTGCTGTAACAGAGCTACTTGAAGAAGAATCCCTAACCACAACATTTGATGTCTTAAGTGTTATGGGTTGAATTCACGAGATGCCCAGGGGCTGTTGCAGATTTGTACTTCCAGCAAACCACCTTCCTCTTGCCCTGTGCCACACCATTTGTGAGGGCAAGCCATGTGCAGAACAACCCCACACCTTTCAGGTTGCCAAGTTGTGTTTCTTGCACCAGCTACTGTTAGGCTGGTAACATGGTAGATAAGGCTGCATCGCAGCCTCCCTACTACACCTCACACACAGAAGGAAGCCGAGGGGCAGCAGTGGCTGTTGCAACTTGAAGAGGAGGGATGGAGCTGAGGAGCAGCCATAGGAACGGCTTCTTGGCAGGGGAGCAAGCTGCACCTCCCTGGCCATAACAAATCCCCTCACATGAGTGGCACTGGCTTGGCAGGACAAATGGTGAGTAGTGTTTTCAGAGCTGTACATGTGGTAAAATGTTTGTCTTTTACAGTGAATATTACATGAAGGTGACCATTTTTGGGGTGGATGCTAATATACTGCTTCACTGATGATGAATTTTTGCCTGGAACCACCACTCACTGGGTAAAGTCACAGTGGAGATCTCAGTCTTCCTAAAGTCTAGTCTCCTTTTCTGGCCAGTAAGTTGTCTGAATTAAATGATCATTATTGACAAAGTTATCTTTCCTGCTCTTTGTCCCACAGGTGCCTCTCTCCCCATTGGCTGAGAGGGTCTCATCTTGTGGAGAAGACCTTTTCCGGAGAACCCAAAGGACAGCAACGCTGAAGAAAATGGACACCATGCCCAACACCAAAGTCAGCCCCAGGTACACATACCTGAGAGAGAAATGATTGATCAGAGTCTATTTCAAAGGCAACACATGGCTAGAAGGCATCAAGGACACACTCGTATTTTCATGTGGTATGGCTGAGTAAGAAAGCTCTTCAAGCAAGGCAATGACCCTGAAGGTGAGAGTTTGATTGCTCACCAAGGTCAGGTATTGTGTGGTCTGTGGCCAAGAATGCATCTCAGGCATTGACTGACCTCCCCCACCCCAATGTGCTTCAGTGAGAATAACATGAATATTTCTAGGGTAATTAATTTATTTTTGGTTGCCTCATAAACAGTATCAGTGATACCAAGACCATTTGATGCTATTTTTGCTTTACAGTCATAATGACAGTAACAACAGCAGCAACAATCACAGCATTATTCTTTATTAACAATGAATCCCAACTGAGCTTTTGTTCTTTTCCTCAAATTTCAAAACAAGATGTACCCTCTCCTCATGTTTTTTCCTGAGGTTGGGGGGAAGGGCAACCTGTTCTCTCATTTTCCTTTTACATTTGTTCCGTTCTCCATTTCTGGTAATGCCTTTCATGATTGCTGTTCAGATAATTACTCTCCTTTAGAAATAAATTGATAAAGACAACATTCTGCTTGAGCCTCTAGTTAAGCCAAGCATGCTTTGTGGCAACCTTCCCTTCCTTTTTGTGGTCCAGCTCCAATACGGAGCAATAACGAGGTTTAACAGCCCTTTTACTTATTAACTTACTTATTTACTTACACACTCTCTCTCTTAGCAGAGTTGTTAAAAAATAGGGGAAGCTTTAGCATAAAATTGAGGTTTAACTGAATATTTTTTGGGATGAAAACCCAAGTGACTTCAATATTTCCACTTGATAGTGAAATAAAATACTCTACACACACACTTTAAAGAGAACAAACCAAAAGCGAATGCTAAAACCTGAGCATTATAATCAATATTGCTAGTCAGACTCATTTGGCATCAAACGTTTCATTTAAATTTTCTGACAGAAATTCTTCTACCAGTGCCAGATGTAGAGGTACTTAACACAAGTGGAAGAATGAATGGAGAAGAGTGTTTACCTGAGTGCTCTGGAGTCGTAGAGTCTGCATGCTCCTCTTCCCCCACATCTTTTGCTTCCCCATTTCAGGCAAGTTGTATCTATGGCCACTCCATAATACACTGGGGCTGGAATTCCCGCTGGGTGTATTTAACAAATGAATAGATGCAAGAAGGTTACTTTCCAGGGTGACCCATTCTGATCTAGAGACGTGTTCTTGTAGAACATTAAATAGTACCCTGAAACAGCAATGACACTTCCATAACGTTTGCCGGTTTGAGAAATTGTGCCTTGTGCTGCCCAGGCACACACCGCCCTTTCCTCCCTGTGGGGAATCAGGGTGGGGAGGAAATGCAGCTCAACATCAAAAAGGCAGTGGAAGTCAGGAGAAGGAGTGCTGGCCATGGTTTGGTTTTCTTGACCTTGCATGACTCCTCTGGGATAAAAGAAAAAAAAAAAAGAAAAAGGAGATACTTCTCCTTTCTTGAGAGTGATTGGACTTGTTCAGCTGGGGGTTGGGGGTGTCCTATGTGTTGGTTGGGGCATGAGAAGTGGGAGAGACAGCGAGGCTGGGAGCCTGCAGTGGGCTACAAGTATCCAGAGATCCTGCTGTGGCAAAGGCAAACCTACTGCATTGCTTGTGGGAGTTGGAAAGGAAAAGCCTGGACTTTGTGCAACCTGGGGAACCACCCCTGGTTGCCGGACAGAAAATCCTGGCCTACAGGTGTGAGAAAGCAACCAACAGCTTGTTTTGATGTCATTTCACCTGCTCATCCACTTCACCTAAGTCTGCTCTATTTAAACACATGACTTGCTTCTTGCTAATTATTGCCTTTTCCATGAAGACATAGAGGATTTTAGAGTTTCCAGTTCATTGATACCTCAGGGTACCCTTGATTTTAGAGAAAACTTAAAGGTGGCTCTACCACAAGGCTGCAGTGAACCCTACCCTCAGGCACATATGTACTTATATGAATCCCCTTAGAAACTAATGAAAATATGCATGAAAAAATGATCACAAATTCTGAGCCATAGTGGTTCTATTACGCTTGTTGTTGAATAAGGATAGATGAGAAGTAATTTTGATGTTAACTTCATAGTCCAAAGGATCACCTGTCACCTCTATGTACTTTAGCAGTGTACATTTTTATTATCTCTAAGACACAGTTAAACTGTATATATACAAAGCTGCTTCCTTTATTCAATCCTTTTCCTATTTTGTTTTTTAATCATGTAATATTAACTTGACAGTTAGACACCATTCCTTTCAAAAGTTTAATTCCAGGATAAACGATTAGTTAGGAGTGTACTAAAATAGACCCAAGAGTACAACTGGACTTACCAAGTACTCTGATTGCCAGGGTATAGATACCAAGTGCAAATGATTTCAAGTGTGGTTTAATGCATCTAAAAATAAAATTTCAAAATGGTGTTAAATATAAATAAGTGATTGACTGTGGATAATTTGAACACAAACAGAAAGCAAGAGGAAGGAAAGAAATGTGATTTTTTTTTCTCTGTACTGACACTGACTTTACCAGGATTACAGAAATATGGAAATAATGTGATAAAATCAGAACTGTACCTAGGAATTCTGAACATCGATATTCAATATCACTTTTTAAGAAGGTGATGGTAATACTAGCATTTAGTTGTTTCTAATGCAGGACAAGAAAATTGGTTCTGAAACCGTGCGTCCTTGGATAGTCTTATTCAGTTAAACACACTTTTAAATTGTGGACCATAACCCAGGTTAGTACAAGGTATTTAGGCACTCGGTTTTCATTGTACTGTATTTAGGATGAGGATCACACCTTCTGTAAAGGTGAATCTGCCAAGCCATTCTCTGACAGAACAGATCATTTCTATTTTGTACTTTTCTGAGCTTGCAGTAGGGACCCAGCACAGACATCAGTCTTCCTAGTTCCAGATAGGCCCTGCTCCAGCTATGGGTCATCATCCTGCCTCTTCCAGGAGGGTGAAGGTGGTGGGCAGGAGAACAAGGGCCTTTCGCATCCATGGCAGCAGCAGTGTACATATGAAACCACTCAAATTAGTAGGACTCTGCTGCTGCTAACCTCACTGACCATTTAAGTGTGCTATTTCATTCAGCATGTATCAGCCTGACTATTGCAGTACTTAATTCAGCAAGAACTTGAGCACACGCTTTACTCTTAGCACGAGTAGTCTCAGTCACATGATTAAACTGGAACATGCTTGATATGTGGGTTGAGTAACACATGGGTGTCATTATAGTAATTGATAAAACTCCTTGTTGTCACAGTCATTCTATTCAATATAAAAAGAAAAAAAAATGGGCTGAAATTCAGTTGGCAATATGGATAGAAATAGCATTTTGGATGTCCAGTCTATGTGCTCTGAATCAGGATGGACTCAGCTTCTTCATGTAATTGGGGATGTATTTTAAAAAATAATAAAGACATTGCAGAACTAGCTCTCTTGTTCCCCACCAGTGATGTTATATTATTTTCCGATGTAGCTGCCAGAGCAGCACTAAGAACCCATATTGTAAACGATGTTCAGGTAATCTTCTTTTAATTTTGTGAAAATGGAAAAGGACGTTAAGGACATATATGGAAAACAACACAGAAGCACCACGGTCAAGAAATTGTTGTGTGCATCCCATTTTGTAATCTGAGTGCTTTATTCTCTACTGAGAATCACGGTTTATCATCATACAGTCTGTCATAGTGTGCATAGTGTGGTTTGGGCAGTCACTGCCGTCTATGCAGGCATGAAAGTAACATGATTTTGAGCTGGAAAAACAGTGTTTTACCTTTCTATCAGATAAACGTTACACAAGCACACCGCAGCCTAGAAGTCCTTTTAACCAAATGTGAGGATATAGAATGCAAAAAGTGGAAAATAAAAACAATGATGTGTTCCATAGGACTTATATCATGCAAAACAATATCTTCTCCTTCAGATGAAAAAAAAAAGTGTGAACATTTGTATTGTCTTTGCACGGAAACAAGCTGTTTGAGATCCTGAGTAAGAGCCAAATCTCTCAAGGAGATCTGAGACTTCCTTCTCACTGCCTAATCACCTTTTATTCATAGCTTGTGTTTGAACAACAGCTATCTGAATTGCGGGTTTTTTTCTCCAAAACTTCAGGGCTTTCCCAAGTTCCTTGGCAACTGTAATTAGTCTAATACCACTAAAAACACATTTCAGCAAATGACTTGATCACTAGCTGTAAGTATATTTCAGTGATTTCAGTTATGTAACCCTTGAAGTAAATGTCACTAAATCTTACAGGCATGTAGAGATTTAATTGTATTTATGCTCCATGGCAGGTGCAACAATATCTGCTCATCTAAAAACATCAGCTCACTTAAGTACCAGAATCTTATCAGAGCTGACTGAATATTGAATAATTTTTAAAACAGATAATTTGAAAAAATACTTAATGAAGTCTGCAACTTGACCTCAGGCCTGTTTTCAAAGAGCATTTATTTTCTTTCTGGCAACAGAAGGACACTTTCAGTTCAAACAGATTCTCAGGGAAAGCCAACCAGTGATGGATTTCAGAAAAGCAAGCACGAGCTTAAAGTGGAATTGTACCCACAGGTCATTCGCAGAGAAAAAAAAGGGGGGATTGGGATTTAACTTGCAGAAATACATATTATTTAGCTGCACATCAGATCTGGATGTCTTCAATCCAGCAGAAAAACACATAACTTCTCAGTTTCAATTAAATGGCTTGCAAAGTAAAATGATTTTCAACAGAAATAAAATCTCTGGAGCAGAACCAATAACACTGTTTTGCTGATTTCGTATACCAAAATGTTTTAGTATTGTTATTGAAAATGTCTCTAAGCTTTTCTAAATAAATCCATCACACATTAAGCCCCCTGAGAGCAAGTTCTTAGGAATGAGAAGTGCAGGGAACTGTGTGTGAGACAAATTTGTAGGTGTTCAGATACAAACATCTCCTCCCAGACACTTTTGCAGTGAAGACAAGATGGAAAGCAGGAGGTTGAGCATGGCCGAGATGGTTTTGAGGCCCTGTGTGGTATCATACCTGTACATTTTCTAACGTATGTTTTATGGATAGAAAGGGGACATCATGTGAAGACAAAGAGGAGGGAAACTCCATCACTGCATAGCCTTATGCCCATATTTATATACTAAAAAATCCTGCTGTGTCAGAAGCAACCAGAGAGGGCAATTTGGTGGAAATCCTGAAGGCTTTGCTACAAGCTCTCCACTCGTGAATCATGCTCGTCTTGGTGCATGGACAGTTTCAGTGGTGCATAAGCTTCAGTAAAAATTGTCTAAAATGGATTATAATATGATTGTTCTTCTTGGAGTGACTCCTTGGAGAGATAGAGAGAGGTCATGTGTTTTTGCAGTACTCAACGGTAACCCTACAGGTGGGTGGAGAAAGATGTGCAGCTTATATGGTCTAAGGCATATACCTCACTGGCATTGTTTGTAGAGGGCAGTGGAGAAGGACCCTCAACAATTTCTGAAAGTCTCTATGTGAATATTACTTCTGGTTCAAGGACTGTGCTGGAACCACAGCTGAAGCTACATTTCTTTATTTAGGGGTTTCCATATAGCCTTGCTCCGTCAGTTCTAGTACTGGCTTTTTCCATGTGTTATAAAGAGACTGGCAATGAGACAGGGCCTGTTCCAGAGAATTTCATTCAAAAACAAAGAGAATTTTGGGGTAAGAAAACACAACAGTAATAAAGATTAGTTGAACTGCAGTTACTGTTGTTTTGTTTGAGAAGTAAAATGTACCCATCTGGAAATAATTTGGAAATAGGAACTGAGAAAAAAAGCTTTCCAAAACAGAGCAGAGGATCATTTTGAATCCAAAAATTGCAAGAAGCTGACAAAAATCCAGATTAATCCCTGCAAGTGTTATATTGCTTTTGCACTTTCTAAAATTAGCTTAAAAGCTTACACTTGGTGATGGACAAACAGTTCCAGTAGTTGAATACATATTGGAACAATCCCTTGGGACAATCATTTAATAAACGCATGATTATTATGAAAGAAAAAAACCCTCATGCTAAATCTATCTTTGTTTTGAAGAGAAAAATCTGGGCTCAAACAATTATATGGAATAATAAAATGGACTACACAAGAAGAGTTGAGGGTATATAGAGGATTTGGGTTAGATCACCTCTGTGTAGCTGTGCATCTGTATCCACAGCAAATGAGGAAAACTGGCTACCTATAAGCATACATGTGCACACAATGGCACATGCAGGGCTAATTTCCATTTCATGGAGGTCATTTAACACCATTCTGGTAATGTAAAAGACATTCAGGGAAGTGGAACTTGTTATAAATGATAACCAGGTCTCCTGTATTTTGGATGTTTAAAACCAGAAAGGTATTGCTGGTAGAGATAATTATAAGCATATTGTTGCTTCAAAGGTAGAAAACTCATTGTCAAATTGTGAGGACGCCTTTCAATAGTAAAAAAAATAAATATATATATATATATATATATATATATCTTAAAAGCCACTTTGTGTAGCTGAAAATATTTCACAATACTAGAGGGGGAGGGAGACCCAGTTACACATGTCAAAACACCCTGAAAAATATTGGCAATGCTAATAGAAATTGCCTCTTACCTTAGAAGCAGTATGTATCCAGGTGTGCCACCTACTGACAAAGTATATGAAGTGATAACTGATATTACTAGAAAATACAGAAACATTTTTGGACACTCATTTCCTTTTTGACATGGTCCCACCACAGCTGAGGAGCTTCGTGAAGGAGATTCCAAGGTTCCTACACAGCTGCAGTTAAAAAATACCTGGAAGATAGCAGACAAAAGTGTATGATAACCTGAACTGCTGAGAAGTGGATGTTCAGGAATTGCACATCATGCTTTTCCAGGTAGCCAAAAGTTTAAAACCAACTGGAAACGTTTTTTTTTTTTTTTTAAAGGAAAAGTCTTGTTCATTAGAGGAGAAATTTATAAAGAAGCATCTACTATTGATGAATGTATTTAGTGGGTTTTTTTAAACAGTTTTGGTAGCCAACAGCTAGAAAAGAAAACAACCCTCCTATATTCTCTGCCTGGGATTTCTGCTGGAAAGAGCAATTGAGAGTTTTAAATGTGGGTGGCCAATCACTAAAAAAAACCCAAGGAGCTTAGGCCTGGAGAGGACCTGCCTTACTCAATTTTAATCCCCTAGCTCTGACAGAACTGTTCTTATTAGAAAAACTACCACATCACATTTGGAAATGAAAAGTTGTCTTACGGTGTTTTTCCCACTGCCATTGAACGCCTGGCAGCCGGCAAGACAAGCAGAAATGTAGGTAACTCCATTTTCCCCGCAGATGGGGTCCCAGTCATTCATGGAACATTCGCAGCCCGAGTTGCACTCTGAAAACAGGGCCTGCTCGTAATCAGTTGTCCATTTAGTTCTGCAGAAAAAGAGAAATTGCAATGATGTTTTCTAGCATATGAAGAATAAATCATTATCAAATCATGGGTTATGCTCTGCCAGGCACACCTGATCAGGCCTGCTGTCTGAAGTCCATTAAGGTGTTGCCTCTTCACAGCCATGCAGCAGTGTAAATTATTATTACTCTGTTATCAAAAGCTTTTCACAATATCACACCACCTACTGTGAGATAGTAGCTACTTTATTAAGGGGGACAGCTAAAAATGTCTATTCGTGCATTTTCTCAGACTTTCTAGGATTTTAGTTATCTGAGACTTGATACAATTTCAACAAAACTAGGCATAACAGTTTGATTACTCTGATGGGAAAGAGGGGACTGAGCTATTCATGGGAAATGGCCATTGTAGAAGTTAGTGAGGAAATGATCAGAATGGGATTCATCCAAACGGAGAGTCTGATACCTTGCACGACAGCTATCTGCTAGTTGTAGCCATCTGCTGGAGTCACCAAAGGAGCAGCTCCTGGGGCTGCTGTGGAGTCGGTGCTGGAAACTCCTACTAAAAAGTGAGCTTTACAGAGTAATAGCACGGGCAAAAGTGACCACAAAGTCCTAGCCTCTGGTGTACCTCACAGTTAATGTAATGGCTAACTCATGGTTAATCCATTAATCCCTATGTTTTGGGTTCAGAAGCTATTAAATGCCATGAGTTTTTCAGCAGCGCACAGAGTCAAGGAAGAATTAATTGAATCTCACCCCCCCTACTGAGCTCCTCATATTTCCAGAAATCTCTAGGCTCAAAGGATGGGTCCCATGGCAAAGATAATTAGAAAGTAATCAGAAAAAATAATCTTCACTTGTGGCATAAACCCTTCTGGGCTGAAGGCAACAATCACGAACGGGTTCTGACACAATGCCTGCTGGAATAGATGGAGCGGTTTCCACCGCTTTGAATCAAATTTCTGGGAAGCATATTTAGGTCAGTCATTCTCTTTTCAACAATGTATACTTTGTGGAATAAAATGAGGAAGAAGTTGGGTTTGCAACAGCACTTTATACTGAAGCGTGCCCTTCCCAGCATACCCGTTGTACGACACGGTCAGTCCGGCCACATCCGAGTTCTCACAGCCCATCGCAAATAATGAGAGAAGCAGAAGGTAACCAAAGAAAGATGATCCCAGGGAGAGTTTTGCAGCCCCTAAAACACTGATTCTGAATTTTTTCATGATCAGTCCCCCAGACAATATGCCAAAGGCAACAGCAGGAATGTTGATAAGACCTGAAATCAAACAGAAAAAATTGTATTAATGAAAACTCCAGATCAATGCACTGTTTTCCTCAGCCAGAAAAACAGCAGCAGCAATAACATGCAGCAACAAAATATGAAAGATCTTCAGTCAGGACATTTTATTTGTCTGGACTTTGATTGTTCCTAAAAAGGTGCTGGGACTGCTTTTGAAAACTTTCTCCTAGGGAAATATTTCTTTGCTAGTACTTTGACAGAGAGATTTTATATATAAGGTTTAGATAATTGATGGCAATCAAGTGTAAGAGCATCGAAGGAAACAAGAAAAACTGGGTGACCATTAATCCTTACCTGGGCAGCTTTGCTCAAAGCAGTGTCCATATTGACAGACATGGACAACAAGATCAAAACCCCTTCTTGTTCAGTATGTGCAAAAAAGATGTAAATATAAATCACCGTGACTGATACTGCACAGTCAAGCAAGGTGCCCTTTCCTGGTTTCATTGTTACTGAAAATTATTTTCCCAGCTTTATCAGCCAGTCCCAGCACATTAAATTCTTCCCTTGCACAGGGCTGTGTATGAGGTTTGCAGCTTTTAATTCATGCTGACACCAAGCGGTGCTGAGTTGAGTGAGCACACAAAACCCATGCAAGTACGAACACATACGTGCATTCATATGGCAGATGATGTTTCAGAAGTCTGTTCAGGGGACTGGAGGTATTATAATATGATTTCAAATGACTTGGAATAAATCACCAATTTACAACATTAAAGTCTAATCTGCCTGCTAGGAGATGTACTTGGATCTCTTACATTTCTGACTCAAGTCAGTGTTTGATCTACCTGTACACAAGGAAAAAAATCAGTGCTTAGAAGAGATGCTAGTAGCTATGTCTGATTTTAGAAAAAGCCTTAGTTTATATAACAAACCCAGGAGTTGTGCCTAGGCTGAGTACCTGAGCCCAGTTCAGCTACTGACAAGGTTCAGGAAGCTTCACTGGGGCAGCATTTTTCACTCTGCACATACACGAAAATTTTATCTCAGGGGATTTAGAAGCAGCATCCAAAATGCGGCATATGTAAATTAAGAGTCACTATACAACAGGTTTTCCTGTTCTTTTTGCTTATAGGAGGGGACTGGGATTGGAACTGGGAGTCATGTAATGCACCATAGAGGACTCACGCTCTGCCTGCCCATTCCTGTACACCCCTTTTGTTCGTGACAATCTAAGTCCATTGCTTGATACTGGCATCATGGTGAGGGAAGTGGGAGAAGGGAAGCAAAGTGTGTATATTTATGGAAAATCATACATACACAGCAGAAGCTTTTTTAATTTCTTGCTTATCCCTTGGGTTGCAACTGCTGAAAATTACCCTCTCATGACCTGCAGCTGATTTTTTTTTAGAGTGCTTCAGATTGCTCTGACAATCTGGATATCTGTCAGAGAGATTGTGTTAGAAATTGCTTTGTTTTTAAACACACACACACATACACACAGAAAAAAAAAAAAAAAATGAGGTAGGGAAAGAAAAATAGACCGTCTTAGTTCTTATTGCAGGGATGACCACTCAGCCAGCATCCTTCTGTAGCCCAGGAATCAGACATTCTCTGTTGCATATTGTCCCTGTGCTTTGTGAAATCAGATGGATCTTAAGCCTCACTCAGTTTCCACATACCTGAAAGTTTAGCTCCAGAAAATCTTTAAATACAATTAGAAATACTGGACTGAATGTAGCAATTGTTTCCTAGACTTTCTCTGGCCATTGACTAGGCTAGAAGATTTCTCCTTACTTGGAGGAGTTTCATGCCAGGAAATTCCAGCTTCTATCTTTAAGGAATTAACATAGCACAAAGGATCAATACAGCTTTTCAGCAGATATATATACCTCTGTTGCTGTGCAACAAATGCTGCTCTGGAACAGGCAGTTCCCTCTGTATTGGATAGACATGTCTCTTTGCTGTGTAATGCTATTGAGTCCCAGCACCTCAGGAGCTGAATCCAAACCTGCATGCAGGTTCAGCAACTGGGCGGTGAAGTTCACTGTCCTAAAGACATCTCCAAAAATAGCCACCTCCGCACCCAAAGGTAGAAATCATGTCTCTCTCTTGTGCTGTACGAAAGGGCTTGGGAGACTAACTTCATCACAGAGAAAGGCTCTTAGGTAAGGTTAGGGCAGAAATACCTGTTATTCCTCCACCAGTGTTGCACTGAGATAATGTTAAGTTTTTAACACATGTATGTTGTGATCACTCATATGACTTTGACTTCCTTTTATTTAACACCAAATTCCTCAGAAAGTAAGAAATCACTGACAATATCACAACTACTTTATGATCGGTCCTTTAGCACTCACTGAACTGATCATCATTTTGTGAAATAAATGGGAAGGGAACAGATCTGTCTCATGACAAATTTTTGTAAAGTATTCAAAAATTAATTATCTTTTCAATTATTCTCCTGTGGTGTACATACATTATTTTTCAAATTTCTGGTAAAATAAGGGAAATAAGGTATGAAATAATGTAATCTTTCATAGTTATTCTAGCGTAGATAAACTCAGACCTAACTAGCGCTAAAGCAGGAATGAAATAACTTACCTTCTGTGAACTACTACTTAGGGCCAGACAAGGAAGGAGAAGAAACAAAAGTACCCTAAAATTTCAATTTTCTGTAGATGTATATAAATTCCACTCCTAAAATGTCCATTTTTAAGAGATCAAGAAGCAGATATAACTTTACCTATAACAAAATTAGTTTTTGAAGAAGTTTGCCCATACTGTTGTTCAATATACTTTGGCTTATATGTCACCATGCCAATTAAAGAATTGAACTGAATGATACTTGCACACAAATACAAAATGTAAACTGGATTCCCAAAGAGGTTCTTCAGTGATGGCAAGAAGTCTGCAAGACAAAATGACAGAAATGACAACCAGGCTAGAGAGACAGTAACTGCTGTGAATAATGCTTTGCAACGTGTTTGCTCCTTCCCAAGAAGGACTGCAGAACATTTCAGAAGGAATCCATGAAGTTCCACGATGCTCCTAAGAGCTCTCACATTTCTGTATGGGGGATCAGTGGGGCAAAATACTAAGCATTAATATCCCAGAAAAGATCTCTTGGTTTAAATATCTTCTTTTGATCGTAAACCAGGACTGATTTGGTTTCTATGTGTCCTAAACAGCCACAGCATCTTTTTGCTTAATTTTTTGAGCATAGGGTGTTCAGCACAGCTGACAGTAAGCACAGACATATTGAATTACAGATTCAAATAGTGAGGGAAATTATTTTGGCAAAGTAGGGCCAAGGAAATGCAATTGTGCAGAACAGCTCATGTCTAAATCCACTCAGCCTCCTAAAATACTGTATCTAGTCTGTGCCCATCCTTATACTGATCAGATTTTGCATGTTTTTCTAAAAAATCACCTAAAGAAAAAGGTTTAGCAAAAACTGAGATTTTTTTTTATCCCTATTTCTGCCACAATTACCATCTGTGAATTAAAAATTTTTGCAGCTTCATGGTATTTGCTGGGCCACTAGCGTAATTTCACAAATCTCAGCTGGAGAAGTTCTGCGTGCAAGAGCAGATCCAGGGAACTATGAAGAGACCCTTTTTGTGTGTACTAGTTAGGTGGAAAGTGATGCCTGAGGGAAAACAGCAATTCTGAGGCCACTAAAATATGGTCTGAGAAGGTATAAACTTTTAAGGTATAAAAGCTGGTGAGAGAAAGACTCAGAAAAGAACTCTAGTGACTTGCCTTTTACCATCTCAGCCATCTTCAGTTGTTGTTGATAAGAGTTGTGTTGGTCCTTGTTATCCTCAATGATGAACTTTGACTGTTCGGAAGAGGTACTGGAGTCCTTTCTGCTCTCTGGTTTTGGGAGGTGCCTTGGCAGGAACCAGAATGGGATGCCGGCCAGAACACTAATCACACCTGCGATTAAGTAACCCAGCCACCAGGCTCCCACCCACTGCACATCCTTGTGAGTTATCGTTACACTGTCTGGAGAAAGTAAAAAAAAAAAAAAAAGGAGAAATAAACAAATGGTTTTTGGGAATGTTTGCTGATAACAAGAGAGGTGATTTGGGAGGGACTTTCTCCAGGGGAATCCACCCCTGCCCTTGCCAGGTTTGGCTGTGCCTTGTGTTTCCTTGCCAGGTTTGGCTGTGCTTTGTGTTTCTCTCTCAGTGTTGCAGGAACAATTGTGGGGTGGCAATATGGACTCGCTGATTCCTGTGACACAGCAGCAGCCTTCCCACTGTCACCAGGGGGTACCCAACCTTGCCACTCGCATGTCCCCAGAGAGGCTGCAAGGACCAGGACATGGGGTAGTGCAGGTGACCAGGCTCTTGCTGCTAGCTGGGTTGTTCCACTCAAAAGAGCCAGAGAAAATGGGTTGGAAGGTGTTTTCTTGAGAGGAAGGAAATCAGGAGCCCTCGTACCCAATGCAAGACCTCTTTTCCAGGCAACAACGGTGTACTATGAAGTGCACACACACATCTCTTGGCAGGATCCTGAGCTTCAGTTCTGCCTCCTTGGGATGCCTGCTGCTCTGTGCCAAGCCTCCTCACCAGGGCATCTCCTGGGGATCACCAGCTGCAGATCTGCTGAGGCTGAGCAAGAGTCAGGCTTCCTACTTCCTCCACATCTATCCTTCCTGCTAGACTTTTCTGCATGGCACACTGCACTGCTCTCATCCTTTTATAAAATGTCCATTCTACCCCGCCAGCCCATTATGCCTAGAAGATAACTAGATAGCTTTTGGCCTAAAATAGGATTGGAGCCTGGCTGAATTTTTTTTAAACCTGAGTTTTCTGACTTACCCAGATCTACAAAGCCAATGTCAACATAAAGTTTGGCACACAGGGATCCTAGAAGAAAGCCAAATATTGGCCCTATGATTGCAACTGTCTGTACGCAGCCTGCAATAGAAAACAGGGCACTGTTATGCTTCTGAGTTAAAAAGAGTGCTGGTTCTTGCTGTACCTAACAAAGCATGACCTATGATGGGTAACAAGTGATGCAGTCTTAAAATATGGAACCAACATTTGCTCTCTGGCACATTAATTACAAAGGTCAGAACATTTTCAAAAAGAAGAAAGCCAAAAAAAAAATTTCCCCCACTACACTGGCACTTTGAGATTTTTGGTATCATCCAATTAAAGCAAGAAATTGAGTCCAATGTAAAAGAAGTCAGGGGACTTAATGTCCTGAACTCAATAGTAAAACCAATCTACAATTGCTAGCAACTCTTTAGCTGACTAGATTAAAGTAACTGGAAAGCAAGTGTCAATTATTTAAGTTAATTGATTACTTTAAGTGGTACTGGGCCCTGAATAGGCTGAAAAATCGCTTTGGTTTGGTACCCAGTATTAATAGGTTTCAATATACCCTCAGCCAAACTTCTGAGTGTTTTTAGTTTTCAAAACTGATCTGAAAATCTGGGAGCATGAGGTTTTGCCTTTTGCCACACTGGAATCTTGCCAAGACAAGATGCTGATGGGGAAGGACGTTTTGCTAATATTTCAGGTGAATGTGCAGAGATTTTCAGGGAATGAACACAATAAGAAAACAGTGACAACTTTTCATAGCCTCAGCATTATTGTTTATAATTCCACCTGAGTCCAGAGGGAAAGTTTTGAGTGCCTGCTGAAATTCTATTCTAAGTGCTTAAAATAGTACATGTTTTTTATTACTTTCCAGAGAACTGAATGTGCACAGAGTCTCAGCAGTCCACATCAGGAAGAATTAGGAAAATTTGGGTAACAGCAGGAATCTAAGGCCAAATTTTTTCCTCAAATTAAGATAATGGAACTGTGCTGGTATAATTAAAAGGGAACTAGGTCTCTTGAGTGTACCTGACTGTTAAATAAACTTTAATATTAGAAATGATGCAAACAAAACAATCAGGGCACTTTAATTTAATAACACTCATTCCATTATTCAGAAAGACTCTGTTTCCTCTGGAGAAAAATCTATTAGGAAAAAATAATCATTATTTATTTTACCAATGTATAAGGCAGCATTCTCTTCAATGGCATGATCATCAATGTATGTAATTCCCAAAGGCTGGATAGGAGTTTCACCTATTCCACGCAAAAGATTTCCCAGTAAAACATAGATCCACATGGAAGAGCCTGCTTCTTTTTCACATCCTGGGTACATCATAAGAGAGACAATAATGATGTGGGTTTACTACATTTTGACACTGAATGCACATGACTTCTAAAATGTTTCTGATGTTGGAAAATCAATATGAAAACCGTGAAAAACATTTTGTGACATGTGGAAATGGCAATTTTAACCAAATCAGCTTGAGGTGGACACATGTTTAGCATTAACTGCTTCAGCCAAAGGTAGTAGAAGTTGGCCAGTTTTACACATTTGTCACCTCATCCTATTTTGGAAACCTTTTTCACTTCCTTCTAACCAAAATTGGGATTTTGTAATGGAAAGATTTGGGAAACATTGACAATAGTGAGCACTGCCGGCCACATGTGCAAGCACACACGTGATTTGTGACGGATGGGGTTTGATTTGTTCACTTAAACCTTGTTCATGGCCGGGCATCAAGGAGGAAGACTTGGGAAGCTCAACACACCCAAGGGGGAGACACCTTTCTGATATGTGCATTGCGGTCATCGGGCAGGGAGGGAAACAAGAAGGGGAGATCTGCAGGCTGTGAGACCCAAGCAGCTATTTCCAGTGGGATGAGGATCCAAACAACATTTCCTGGCAGAGGGAAGATCATGACATTCCAAGGTCCCCATGAGAGTTTGTCTGGTGTTCCTGCAAGCCACGAAGGTGCAGAAAGTTGCTGGAGGAGACAGTAAGGCTGGAGGAAAGGCTGCAGCCTGAAAACAAACATATTGGCTGTGGGCAGTGGCAGTTATTTATTTATTTTTAATAAATTTGCCTCAGCCGGTAAATCTGGCTTTTCTGTGGGAAAGATTCCTATTTACTACTTTTTTGCATTCTAATAAATTATTGCATGAGAGTTTGGGAGCCTTTTGATGTATTGCAGTGTGTTTATTACAATATTTAACAGAGATAGTTCTCACCTGCATTTATTTTTGCTTGAGATTTTTCCCAGACTGAGGTTGGAGTTTGGTTTTTATCTTGCAGACATGGAGAGATGTTTACAGTCGAATTAATTGTGGAATGGAATCTTTCATAGCGATATCTGTTTATAAACCAAAAAGTTGCTTTTTACTTTTCCAACGTATAAGAAAAAAGCAAACAGATCTGTTGCTGCCATGGAAGATAGGCCCATAGCACTTAAATGCAAATTTCATCAGCAATCAGTGTTGCCAATGATGATTTACTGTGCATAGATAGAACTCAGTTTACATTGCGATAGTACATGAAAACGGTCCCTTTGGTTCTCTTTGTGTCACAGCAATGTATTTCAGATTAACTGGGACTTTGTTGTGATGCCTGAATCTGTACATAGAGAGTATCAGACAATGGGTGTATAGGCTGGCTGGTGTTTGTTACTCAGATTGTCTTCCTGAGTTTAGTCATCACTTAATCACTGAAGCAGCTTCAACAATTGTTAAACCATGTAAAAATGTGGCTGACCAAGATCACAGACTAATAAAACGATAAGTTGATTACAACTGAGACTAGCATATATGTTACATTATTTGCTCTACATTAGTAAGTCTTTTCACAAAAAATATTGAATTGAGTAACCATGTCCACATGTGCCTATTTCTATGGGCATCTTCACAATCAATGCCTAAATATTTTAGTGAGCTAAAATTCATTGTGTATAGTCCAGTTGGAATATACCAACCACTTCACACTTACCGTCCCATGAAGAACTGGGGCATTGCAATTAGGAATGTTCCAGCTGACATAATTAAGCAGCCTGTTCCAATTATTCTTGGCCTGTGAAGCTTCGCTCCAAAGTAGCTTACCAGAATTATGATTAGGAGGTTCCCTTTGAGAGTACAAAAGGAAAACTGAGTTTTAGGGTTTGTTGATAAGAGATTCCCTAAGATAACGGTTTCTAGTGTGTGGCATAGGCAACAATTTAAGGGGAGAGGGCTGACTGCATGGGGTTGGTGTTTTGCTCTCTTTCTGGGCATTCTTACAGGAGTGCAATGCCTTCTGTGATGAGAAAACAATAAACTTTAGATGAGCAGCTGGAAAAGAGCAGCATGACTGTGCCAGTCGAAGAGAACAAATAACCAGGAAAGCAGGAAAAGAGGGAGTCAAACAGAGCTTTATACACTTAGGCTAAGATTTCATTCCCAAGAATACCACAGTCCATGGAACACCCATGAGATAAATTCAGTGATCTGAAATCACAAGACACAATGTCACACTGGAAGCCTTAGAAAAGAGGGAAGGGGGTGGACTGGAATATGAACATAGATTACAGTTAGAAGTTTGTACTCTTGCAGCTTAAGGAATCACAAAGGGTGAACACTTGTAGGGAAGGTGGATTGCTGACAAAAGGAGAGAGAAAGCAGAAATCTCTGCAGGTAAGCTCTCACTCAACTGTCAAAATTTCTATTAGTATTTATTAACCAGTCACTAAGCTTATTCAGTTACAACATATTTAGGTCTATGTTGAATTCCTTGTATTAGCAACTCTATCCTATCCAATGCAGTCATACCAACAGTCACGTTGATTTTTAATAGATGAATCTTGCTCAGTTTTAAATCTTTCTCAGTTTTAATGTTTTAAGGAAATTCATACAATAGTTTTTCACAACAAATTGCGTCACTTTTTTTTTTTTCTGAAAAAAAAATCGTTTCTACAGCACATACCAATTTCAAAACTGCCATCAATAACACCAACCAAAGAGGAAGGGATATCAAATCTTCTTTCTATTTGTGTAATAGTACTTTTTAGATAACTTCCTGACAGTGCTTTAGCAAAATAAACGAAAGACAAAGCACCAAGAAATATCTGTGAAAGAAATGGACAGTGATTAAAACCAAGCAGTACAGAAAGATTTTTAAATTATTTTTAAACAGTTTTTACATTCCCGACTCTTTCTTTCCCAAATAACTGTGTCAATATTTTTCCCACTTTTATGAAACATGCTAGATTGCAAATTTATCCATTTCTTACAAGCAATAATGATATAAACTGAACTTGCTATCAACCACTGCTAGCTTCAGGTATTTGCCAAAGTTACTGATGTTTTGAAGGACAGAGACATGCATCACCCTCCTGATATCTCTAAGGAGGGGGTATCTTACAACAATAACTATAAGAGTAAATGTAAAGTGTGGCTTGGCAGAGAGCTGTGTTGCTGTTTGGGCATTATTTAACATAGGCTTTTGCAATCAGATGGAATTTTGAGCCCTTCTCTGGCAAGCTGTTCCCACTGAAGTCCACGGTGGCCAGGAGCAAGTTGTCTCTGCCACATGTGACGTGGCCCCATGACTTGAACAGTGACTTCCCAGGCAATTCTCTTCTAGGTTCATCCTTTCCCCACCAGATCTTTTGTCTGCTCTAATACAGAGATTTTTCTTTTGAGTGCATGCTGCATTTTGCTGAGGGAGAACCTTTTTGCATTTTTCTATTTTGTAGAGGCAGTTGTTTTCTCTTCGTTATTGCTATGTATGTTTTAGTGTGTTAGTCTGAATCAGGAGTGGGCTTTGGAAATTAAACTCCTACACCCTTCACTGTGCTCTGGTGCATACAGCAAATGTGCAGACTGAATCCCTTTTATACAAAATTAAACTGAAATGTGTACTCCAGAAGGCACTACATTCACTTCAACAGCTAATGGCTCTTCAGTCTCTGGAACAAGTCTGGAGCTGGTTCAGAGTAACTCCCCACCTTGAAATGAACACAGAGGGAGTGCAGGTTCCTTAGTATAAACTGTTTCACTCCTGTAGAGTTATTGCATATATTTGCTTTCAGTAAAAGCAGCCTTACAAAATTTGAAAGCTCCAGAGATACTCAGGCACCATGCGATTGGCACATTGCTTTCTAACTCCAGATACAGGTTGTGTTGACTGAATATATAGGGGTGCTCTTTGCAAAAGGTGTTTTAAAAAAAAAAAGCCAAACCTTAAACCAGAAATTAAAAGACAAAGTAATGTTTCATATAAAGAGAGGTCTAGACCCTTGTCCTAGACCTTAGGCCTGCTCTCTGAGCAATCACGCTTTCAATGAGCAGGTGCTCTGCAGCAATGTACTCACCTCCAGTGCAACAGTCCTTACAACATCTCATTTGACAAGGCACATTGGTAATAACACTGGCATCACTGTTGAATGCAAATTCTCATGTTAAGGTTCAAATACATGTTTGTGTCACATTTAACACACTTCATTTTATCCAGTGCTGGTTCTTCTTCCTTTGTAAACACTTGTGGGTAAATAAACAGTATTTGGCTATTTCCCACAGTGAAGGCTCTAAAAAAGCTTTCTAGTAAAAAGATCACCATAGTATTTTACATTTTCTGTGTGTTTATGCCTTTGGATTTTACATAGCAATGTGAAAGCAAACAATTTTTTTTCACAGGAAAATCATACAGGTCAAACTACAACTTCAAAAGTCTCTGTCTCTCTTTAGCACAAGTTTTTCTATTGGGTTTGCAACTGTCCCAGGAGAGAAACGGAGACCATGTGCAGTGGTAGGAAAATCACTCCTGTTTTAGACCTGGGACAGAAAGGTACACATAATTTTACGTTCTCCTGTGGTTTGTCAATGACTGTAAGTAAAAATTTCACCCCATCTTTCTGGTTAATAAAGGCAATCTTTACACATGAGAAGGCTGATAGGTGGTATAAACAACCTGTTGAATCTACATATTGTTTTGGTGACATGTTAGGCAAATACAGATCTGAAACAGACTGTTTGTGACTTAGGAAAAACAATAATTTCATACTGACTCATCAAGACATAATCAGAACTAAAAAAGAGTTCACCAAAAAAGAGGTTTTCTTAGTCTCTACTGGAATAGGTTAATCATACCTGTTTGGATTCGCAGAACCCAGAAATTTTTTGAACAGAAAGAACCTGAGCTGAAATATTATTGCTTTTCCATTTTCGGAGCTAACAAGCTGATTCCTGACTGGTTAATCTGTGCTGGAAGTTTTATTCAATGAGGGACTTGGTTTACTGTTGCAGTAAATGAAGGAACAGTTATAGAATTATTTTTATGCTATGAATTTAGTTAATGCAATTCATCTTCTGTTTCAAAAGAGGACTCCATTTCTGGGCCTTTAAAAGATCAGACAAAGTCAAAGTGAATATTCAGGAATCAAAATATTTTATAGTAGTCATCAGACTCAATCCCACAACATCTTAACTGCTTTGCATAATTATGGACTTCAGGTCAACTGTTGCTGAAGTCATTGACTGCACTGGGAGCTGGACTAGTATGTGGAAGTAGATATATGTGTGTATGTGTGTGGGAGGAAAAACAACAGAAATATGTGCAAGACGAAATGAACTGGGTAAGGCCAAAGACTAATTTTCTATATAACTCAGATGATAATCTCATCTCACCATTATATGGTGACTTGTTGAGACCTCATCCATGAGAGTGTCAGCGTTTTCCAGCCTGGCTTTGGAAAGCAGGTAGAGACAGTAGGCAAAGCACCATGCTGCATCCTATACCGTGGTGTCCCATCAAGGGAGGAATGCTCCTCCAAGGTGCAGTGGTCCTACCAGCAGGTAGGTACAGCTACAAGATGAGGCTTAATGCTGGGAGCTTCCATTGCCTCGAGGAGGTACTTCTCATCAGTGAGAGAAACACAGATGCAGATACTTCTACAGTTTCATTTCAAAGTCACTTCATGTAGTGCTCTCTCAAATCAGGAATATTGCAACAATACTTTAATAAAATGGCACTCAAAATACATGGACCATAATTCAAATATTTTTCAAAGCCCAGAAGACTACCATGGCTACAATCTTACAAAAGCAATCTGTACTAACAGCTGCCTGTGCTAAGTGTCTGCTGATACTCCGTTCTTAACTTTGGGAAAACAGGGTCATACAATAACAAGGATATAGTGACCTTTCAGGCTGACCCTTGAAGACACGCAAGCCTCAACCAACATGTTACATTTGAACATTGCCAAACATTAGGCAAATACAGATCTGAATCAGACTTTTTTGTGACCTAGAAATATTTTTTAAAATTTCATACTGACTCATCAAGACATAATCAGAAGTGAAAAAGGGTTAGTTTACAAAAAAATATAAGAGGTTTTTAAAGTCTCTACTGGAATATTCAAAACCACTTACTCTACCTTTATACCTCCACAACATGACTGTTTTTCCTTGGAAGCAGAAGATTCAGATTTGAATGAAGATCGGTCAACAGGCAGGATCGTGTTGTTTGAGAAAAACTGAGTATTTTCTTTTGATGAAATCTCCATGATGATATCACCTACTTCTAAACAGAAAACATGGAGAACATTTTAAAAGGGCATCGTATTAGCTCAGCCTCAAAAGCTCATCACGTGACAGAAACACCCCTGTACTGTTTTCCCTACAACAGCAATTATCAAACTGGATAACAGAATCTGACCAGTGCACTGGATGTTTAATTATGGAAATTTGCTATGCACTTGCCTATAATAATGAAGATTAAATCATACTCAGCGGACAGTCTTCATCTTCATTCTCCAACTATCACCAATGTGATTTCATTAAACATTTGACCGAGCATTACCGGCAGACTAAATGAGGTTTGTTAACATTTTAAACAATATTTCTGGAGCCTATAAGTAAGTTCACATTTCTAGATGTGACCATGTCTGCAGAGATTTCTCAGAGCTGATCTCTTATTTCCCATATTTCTGGGACATTAAATAATTAGATCAAAGGAAATGTAGCCCCATTAATGAGATTGAAACATTTGTTCTAATTGTCTGATGTCAGCTAATGAGTTTACACAAGAATAAAGAGGTTTAGTTCCCTTTACCATTTTAGATAGGACTTTAGGGCTCAGTGGTCAGTTGTTACAGGAAAAATGTGAATTTGCTGCTTTGCAGGTAAATACAAAGAAGTAAAGAAAAACATAAATACTGCACTTTGAGAACAAAACATATCACTAATTCTTAAATCTCTACTTGCACACTGCAGTACTTTGTTCTTAATTTCAATCTCTAAATCAGATCTGAAAATATTTATGAAATCAGCTTCTGTGTTCACTTTTAAACAGCACTATGTTTTATAGAACTGCTGGCTGAAAATATGAATAGGAGAAGTTCTTATTCTTGTTTGTCTAAAGACACAGATCTTACATGAATTTAAAATACATATAGTTTTATTTATATGTATGTATGAATGTACGTACATGTGCATTCACGGCTTCCCAAGGGTCTGTGCAGTACATACTTGGCTTCCAGAAATGTATGTGAAAATAACAAAAGTATATTTAGATGATAAGATTTGTTCAGACTAATAGTTGCCTGGGCTCTGCTAATATACAGGCAAGGCAAAAAGACTGTGGCTTTGGTAACAACATTTTCACTAAGATCTCTCCATGGCATCAGATGAAATAAAAGCTATTGACTACATATGAGAAATACTTGCATTTGACACTGCCCTGAGAGGGACTGTAATGCACTTCATTTAAAAACAAAAAACAGTACAAGAAGAATTGTTTGGTCTTGCTGCAGAAAACTTCCACGGTATTCTTGCTCTGCTGCTGATTTTCTTTCAATTTTGTGAAAGTCACATTTTCTCTCTGTGCCTCACTGCTGAACTTGTACAGTGGAGAATGACCAGTGTGCACCTCAGCACTCATATCAGTTTAAGTTCATCCACATTTGTGATCATGGGTATGGCACTCACCTAATGTATGCTGCCATGTAGGCATATGAAACAGCCTTTAGCTTAAGGTTTGCAATACTCTGTATATTACTATTGTAGCAATAAAAATAATAATAAAAAATAAAATAAATAAAAGGAAAGGAAAGGAAAGGAAAGGAAAGGAAAGGAAAGGAAAGGAAAGGAAAGGAAAGGAAAGGAAAGGAAAGGAAAGGAAAGGAAAGGAAAGGAAAGGAAAGGAAAGGAAAGGAAAGGAAAGGAAAGGAAAGGAAAGGAAAGGAAAGGAAAGGAAAGGAAAGGAAAGGAAAGGAAAGGAAAGGAAAGGAAAGGAAAACATCTGTAACACAGATGAAGTGAATTTTACTTATGTTTGAGCAAAGCAGCTTCCAACTTCAAAAGGTCCAGCAGAGGAGCAGGGGGCTTGCATGATCTCCTCCACTGCACTGCATGTGCAGGGTTGATTAAAAAAATATGCCATGGAGGGTTAGGGATGGACTATGACACACTGATGCTTGGCAGCAGCATACAAGTTCATGCTATACTGAGTTGGTACAATTCTCAAATGGACAGTGGTACTTAAACAAAAATTATACTCAGCGGCTTAAAAAAAAGTATTAAACTATAAAAATTATTGCAGTTTCTTATCATACTCTGTCTGGTAAATGGAAACATGCTAGGAAGGACTGACAGCCATACAAATTTCAGAGTCTTTACTGTATCCCTAATTGTTCTATGGCACAGCTTTAATGAGATCAGTAGTTTCCTGGCCCGGAGCAACCTGCAACCATGTATCTCAGAGAGTCAGTTTGGTTGCCCTGATGGTGCCTCTGAGGGAAAGTGTTAACACAAGACAGGGAGCAGAGCAGTGTGCCCAGTGGTACCACAGCCCACTGCAATTCTAGCTTTAACCTTTCCTCTTCTGTGCAACGAGCATAAATATGACTGTTTCACTCTAATCACAAACTTGTCCTATGCTTCTCAAATACTTTTTGGTGCCATTGGTGTTTACTGGGAGTATTCATAATACACTGCCAACTGCATTCGGAGGTCAGAGTCGGCTCTGGTTTTACCGAAGCAGATAGATGGCTGGTAAGGATGGTCTTTTACTGACTCGAGTATAGTGACAGCCTTAGATTTTTGCCATATCTTGGATACAGATGGTCTGCCTCAGCTCTTCCTTCCCAGACACGGCAGGAATGCCAGCAAAATGAAATCTGAAGTAGTGGCACGTTTCACTGAGGTCAGGCTACTGGACCAGTTTGGCAGATGATAACGAAAGGTTAGCTTTGTTCTATATTTTCTGTCGTGTGTAGTCATCCCATCACCACTGAAACACTCTGGGCCAAATTCAACCTCTAATGGTTACAGTGCTAAATTCAAGCCTTCTGTATCTATCAGCCTGCATGCATCTCTCCCTGTATATATGTGTATGTGTGTGCATGCACACAGTTGAGATTGTATATAATAATGATCTAACACATGTATGACTGCAGAAGTGTCTATGCTTGGATGCATATGCACAGACACACAAATTTAAAGACATCTATTAGAGGACAAACTCCTAACCGAAAGGATGTTATATGGGTAAAGTGCATTCTGTCTACTCACTAATAATTTAAAAATAAGACCTGAGCAACCAGTTACCTTGGCAGAAGATTTAGATTTAGGTTTGATTGTTTTTTTAAGTATGTATCGTTACCACATAATGCTTGCAATGATAAAAAACATATTCATTGGTTTTAGCAAGTCATTGGTATTATATCTACACAGAATCTTCCAAAATGTAGGTTTTCTGGCAGTAAAGATACTCAGTTCTTATATAAGTAAATAACTATATGGGAAGAACAAAAATAAGTGTTCCAAAGCATAAACAGTTATATGTGTGTACATAGACAGTGAATTTTCCTTCAACCAAATACCATCTAAGCAGTATTTCCTAATTACAGGTAGCATCTTCTGAAGCTTGCAAAGCAGTCTGAAATCTTCAAGGCTCTCTGAAGACAATCAATTAATTTTCCATGGATTAGGTCTTCTAAATCCCTTTTGTAACTTTTATCAGAGACTAAGAAAGGAAGCCATCGAAGAAAGCTCTGTATAAGGCAGTTTTTCTAAAAAAGATACTCTACTCCATGATAGTCAAGGAAGAGTAGCTACATAAGTGAAAACAGAGTCTAATTCTGTTAATGTATTCTGCACCATCTTCCCCAAAATAGATGTACAGACCAGAGGTTCTTTTGGCAGGAGCCATCAAAACCAGAGACATTTTAGTCTCTCTGAAGAAAAAGGAGGGGAGAACATGGTGTTTTGCCACCACATTTAGGAAGAATCAAAGTTCCACCATGAAATTGCCTTTTGTGGGAATACTGAAATAGTGGGCAGAATTTGATCACTAGTCATTCTAACAGAAAGGAAAAACACCGAAGTGAGTGCCCTGGACTGAAGGAACCTTACAAATTTCATCACCCCTTTGACAGATAAGTCCAGGAGGGTGACACTCTGCCTGCAGGACAGCTGCTGGCCATGCTCATACCTTCTCCCTGCCTGTCACTGGGGCTCCAACCCCTCCTTCACATTCCTGGCTCCAGCTAGCCAGGCTGTGCGAGCCCTCTCTGGCAGTCAAGCTTTCTGTCTCTCCAAAAGCACACCAGGTAACTCACCATGACACAGCTTGGGCAGCAGTGGCACTCACCCTCCCAAGGACTGGCGTGTGGGGCTGTGCCCCACGGTCAGGTCCAAGTACGAGCCCGTCCCTGAGCATGCATGCAGTGGGCTGAGATACCGCCAGGCAGTTCCCAAAGTGTGCCTCCACTCATTCAAAATTCAGGCAATGAAAAAAAAGAAGAAAAATCCTTCCCCCCACTAGAAACTCCTCCGCTTTGCAGTAAGCCTCCTTAACATGCCTTCATTGTGTGTCTGCCCGCAGGCACAGGAGCCGCACTTGCTAGAATAGGTGGACACAGGACACCAGTACAGAGACTGTTTACTAAAGAACCCAGCTAAAGGACATCTTCTCTAAAAGGTGGCTCAACAAAGAGAAGAAGAAAAGCCAAATCTTACCTGGCAGCAGAAATCCCCAGAGATGGTGCCTACCAGTTTTCATAGGTAAGCTCCCTCTATTGCTTACGCATACCCATACCCATACACACACACACACACATACTAGTCCCAACTTAGAAGTGGAAAAAACTGGAGGGGAAAAGCAACTCTTAGAAATAACCCTGTCTAGGGACGATACATCTGATACTGGAGGTAAAGAAAGGAAAAAGCATAGGGGTGGGGGAACTTGTTTTGTCTCGTGTTTTGCCTGAGCACTTGATATTCATCTCCCCTCCCATCCTGCACCCCACCTCCTCATACTTTCTTCCTTTCTCCCCTCCTAGCCACTCCAGGACACTGGGCACAAGGGTAAAGCAAAGAGGCTGGGTGCCCTAGCTGGAAATCCTGAAGAGCATCTAAACCCACATGGGGCATTTTTCTTTGTAACGCACTTTGTTTGATGGGGCGTGTGGCAAAGCTTTGTGGAAAGGGAAAAAAAAACCAAAACAAAAACCAAACTAAACCAGAACCACAAACAAAAACCAACGAACCAAAAAGAAAACAAAAAACACCCCACGAACAAACAAACAAAATCCCCAAAACAGCCCCCAAAAAACTTATCTTAATTGTTCATTCCCAGGAAATGAAAGACTTCAAGGGGAAATGGACCAGAAAAGAAAAGAATCAGGGTGTGTGGGAGAGATAGGATGTAGGGTGAACAGGCAATTCACAAAGCTTTCCCATCCAGACACTGGTCTCTCTCAGTATGCTCAGTACGCCCTGCTCCCCAAAAGCCCCAGGGCAAAGTCTCCTCCAACATGATGTAAAACCAGAATGAAAAGACCCATTAAAGGCAAAGACAGAATTGCACAGGAGAGTCAGGCAAATCCTTTGCCACAATGAAAGGAAAAATTTGCAACCTTCACTCTCATGACCTCGTGTTTTTCCTGTCACAAGGTCATTGCTACTGAAAAGGCAATGTTAATTTGCAAGTTTTTGTAGTGGTGAAGAGCTTGCCTAGTTCCCAGTGTAGTCATCTGAAGTGAGAGAGGCTATAAATCCTGGGTGTTCTGCTAACCTGTGAGATTTAATTACACAAACAGAGAAGGTATTAACACTGTAAATTCTTCTTCCTTTCTCCTTCTTGCTCCCTCCCACCCTGTGCAGTGGAGTATGTTCCCATGGCAGCTAAAACGTCACTGGCAGTCAAAACGGTACGGTGCCAAACACAGTGCTTTGGAGCAGGATTCTACTTTCCTGGAGTTAATATAAATTATTATCCATTCCTTCATCATATCTCCATTTGGGATTCTTAATGTGGCTGGAATTTTATTACTCTGCACATAATTCACGTTTTGTACTTTAATGTGTCTTACATCCTTACTTGTTGGGTTTTGAGACTTGGAAATCTCTTTTTCCCTTTTCTAAGAGATATCAGGGTGCCTAATGCTCCACGGGAATTAGTCATTAGGAGAATTAGTGATAATGAGTTTATTCAGCCCCCTTCAGAGAACAGCTTCCAGCCTAGCTCCTTCAATTATTAGGAAAAATGAGTTTACACAATACGGGATCTGTACTAGTTTTGCCTGACCTTTAATCTTCATTGCTGACCTTGTGTCCTCCAATGATTTCTGACACAGGCTCTAGTTTTTCTGCCACTGGTAGCCTTCACCATACTGTCTCTTATAATAGGTGATGTTCAGGTTCAGAATCACCAATTCTTTATATAAATCTCTTCCACATAATCCTCTGAGACACCATCATGCTACAAATCATGTCAATGAACACCATGCAATGGTCCCCTACCCTTACAGAAAAATAACAAAAGAAGGGGTTTATCCAGTTTAAGATGAAACAATGCTTTGAAGAATGAGGTCCACAAGATTCAGTACAATTTCATCTTTCCTGGATCAACTTGCTGTCGCAGTTGGGCTTTCACTGGAATTTCTTTATAGAGCCTTCTCTGATTTCTTTCAATGTGTAAATAATATCTTACCTGGAACTTCATCAAAACCAGCCAGGAGGTATTTTCCATTATGGAAAGTTTCCTTACACCTTCCAAAAGAGCATTACCATTCCTTTATGAGCTAATTATAGCATTTCCTCAGAAATGGCCATATTTATGTCCAAACTACAATCCTTTTCCAGATGCTCAAAATAGATGAATACAAGATCCTCACTAAAACTCAGTGCGTTCATTTGGAAGAGAAGAAAGCCAGGTAGGGATTTATTAGTCTCCCAGGCTATATATCTCATGGGAAGGCGATGCAGCACATCATCTACTACAACATACTAACAAGAACTGGGACAGGGGAAAAGAATGACTACCAGTTTCAATACAGGACATGACACTTCTTGTGTGTCACTTTTCAGTGTCTACCACAGCAGAGCCCTTCCCAAGCACTATTAATGACCAAAACCTCATTGGAAGTTTGTTAGACAATCAATCAGACAAGAAAGGTTTTGCTTTCCCATAGTCCTAAAAGAAATTGCTTACTTATATATCCATATTTGATAATTGAAACAAAGCCTTTAAAGCAGCTACAGGACAAAGAACCAGACTAAAGCTTGTTCCTCGAGATCTGTTTCTATTTTCTTTGCATTCCTGCTTCATATTAGTTTCAGGAAATTAGAAGCCGGACCACCTTCATTTCTAAAGCACAGGTTTAAACTAATTACATTTACAAAGCCTAGTCTAGACATAGTGAATAGCCATGACAAGAGTAATCTTGATCCATAGATGTATCAATACATTAAGAGCACTGCACCTTTGTGGGGTGGTCTTTAAACCATCCAACAACAGCAGATCTGGCTGCTTCTTCGTCAAGAACAATTCATGAGCTAAGGCTAACCTTGTAAAGTCTCAAATAAAACCCCAGTATTCAGAAGCATGAAACATTTTCCTTCATAAAGGATATTTTTAAAAAACATATTCCAACAGACTTACTTGAATCATAAGGGCTTCCTTGCAAAGATAAACTTGACACTGAAATCAGAATAAACACATAACAGCTGCAAAGAAACATTGGGTTTATCTGATACAGGGGAAAAAATGACTTTTAAAAAAACTTATAAATGGAATTTTGATATATCATATAATCTTAAAGTCTGAATTTATATAATTTCTATGGTCTGACAGAGAACACATTCCGAAGCCTTAATACTGCATTGCAAAGCTACGTAGAAACTCTCAGTAGAATGAGTCCTCAACTACTCCAATCAACATCTGGCCGAATGCTCCTTTACTGTTTTATTTATGTTAGCACATAAATACTCCAACCCTGAGCTGCTCTGCTGTGCCTGGAACAACTCAGAGAGAAGGAGAGACAGTCATGGCAGTGACTGCTTGTGGCCCAGACTCCTTGTACTGCAATGGTCTCCTAAACACCTGGAGAGCTCAGTGCAGGAGCTGATGCAGCAGACAAGACTGAGAGAGCTGGATAAATAGCAGGTAATATTTGCATCTGAAGAAGAGGAATTGAAACCATGTTCACTGAAGGTCATGAAGGAAATCTGCACAGAGCTCAGCAAAAACTCAAACAGATACACACCTCTTGAATCCTTGTCCAGAGAGCAGAATGCTCCAGGCATCTCTCCATTCTGGAGTATGGAAATGCAGCTGCCAGAATAAAGGCAACTAAGAAAAGCATGACAGCTTGGAAGCAGCTGTTTCTTTCAAAGAAATGTCTCTGAGTAGTTAAACATCAATACAATTAAACTTTCATAATTTATAAAAAATTGTATTTCTACTTGCTGTGATTCCTGGGTAGATCTGTAGTTTGGAGTCACTAACAAGCAGATACAGTGAAGATGTTTACAGTTAACGTTTACAGAAATCCAGTTTCACTGCCTATATAATTTTAATTGCTTTAGCTGTACTCCTCTATTGCTATGGACATATTATATCTTGAAATTAGCTTTCCTCTTCTTTTTGTTGCCAGTCCTAAGAAGATACTTGTTAAGAACATGAACAAGTAGGAAACCCACTGTGGGAACAAACCTTGTGTACCTTTTCCATATCAAAGAACCAGAGACAAGCAATACACTTCGGCTGTTAGAAGCACGTAGGGATTGTAGTGAAAAATTCAGGCTCTGAGGTGGTAAAACAAAAAGGAGAAATGAGAGATCCAGTGGCACAACACTGCTCCTCAGGGCAGGAACCATTTGTAACCACTGGAGCTTTGAGGAGAATTTTGATCTAGAATAATGTAATAAAAGAAACTGGAATTTGTCCAGCCACTAGGGATTAATACCATTAATCTTAATAAAATCCCATAGCACTTTCTGTAATGCAGATAAGTTCTTTGAGCTAGGTTTAAACCCAAATATTTTGGCTAGAAATGTGGAAAGATAAGGTGTAAATAATTTAAAAGTAGAGTTTATTATACAGAAGGTGATGAATTTGTAGAATATGACTGGCAAGCACAGTAGTAACAATTGACATGTGCAAAGGATTGTGAGGGGAAGTCATTTACCAGCAACAATGCAAGTCACTGTAAATGAAGCCAATGTATAGATCAAACAGGAGCCTTCTGCTTTGTATTTCCTGGCTGCAGACAAGCAGATATTGTAGCAACCTTTTACCTGTATTAGACTTCCAAAGCATTACAATCCCATCTATGCTGGCTTATTTAGTGAATAAAGCTAGAATTCTGGACTGGGTGTCACGGAAGCCATCAAAACCTTAGGTAAAACATGAAACTTGCACATTTTCTCTTGTGGCTCGTGAATTAAGGCAATGTTATTATCACCCTTTGGCTGTGAAGCTGTTCAGCACGGCACATCTGGGTTTTGGGATCCCGGTGCGGAGTGGTTAAAAATCTCCCTTGGATTGTGTGAGATGTCTTCTACCCCAGAGCTACAGACCCAAAAGTCAGTGCGGCACCTGGAAGTTACGCATCTGACTGTCAAAGTCATTTGCTCTTCTACCCCTACAGGAATCACTGATGATATCCAGGGAGCCCATGGTGGCATTGAGGGATAATGCCAATTTCCACAGGACTTAGGCGAGATAATTGAAGAAGCATTAAAGAAAGCATTGCTAAACAGAATGCCAAGAGTTCTCTGAGATTTCTATTTTTAGTGAAACATTTTAAGTGGTTTTAGGGAAGTGGATTTGCCTGGACAATTGAGAGTAATTTGAACACCTGGCAAACGCAAAATTTAATTGAGCTGCTACTGACCATGCATCATGGCCTCCTTTATGTTTTAGCAGAACCCCAGGAGAGGCATGCTCATGTGTGGTCTCATTAGCAGATTGACTGTTTCTGCTCTGTGCTTTATTGCTCATCTCTTCCCATGGGAACCTGTTTGTAGAGCTCCAGAGGCAGTTTGGTGATTTTCAAAGACAAGTGCATTTTTTTTTTACCTTGGTAGCCCTTTCTCTTTGTGATGAGTTCTGAAAGAAAAGAAGTTTCCTTCATCACTCCAGTTGTATGCTTTTCTGTGGGCAGCTGTGAATCTCTGGATCAAATAATTCCATGCTTGGGAGTTATTAAGTGTTTGGGACAGACAACTGCAGGCTTATGAGCAGTTCCCTTAGAACATGTACAACTATATTTTACATTTTACTGGCAATAATCCCAACTAATACCTTTCATAAGCACTGCCTGGTTCAAAGTTCCTTACATTATTTTTGCCATTCAGAATTTAAGCCAGAGAACAAATAAACCGGTGGGACTTCCAAACTGACAGCTAGATGTGTGCCTTTTCCATATCTTGAAATCTGTTCATTTTTAACCTGTAGGAAAAAAGGCTTTGAATATGAAGTTGATACAGATAATTTGCATGCAGCCATTTCAAATGAGTTGGCTGAAGAGCTCTCCAGAGCTTTGATGAAAGTAGGTAATAAAACTTAAAAAATTGGGAAAATTTAAGACAGCTGTAAGACACCTTTTTTAAAAATTAGAAACAGCGAGCAAAGAAAATAGCTAGATGTCAATCCTAGCCCGCATAACTAGCAGAATCTTTAACTGAAGAATGACAGTATACTTACCAATATAATTGCAAGAAAATTGATTTCACTTACTGATCTCACTTTAATAGATTACTTCTGAGATTAATAAGGAAAACATAACACATTTCATTTTCACTGGGAGCATTAGTCACCCTGCATCACTACAGCTGAATAGTGCCATGTAATTCAGACCACATTCAATCAGTATGGTCCGTATTAACTGGGTTGAAAAGAACACAGATGTCGGATGTTGGAATATTTGCCATCATTAAAGAAGGATGTTTATAATGAGGCCTTCCACAGATTGGCTGAGTCACACAGCATTTAACATGGGATTTATTAGTGATCCAAAATAAAGTGCAGAATTCTGGTGGTAAAAGTTGCAGATAAACGGATACCAATAAATGTGAGCATGGGTCACTAACGCATACCAAACAAGGCCAGCAGATAAAACGTTAATCGTTATACAGCAGTTTTACTGGATTTGAATCAGAGGTTCAAGCAGCTACAGGTCACTTGCAGTCTCCTGCTCACACTGGAAGCTGGGCACCAAAAGCAAATTTGTTCAGTAAAGGAAAAAAGAAACACAGCAAACAGGATACCACAGAATTATATTTATGTTGTACATTTGTCTTCACATTGCAACATCCACATTGTTCATTTTGTGACAAGTATTTCTAATAATTTTGAATACATATTTACTGTATAATACATTTTACCAAGAGGCACTTCCAGTAATTCTGGCAAAAAGGAGCTTCATTATAGTGTCTAACTTACAAAACAGTAAAAATAAATAATGTTTATCTAAAAGATTTTTTTCCTGTACAGAATCTATTTTGTACAAAACATTTATCAGCCATTAACTAAATCACTTAACAAATACTTGTGAAGAGAATATATTAGGTATTGCTACATGTATCAAGTGCAAGATACTAGTGAAAGGAAAAGAATTATTCTGTTTAAGAAAATCACCTAAAAATACAAGGCCTTGTTCCTGAAGTGTTTAAAAAGGAGAAGCTTGGTTACAACAATATTGACAATATATAAATATAAATTAATGTATGTAGTACTTAGTGAAAAGAACACTGTGTTAAAAACTGGCGTGTAGAAATCCTGAACAAGATGGCACTTTTCTGCATTGCCACTTTGGCTGGCAGTTATGTTTTAAAATATTGCTTCAAAAGAATTATAAGGGTACACAAAACCCTTTTCAAATAGAGTCATATAAAATCACATTCCTCCCCCCTCCCCTGCATCTTTCAAAGTGAAAAAATCAAGAGGGATTAATTTTGAAGTACATGGGTAAACTGTGGAAACTTGCTACTAGAGCTGAGTCTGAAGCGCAGTGCCCGGAGGTCACAGGCCATGAGTCAAACCTCTTAGGATAGGATGTAAGGTGACCAAATTCGTCAGTGTTTTCTGAAGTAAAAAAACTTCGGTTAGCCTCATGTGAATTTGAAAATACAAAGTTTGTATGATTTGGCTCCAAAATCTGGTGAGGGATCAAGTGCTTCAATTAGATTGACACACCCCAAATTTTTACTCAGAAAGGGTTTTGACCTTGCAAGATTAATTTCTTGAATACTTTCAACAAAATGGGATTTTTTTTTTTTAATTTTAATCACATCTCGTATGTGATATATGTACTTGCATATTGTTACCCAGATGGCCAAACTGTATTGGAAAACAATTATTTTTGAAAGGTACTACTTCCACAACTAGAGGCAAAGATTACAAAATGTGTTTCTGTTGGAAAATGTCCTTCTATCAAATGTTCTTCTATCAAAAGCATTACAAAGAAAAAAAGAACTGCCATCTGTCAGTGAAAATATTAATCTGTTGAACAAACATAACCTACAGTATGAATCACATCTTTTTTAAAAGTGAAATTAAATTACTCTCCATCATGCAAACATCTTATATCAATTACTCAAGAAAAGATGACTTAACTTCAGAAAAGTAATGACCAAATGTATGTTGACATGATTGAAATACTAAAAATATAATCAACACCACATAGCAGTTATTAACGTTGTCTTTGATCTCTTAGGATACCATCTGCACTACTGTATTAAGGTTTACAAATATCTAGAAATGAAAGTTTTGCATTCAAATACAGATTTCATCATGTGTCAGAATCAGGCAGGAATTTTGAGAAGGAAGGATAGCTTTAACAGGTGACAGGCTTTCTGCCCTACGCAGCATGCACACACAAGGCAAACCCCTCACTCTTTTCTCTCTGATCAGATTACAAAGATTACAGACCTTTTTTTTAATTTTCCTTTTATTTCGTGAAAGCATGGAGGCAAAACGACTAGGGTCAAGGGAGAAAAAACAACAACAAAACCCACAAAACCTCCTCAATGTCCTTTAAATAAATATTTCAAATAAATGAGCAATTGCTAATTCATATTCAATGTTTGTGTTTGCTGTAGTAAAGGAAGACGGCATTAAAACCAGAGCATCTAATCCCACTGCCTTGGGGCTACTGCTGTGAGCAAACCACAGCGAGGTGGGCATTCAGTGGGCGTACATTACTCCAAGGTATTTCTCTGGCTACTTTGAGAACAGCCCTCTGAAATTCGGCATTTGTTCTTTACTGCCTGTCAGTTCCTTCCTGGGACCCCAGGCCATCTGCAGGCCAACTGTGGTAGCCCAGCTCCCTCTGTGAGCCTGAGGGCCACAGCACACGCTGTATTTTCCTTATTTGATCTGATTTTTATGTTTGTTTGTTTGTTTGTTTGTTTTAATCAGGACAAGAGAATTCAATCATGAAAGGATACATGGTCTTCAGCTATGGCAAAGTCCTTTATACCTGCTCTTGTGCTTCCACACAGACAGAAAAGTGAAATATTTGGGTTTCCCCATCTAACTCATTGCTGGGACACACTACTTTGCACACCTGCAGATTTCGGCGGTGCTCCTTGGTGTGCGCAGATCCCATAAGCCATCCACAGCAGAACAAGTCTCACCTGTTTCCCCGTTTCCACACCTCAGACATACAGCAAGCACAGCTTCAGAAGTAAGAAAAAACTGGCACAGCCTAGCCACCTGAAAAGCTCAACTAAAATATATATTATTGGTTTTTTTCCCCTCCTCCAGCACCAAGCAAAGTTTTCCTTAATGAGGGAGAATGAAACTACTTCAGTCAAAAATTCTTCTTGGTTGACCAAATCTTCGAGCTCAACAGACCACAGCAAAGGCCAGTTGGTTTTACCTGAACTCATCGCTTTCCAGAAGGAATAGTTTTACATATGCAAGCACTCTGGGAAGTTTTTGCATACACATCAAGTGACACTGGCAAGCTTTCAAACTGCCCAATGCTTACTGTTGTTTCAGTTTTATCAAAGAAATAGTGTTAACTAGCTCGAGCTTTTGCTCCATTTTTGCCATTGTGAAAATGGGCTCTCCAAATATACACCTGCACTCTTGTGCCCACAGGCTCCTGAGGAGCTTGTATTGTCCTAGGAATTCAGGCAGGTGCTCACACGGGCATCTGTGTTCTACTGAGGAGGCACAATGTATTTTTAATCAAGAGAACACCTGCCTGCCAGGAAAATCCCACTAATGGCCTCTGAATAAATCATAATTAGGATGTAAAAGGAGGATAACTCTCGCACTACTCCCTCCAACACTGGGATTCAATAACTACCACAGCAGGGGCTAAACCCCTGCTTTGATTTACCTCCAGAGGAATGTTGTTTTGCTAAATCTGATGGAATTCAAAGGAAGATTTATCATATTAAGTTGCTCTCAAAAGTACTTGTGCTATTTTGCCCTAATTCAAAGTTTGGCTCCAATAATCAATATTTTTGCTAGCTCTTCCAATGATTGCTTAAAGCAGCTGTTGCCTAATTTCAATTATTCCCCCATTTGTTCAGAAACATTTTCCTCAGTAGGCCTCAACATTCTTATTTGTTGATTCACCTAAAAATATGAAAAAAAAAAATAAAATATTTCCCCACCCTAGCTAATGGGAACAATTCTCTTTAATGCATTTTCACCAATGCTGCAACATCAAACAGTAACTAAACCCCCAGAAACTCCATGGTTACTTCATTCCGGTGGGATTACATTTGCTTTTGAAATAAAAGGAAAATTAAGTGCGTTACATAAAGTCCGTTTCACGCTGGACTGCAATTTGCTTTTCTCCTCTCTATGAATTGCCAGTTCAACTTCCCCCCATATGTCCACAACCCCACCAGCTTGAGGACTAATCACACCAGCGCTGTGCTGCCTGCTGAGGAACACCCGAGTTCTCAGGCCGGTGCCCAGGCCTGAGACTGGGAAGAGTGAGTGGCCCCCTGTGCCTGCCCCCCAGCTGCAGGGCCTGCAGCAGACCTGGGGGAGGCAGGTTCTCTGCTCTGGGCACATGCCTTGATCTGACCTTCTGCCCATGATGTCGTGGGATGCTCACAAAATTCTCGTACTCATCCTTAAATTGAAAGCTTTCTTCCTTAAACACGTAATGCTGGAACGTCTCAACCATGACAGTACTTGCAAAAGTAATAGCAAATATTACATGTTTTTATGAACTACAGGTTTTCCAACAGTCAAAAGTACTCTTTCAGAGAGAGAAAAGCCATGTTCTGTCATTGCTGCCCTCCCAACCTATTGATCACTATGTCTATCAGATGGCTCAGCTCTAGAATGATCCACAGCACATCTGCATTGCCTCTCCCACACTTGAATCAGTTGGTGCATCTCCCCAGGGCATTTGCTGGTCAGGCACCTTGTGCTTTCTCTGGATCGCAGCCCTGGGCACAACTGGGTTTGCTGGGGTGCCCAGGATCACACTGACCAGCTCATCTGTGCCTGTGGAAAGTCAGTGAGAGGGTGAGCTCAAACCTGCAACCATCTTCTTCAACAACAAAGCCCTCACCATCAGCAGCACAGGATCACATCATGCAGACCAAGCAGGATGTGCCAGATAATTAATGAGACTTTGCACAAGTACCTGTGACCAAGCACAATTTTTTTGCTGCATCATACTTATGGCAAAATTTCCAAAAGTGCCTAAGGTTCATTTTGAAAACTGATAGAATTCTCAAAGATCACAAGTCCCACTAAAAGCTGGTGGGGCTCAGGCTGCCAAATATCCAAACTGCCAACTACCCCACACCTACTCAGCTCAGAGCTCAGCAGCCTGGGCATGGCACTGGGTGCAAATGCTCCCGGACAGGGGCACAGGCTGGGCAGTCCTCGTGAGCTGTGCCACGGACTGATGCTCCGCTTGGCAAGATCCCTCCCTTCTCCACACTGCATTATATTTTCTGGGGAGTTTCAGAAAGAAGAAAGAAAGATGGGGACAGAATTTCAGAAAAAAAAAAAATTAGTATGTAAAAACCAGACAGAAATTTAGGAGAACTTTCTAAAGAAAACAGATAATCTTAATGTCCTGCATGGAAAGCATAAAAATGGAGCTGGGTACAGAATTTTCTTAGGTGCCAAATTGTACTTTTAGAAGCATCTATCTGAACCTTTACAGACTTCCTTCCAAATTCAGATGATCAGGATCCCCAGAACTTCTAACAGTAGTCCACTAAGGGCAAAAGTCCCAAATGCATCTATTGAAAAGGTCCTAAGCAATTGCAATCTTGGATTTTAACTGGATGAAGATGCAAAAAGACATTCACACCTGACATCAGGGTAAAAATTGATGAATAACTATCCTTGCATTGTCAACAAATATTTTCCCAAATTACACCCGCCCTGGGAACCATTTACAGCCAGAATGTGACCTATGCTATGAGAGCCAGCACCCTGCACAAGGTCACAGGGGAGGCCATTGGTGACAGGCTGCCAATTCCTCAGCTTTCCGTAAAAGATTACACTCACAGAGAAGGGCCGTTCAAAATGCTGCCAAGAGTACAGGAGAATCCCTTTTTTTCCTAGTAGATTCTTGCAACTCACTTCTAATGCATGACTTGCAGCACCACATCAAACACTGTCTTTCAACTGGAGGCTGCTGATTTTCAGAGATGAGTGTCAACGTGCTCTGTACTGTGGCTCAAAACGAACCAAGAAACGCCAGATCCCCTCAAGAATTAGAGCATAAATAGTGAACTATGGCCCTTTGAACAAGGTGGAAATTATTACTTCTAGACATGGGCATTTTTGGATTCTTGGAAACCAAAGTCTCAGACTCGTCCCTATAAGAAAAAGTAACAAAATACGTAGTTTGGAACTTTCTCACTCTTTACTTAAACGTGTCTCTTCCGCAACACAAGCATAATAAGAAGTTATGTTCCATGGTAAACAGCACGCGACTATCAAGCAAACAGGAAATATGGGGACAAAATGGTTTACATGTGATTGCTATGTGATGGACAGTGCTCTTCTCACTACACTGGGAGCTGCAATCAGTGCAAAAAGCCTCCTGTTTGAGGGAATGGCAAACTTCTAGACTAGAAGGGAACAGGATCAGCTGCCAAGCAACATTACAGTGGAGAAAAAAAAATCCAATTTGAAAAAATAGTTCAGCTCTTCTCTCCCTATTTTTAAAGAACTGAAAAGTGATTTTTTTTTTAACTGCAAAACACACTGTTTAGAGAGGGCTTGCTTTTTCTAGTATTTAACAAATGTCCTTGCATACTGGACATACCAGAAACCCATATCAACATTGAAAACTTCCCACCTGAAAGCTGAGCACTTTGCTGAGAGAATACAATTCTTCTTCCTTTATTTTTTTCCCCAAAATATTGCACAGGCTGTGGTTTATTTGGGGTTTGCAACACCAAAGGTGTAGCCTCCAAAATGTTGTTGCAACTGCAGGTTAAAATGTTTTGTCTCCTTTGGACTAGAATCTATTACAAAACCCCCTAAAATACTGTCTGTTTCATTATCTACTACAAAAAACCCAAAGCAAAAAAAACCTGGTATTCACATGTTTGATATAAATTCTCTCTAGTACTTTTTTTTTGGTGTTGTATTTAAGCTGGCCTGGGAAACTCCCTGATCATTGCCTGCCAGAAATGTGCTTCGAAGACTGAAAATCAGATACTTTAGCTTCTTCACTGGTATTCCTTCCCGTTGGGATAAAATCAACAGTCATTATGATTTTAAGCCTGTCAGCCATTCCTTCACTGGAAAAGACCTGAGTTAATCAAACTGCACCCACAATCAGGCTTGTGTAGCAATGCAGCACCAATTTGTGACAGTTGCATTGGCAATACAGAAAGCAAGCCTAACAAATTAAAAGCTGATGCTCATTTTACCCAATGGCAACGAAAAATGATGACTAGGAAAAATATAATAACTCCATTTCAGCACATTTTTAGGATAATTTTTCTTGGTTCAGACCTGCGCATGCCTGCTTAGAGGAATATGCCATACTCCATTTGCAGGATTTGGCCTCATTTTTGAATGCCTCTTCGTAATTTTATCACCTGAGCACCCACTAACACTTTCTGCAATAATGTATTTTCATTTTCTTCTAGCAAACACAATATAGAAATCATGATAAAATATCCAATCCCAGTGATCATGCACTGAAAATGGCAAAAAAAGTGCTTCGAGATGTGATATTTTAAATAATCTCTATAAGTTTAATTTTTAAAGGTCAGAATGAGGCATATTAAATTCTTCACATATTATAAGGTATGCATATCACTTGTACAAGAAAACCCCTAACAATTAATCAAAGTGACTAAAGAGGTGTGAGAACAGTGCAAGCTGGAATTGGTGGAGACTAGCTGAGATCTTGAAGACATATTTTTTTCCTTTTGAATAAATTCTGCTATATCCTTTCCTTTTAAAACAATAGTGCAATTTGGATTCTTGCTTTTGTGATTTCGTTGAAAAACATTTACTAAATATTTCTGCTGATAAGAGCATTCGGAGCTATGCTCTGGAGTCACTCTGCCAAACAGCAAACACCTTCTCTACTGCCGAGAGTAGGATGGGATGATATCAGGCAAAAAAACCTCAGAGAAAGTAAAATGCAAAGAAAAAACCAAACTCTGAAGTGACAACACACATGCTGATTGGCTTTGAGTGAGAAAGTTTTCCAACATTTTTGGGCAGGTATCAATAGGACCATGAAACATTGTGGATGAACAACTATAGTAAAAATTGAGGGATGCAATGTCAGAAATTTAATATACAAAGGACTTCTACAAACTCTTCCTTTCACAAGCATTTTTACTCACACAATCAATCCTCTTCTTGGCAAGGGGCTGCAGGATCAAAATATAAAAAGCATACGTAGTCAAATAATTTTTGAGAGATACTGAACTTTATATAATTACTTTTGTGGGAACAAACCTCTAAATTTTGTGGTACTGGTTTGTGCTGCCAGCCCCAAAGAGAATTAATATGCTAAAGCCTTGATCCTGTAGACCACTGGCTTCCCAGAAGGGTCTATACAAATTTCTCAAGACTTCATCTGTTGGGTTTGGAAATGGCTACACTGTATAAAAATGTTTTTGTATTTATTTTTTAAAAAATTAGCTTTACAAAAAACTCTTGCCTTTTTTTTTTTTTCTTAAAGATATCATTATCTACAGGAACCCATAAAAATTTTTCCATATTTACATCTAGATAGCTAATAATTGACAAATATAATATTGTGAAATAAAATATTGAAAGTGAATATCCAACCTCTTAAATAGACATTTGGCTCACAGCATAAACAACAGAGAAAACAAATAAACAGAAAAACAAAAGAAGACCTCTTCTTCTTACAGGCCCGATCTTTTCCTTTCTCTTAATAAAGAAAAAAGAAAAAAAAGTGTATTGGTGGGATCAAACACGCTGCTTCTAAAGAGAAGGCCAGCAACAAACTGCTCCCATCCAGCACCTCACACTGAAAAAACAAGTTCTCCGAAGCTCATGTGAGCAGTTGCTGAGACATAGGAGTGCCAGCCGATGCAGGACTGGCACCTGTCCCCACCACTCTGCTCCTAATGCATCATTTGCGGACGGGCACGGCTCCCACACTCCCCTTGTTTGCTCTCAGTAGATGGTGGTTTAGCTTCATTCTTAAATGATGTATTTGGCCACTGATGCACCGAGGCACAAGGTTAAGGTAGGAAGGTGACCACGTGCCTCTAGTTTCCAAGCGCACACACAGACATTTGCTCTCTCCTCTCTCCTGCCCAAACACACGCTCTGCCCCACGCAGCCACTCACACACTCAGAAGGACACAGAGCGCCAGGTCCATGCAAGGGGAACAGGCCGGCATCACACACAGTCCCTTGTAACCCCTCTGGAAAATAAATTTCCTGGCACATCCCTTTCGCCAGCAGTCTGGGATGTGCTGAGGAGGAGGAGGAGGAAGAAGAGGAAGAAGAGGAGGAAGAGCCTGCGCAGCCGGATGGGGCCAGGCCAGCAGCCCAGGCCACCACAGCCCCTGCTGAAAGGCTGCTGCCTGCAACTGGAGTGCAAACTGGGATTGGAGGGCTACAGGGAACGCAAAGATCTTCAGAATGGTCTCCTGTTCCACCGTGGTCACAAATCCTCTAAAATTCAGGCCTTCTGTTCGCTGTTGTGTATCGGGACATTTTCTACAGCTAGTGTAATAAAAACCCGAACTATGCTATATCACGTTACATCCATTCACACTTGCAAACACCCCTTCACACACACACGTATATGTTGGCAGGATACATCAGCATTCATAAAAAGCTTTGGAACTTTTATCCCTCAGCATTAAGAGCAAAAGCTACTTAAACTGGTACCTTACTGTTAACTGCAAATGTGCTTTAGAAGCAGTATTTCCTTAGATAACTTTCTTCTGTAAATATCACAGTGACCATAATGTATCATTAAATGTATTTTGCTGAAGTGTGCAGCCAATAACCCTGGCTATATATATATATATTTATATAATTCCACCCACCCCTACATTTTTTTTGAAGAAAGTCTGTAAAAGCCGGTGTTGCAGTGTGAAAGCTTCCTTGAGCACAGGAGTTTAAACAATGTACCTCACCATAAAAAGGAAAGAGAAACAAATTAAACAGCTGTAGGCGCATTATCCCATACTTCTACAGTGTTGTGTCTAAATGCTGTGCTGGCTTGAGAAAGAGTCTGTGCACGAGTCAATCTGTCTTAAAATACTGCTGTGAATATTGTCATTGGTTCGGTTCTACAGTTGCGTTCTCCTCTTCGTCCCTCTTGGGCTTCCCCTTCTCCTCCTCCTCTTCCCTGATGGCCTGGATTTGTTCTGAAGATTGGTGCAGCGTGGATTGCTCTGCGCTTTGCTTCTCTGTCCCAGCTAACCTCTCCTCCTCCTCAATTACTTTCTTCCACATTTTATGGTTCTGAAGCAGGTGTTGAGTGATCTGACAGTAGATTTTTCTCCTCTTGAACTTCTTTCCTGCAAAATACCATGTCACATTAATGTACCTTTTATTATGAGGGAAGAAGGAAAAGGGACTGAAGATGTAGGAAGCAGACAGGGTATACTATGACATATAGGAACTGCACAAACACATTTTTAAACCCACAAACTTAGAGAGTCTTACAATTCAGAAAGTCATGCCTCTCCAGACCTCTGGGAAAGAAGCTCACACAGACACCTAGTGCTTGAATGATTATGCATAAAACATGTTGCTGAGCTGTTTATGTTCATTTCTTTATATCAAGTACTTAAAGACTCTGATCGACCTACTCCATAACTCACCATTGAATTCTGTGGGTCCTCTCCCCCTGCTGCAAAGGATTCCTTACAATTGCCCTAGAAAAAAAGTCCTGATTTTGTTCTCCTCACATTTTACCCCTGATCTGTGCTGTAGACAGATAATGAATGAGCAAGCATTAGTAATCAAAGGAGGGAATCTATTCTTATGTTCTCTTTTCAAAGTCAGAGATTTTGCACTCCACCATCTCAGTTGTGATGACCTTAAAACCTTTGCACAACATTGTTTCAGTGACAGAGTTTGAACACTGAAGAAGTAGTCATATAGCCCAATAATATCAGGGAGCTTTCTTGGATTTGCTTTTGAAGTATTAGTCGTGTACTGTTAACCTATAAAATGTTTTTGCCACTGGTAGTTCTCATGGCTCCTGACACAGTTGCACTAGAAGTTTCCTGCTGTCTGAAGTGTGCTTTTTTCTGTGTCAATATAGTCTGTCCAATTCAGATTGCTAACTCCTCAACAGCACAAAGCTCGAAAATTTTCCCTGGTCATTAACAGTGGCAATGGCAGTCACAGAACTGAAATAATAGCCCCTCCAAAGACAACTGCCGATTTATTTTTTAAAGAAAGTGACATAGAGGAATGTTTTGTACCAAATAAATTTGCGTGGATTAGTACTTGCAAGTTGCCTAAAGTATGCCTGTGTCAGGATCCAAAACGTTTAGCCCTTGAAGCTTTTGAACTGGAAACAAAGAGCTTTTCACTGAGAGTAGACCAAATCCAACTCAATCCTTCATTAGAAAGCCCTTGGTTCCCTGTGGGGAACCTTCAGATTTAGCATTAATAAGAAGTTCCTACCCCGCCAATGCCGCAGCAGGACATTCTCTCCTGGGTTTCCCGGGTGACCCTGCATCTTGCTGCTCTCTGCAGACACCAGTGAGCACTCGCTGTGATGTTAAAATTGGCCTGAATCACTGAAGACTGAGCCTGTTTAATTCTTATACTTGCATCAGAACTTAGGGGGAATTACATGTTTCTGTTTAGTAACAAAAATGATTTAAAGCTACCTTAAGGTTTTATAATTCTTAAATCTATCTCAGCTGCTTCAGTGAATTATCAGGACGCAGGTGAAGTGGTTTCTGCCACAATTATATTTCCACCTGACTAAAAGGCATTTCCATCAAAAAAGAGAACTTCACCAACATCTACACAACTCATAGTATCTATGCATCTGACACCTCAACCTTTTGTTTCACTGATGAAGTTTAGAACATCCAAAATTGTGTTGATCATAGGTATACATTTCTAATGACCTGTAAGACCCCTATATAGACAGAAAACAAGCCACAGATGCCTGACTCAGATCCACACAGTCACAGAGAATTTAGGGAATCAAAACAAAACAGCTTGTGTTAGTTTGTTGGTATGACTGAAAAGATGAGCACTCCATACTTGGTAAGAAGAAAGAAGGAAGAATTTGGACATTTCAAAACTTCTGGTACATTCATTTTTAAGGTTTTGGAAAATATAAAGAGCTTAAATCCACCAGGTTGAATAGTTAATTACTGTCATGAAGTCGAAAGTAAAAAAGAAAACAGAAGACAACAAAAAATGGTCTGTTTTTGATGTGACAAGGGTTAATCCTGAAATCAGTATTGCTGACCCTGACTAGCAGTGTTACAGAAGATAAGTGAATACAGAAATGAGGAGAAAGCTGAGTAAGGATTTCAAAGAAAGTTAAGCGCTGCGATAGATAAACAAGAACATCCTCCATCTTACTTTTTCACACAGCAGTGTTGGTTTCAGTGCATTGGGCTCTATGTTGGTTACCAATTGCACTAGGTTTCCCCCTAGCAGACAGTTCCAGAAATGCCCATCTGCCACAGAAACATGTGGCTCCGCATGCTATTATAGAGCTAATAGATCATAAGGTGCTAAAATAAAGCAGTGTGCTATATTATGTAACTCTTGATGTTCTCAACAACATTTTTTGTGCATGTGAACCTGCTAAACTTATGTGCAATTGTGTGCGTATGAACAGCAGCAATGATTTCTTAAATACAAACTGCATACCCTTGGATCTTACTAGACATAAAGGTTAATTCTGCATGTCAGGAGATGTAGATTTTAGTTTCATGCCCTGACATCAGTTATTGCAACCATCACATCTTTCTACTTCTCAGCTTTCCCAACAGCAAATGGGGGTGATACTCAGTAGAGCATGAAAGTGTGTGTCTAAGAACAGAAAAAGTGAGGCTGCTAGAGAAAAAGCTATGTGTCAGTACTTCACTAGTGCACATAAGTCTGGTGCTTTCTAGAATGATTAGATACAAGGGAGGGAGAGAAAGATGATGTGGAAGCAGGAAATAAAAAAACGGTAGTAGGAAATTCAGAGGGAAGAAGAACACAAAAGAGAAGAAAAGGCTATGCATGCAGGATTAAACTGGTAAAAGACACAGATTTTGTGTCCTGAAGCCTTTTCTCTTAAAAATCTCTTCCAACAAGTTCCTGAGATCTTCCTGTAAGGTAAAAAGTGGTGTTCTCCATATGACAAAAACTGGCACTGTTGCTCTTCTGGAGGAGAGGCAGGAGACAAGCAGCTTTAGTTACTGATTAGCTGGAAGTGTCAAGGAACACAGCTGCCAGCACACAACACAGTGATGCTCAGCAACAACTCTCTCCCCACTCCTTCCCACATGCTAACTTTAAAACTTTTGCATTAAAATACTTCCCTTACTAAAAACTTTTATTGCATCAGCATCTCAGAGCCTTGTTCTATTATTCCTGTACATTACGCTAACTCACGGAAATGATGAGTGTTTTCCTCAAAAAAATCTTCTCCTAACCATCCTTTCTTCATCTGAAATTGTTGCAGTCTACTATAACATCAGTGCTGAAATAGCCTAAAAAGCCCTCATGCACAGACAGGTGATCCATCACCAGAAACCTCAACGGAAGGCAGAAATGAGTAGTAGATATGAACAGCAAGGGAAACCAGTCCTGAAACCATGGAGTGGCTCCATTTCCAATGTAACTGGCTACATGTCAGCTTCACCAAGGACAGCACTGAATCCTTCTGACTCTGGCAAGGCCCAGACTGAACCTGACCAGCTCATGGTCTCTATGCTTTTACAATATTGCTCACAATACAGAATTTACTCTGCTGAAAAATATAAGTGTGAACAACTTACTGGATTCAGCATTTTCACAAGTTTCCATTTCTGCTGTTTCTTCCTCTTCGTGCTCATCAGTGTCTCCTGATTCATCACTATCTTCTATCCATTTTCCTGGCATCAGCCCGGCTGAGTCATAGGAGTTACATAGTGGTCCCACAATGTGAGTGATGAAAGATTCCTGGAGGTGTGCCAGCTGAGGAGCAGAGCGATCCATGAAAGGGCTGATTGGCAAGCCCAGGCTAGCCTCTTCATCACCCTGGAGATGAAAAATAGCAGTAATTTCTCTGAAGTAAATGAAACAAAACCATGTCACGAAAAGGAGTAATGCACATCAAACCAATTAGAAATGACAAAAGAAAAATCATTCAACTCTTATGCCACTTCCATAGCATGCCAGCATGACATTGCTACAATGCCATCATATCAGGCGGTTAATCAAAGTCACAGCTCTTTTCTTGTAAGAGGACCCACTACTGATAGTGTGAATTTAACAAAGATGTTAGCTGATGACTCTGCAAAATGACACCCACTGCCCTGGTCCTGTACTTTACACTCTGTGAAAGTTTGAAAAACATTATTTTCTTCCTTTCTTCACTTTATTTTCACAAATTCCTCCTGATTTTGTGATTGTTAGCTCACAACCACCTTGTAGCCAGCCATCTGTTTGCAGGGAACAAGACTGAACTGCTACAAGCAAGGGCTCTGTCATTGATCAGGTTTTCTTACAAATTTTGTCTTAATTATACGTATCTTGACATAGAGAATTCCTCTTGGATTTGGGTGATAATAATTTGTTTTCCTGGGAATATTAGAATGATCCCTATGAAAGCAGACATTACTCAGAAACAGTAAATCTTTCCCATAAAGATTTTTGCTAGCTTTTCTTCAGAAAAGCAGGGATAAGGGATAGGAAGACTTTTCTCTCCCTCCTCTTATGATGTAAAAAAAGGTTAAACTTTCTTGCAGAACAAAATCTAATAAACTCATTAGTCTCTAACACAGCAAAGCTTCTAGTGACATTAGCAAGTTTTCAGCTGAGTAGACATGTCAACACTGGATGTCACCTCCCCAAATCTAATCTCCCTAATAAAGTCTGATTTGTAAATTAATGTTTTAATACAATACAGAGAACTATATTTGAGAATACAGACCAGAATTTGGAGGGAAATTTTTAGTTTCCATCATGTTACATATTGCCCAAATTTATCTCCTTGTAACCTATATTTTCCAAAAGTCATGGACAATGTATCTAGTCAACACCCTGTTGATATTTGGGAAGGCCAAAGAAAGAGAGTTAAATTTTGAAGCATGTATGATAAATGTCTCATTTCTTTGTGTTAATTGTTTCATTTCACTGTTTACCCACCCCAAAATGTTATGTTCAATCATTAAACAAAAAATATTAGTGATTAAAAAAACATGCCATCCATTCTTGAAATAGCAAGCAAATTAAGAAGAGCTGGCATGTTGCTCTTCTTTACAGTAACACATCTGAGATTTCCTTGTTGTGAGCCATCAGTAGTGGTAAGAAAGGTGACTACTGAAATGTTTACAAGCTTTTATTCATGTTCCATTAAAATTTGATTTATTATGTTAAACATCTCACAGTGCATTTTTTTATTCTTTTTAATATACCTAACTTGTCTTCAAATAAATATGCTGAACATGCATAGGGAAGGAAAGGAAACATACTGTAACAATATGACACAGGATTTTGAATGTTTCTATGCAACATGTTTTTAATAAGGAGCTTCTATTTACACGGGTGTTAAATTCTTCAAAGGAATTGGTGTTTATTAAAGGAAATCCAAGAAACATATTTCATTATTTTCAAAGCATAGGTCAAATGTACATATGTATGCTTTCTGATAACAATTCTATGGAAATTCAAACTTCCCACAAAATTCTCCTTTTTAGAAATCAGAAAAATGAAGACTTTCTTCTTCTCAAAAAAAAAAATAATCTGATGATCAAAAACATGATGAAGATGGTTTGATACACCTCTCATAGCACATTACATTAAAGAAAATCAGATTTTAACCTAGGTTAAATAAACTGAGTATCTAGCTTATCCATGTTAATGCCAAAGGTTAAGTCCTAAGAAGAAAATGTTCTTCGTTTTCCATCTCATCAGTATCCTGCTAGCATGGCAACTCCTGTTATGCAAAAAAAAAAGAAACAGGAACCCACCAGGATGTACTGATTTCTCAATACAGTGAATAAACATCTGTTAAAACACAAACAAACCCCCAAAAATCTTAATATCTTACTATCTGACCTCTTGCAATTTGCAAGCCAGGAGTTCAAATACATTTCTCCACAATCCACATGCCAAAAGGAATGCCATTAACAAAGATAACACCATGTGTTATTTTGCATAAAAATTTGCAGAGAGGGTAAATCTCAAATATGGTGTTTTTTTTTTTTTTTGTTTTGTTGTTGTTGTTGTTGTTGTGGTGGTGGTGGTTTCTGGTTTGTTTTTTTTTTTTTTTTTTCCTCTTAAATTACAGGACTATAAAAAAGATAATTTCCAACAGTCCTTTGGAGCAGCTTCCAAGAGCATGAAAACACTAGTAGCACACTTTTCTGACTGATAGAAAATAACTCAGATTCCTACTGTGGAACAGATAATGCAGTAACCTCCCATATGTGTTCTTCCCAAGCTTGACCCAAAGTTCAATATCCAATACTTTGACGATATTAATGTATTGGAGCACTTGCTGCCTTGTGACATGAGTTATGTTGGATTAAGAGAGAGTCATATCATATATCTGATTAACAGGTCTTGTTTGCACACAGTGGTCACCCACATAAGCTATGATCATCACCAGAATTAAGTGAAGTACAATTTCTTTGAGAGTTGTAAAAAGAATAGACAAACATGAAGAAAAGCATTTGCTGAGAGAAAATTTGGGAGATAAAGGCTGACTGCTCTTTCTTTAAGAAAAAATAAAAAGAAAAATGGAATCAACTATAAACATAGTATATGCATTGTTATTTCTTTTTCTCAGGAGATCTCAAATAAATGAAGGAGTTTCAGGTCAATGTCTGAATGTTGTCCTTTTTCCCATTACTTCAAATACACCAGAAGCAGCAGCAAATCCTGTTTGTTCTTTTTTTGCTTTGTTTTGTTTTTTTTCAAACTGAAAGCACAGTAAACTTAGCCTGTGACTTCAAGTTACTGCACAAATTCCCTGAGAAGTCTGTGGGGCGCCTGGTTCAGTGATTAAGCCTGCTCGCTTCCTCTCAAAAAGACAGGATGTGGAGTTTACTTTAACCAGCAAATTCAAAATATGTTCCCAATCAGGAAACTCTGTTTCCTGATTGGATATGTATTTTGAACCCCCAGGTTCCAGTACAGGTTGGGGAATGACCTATCAGAGAGCAGCGTAGGGGAAAGGGACCTGGGGATCCTGGTGGACAGCAGGATGACCATGAGCCAGCACTGTGCCCTTGTGGCCAGGAAGGCCAACGGCATTCTGGGGTGTATTAGAAGGGTTAGTAGGTCGAGAGAGGTTCTCCTTCCCCTCTAATCTGCCCTGATGAGACCACATCTGGAATATTGTGTCCAGTTCTGGGCCCCTCAGTTCAAGAAGGACAGGGAACTGCTGGAGAGGGTCCAGCGCAGGGCAACAAAGATGATTAGGGGAGCGGAGCATGTCTCTTATGAGGAAAGGCTGAGGGAGCCGGGTTTCTTGAGCTTGGAGAAGAGAAGACTGAGGGGTGACCTCATTAATGTTTATCAGTATGTAAAGGGTGAGTGTCATGAGGATGGAGCCAGGCTCTTGTTGGTGACAACCAATGATAGGACAAGGGGTAATAGGTACAAAGTGGGACACAGGAGATTCCATTTAAATATGAGAATAAACTTCTTCACAGTGACAGAACACTGGAACAGGCTGCTCATGGGGGTTGTGGAGTCTCCTTCCCTGGAGACATTCAAAACCCGCCTGGACGCCTTCCTATGTAACCTCATCTAGGTGTTCCTGCTCTGGCAGGGGGATTGGACTAAATGATCTTTTGAGGTCCCTTCCAATCCCTAACATTCTGTGATTCTATGAATGGTGTGGGAACAGCCCTGTCCTCTGTACTCAGCAGGACTAAACAGGTTATTATGAGAAAAGGTTCAATTAAGGGCTCCCTTACACCTGGCAGGAGAGGAACGGTGCCTGGCTGTATTCCCAGGTCTTTGAAAATCAATCTGTGGCTGTCCTTCCTCGCACTACTATCAGCTGAGCCTTGCATAATTAGTGCAGTTGTGCTGACAAACCTTCTGAAAGCTGAAAGTGTTGTCTTAAAAAATAAAGTATGCATTAGGATCAATGTGCAGGAAGTAGATATGGTTAGTCTATGACAAACTGGAAGTCAATGCTACAGTTGTGCTCAGTACATGAAGGTTCTGTGTGTGTGAAGAGAGACATGGCCCACAGGGAAGCGAAAATAATCCATCTCAATAAACAGGTTGTGTGTAGTTTTGGAGATCATATGTCAATACAAGTTTAAGCCACCTAGAGTCACTGCAGAGAGAACCATCAGATGTCTTCGAAAGACATAGAAAGAAGGAAGGATGAAAAGACAGTTTGCACCAAAGACGACCGAAAGGAAGACACGACGACTGCCAATAGGAAAAAAAGAGGAAAGGAACACTTGTTCAACATGTCCACTGTAAGGATAGTGCCAGACAGGAACAATTAAGCCTGTAGAAACACCATCATCAGAGGTCTTTGAGGACACATCAGAACATCAGGGACACATCAGTGACAAATGTACTTTCACTGATCCAGCAAAAGGTTGGACGAGTGTAATTGTAGCCATCCCCTTCACTCCTGTTCTTTGTGATTTTGTCTTATCACCAGCACTAGCATGCTGTAGGAGTGTTTAAAACAAGACATACAACCAGCAGGCCCCACTTTGGATGTGCATTGATTTACCTGTTCATAAAACTCATTGACAATGCCTTCTGTCCACTGCAGATGCAAATCTTTGCATTTTGCAGGCCCATTTATATCAGCCAGTTTGATGCACATTTGGCAAACCAGCAAGCGGTCGTTCTCATTAGTCCAGTCAATTCCAACATCATCATTTACCTAGCAGAAAGAAAAAGGAAAACTGTGACAGTAATCTTGGAAAAAATAATACACTCACAGTGGAAATTCTGCCCTAGGACATCTGACAGTGTTATTTAGCTATTTAACCAAATCACAGGTGTAATCAGGTGAGCTAGCCCAAGGCTGGAATTTATAATCAGCTTTAGATCAATCTGTAAAAAGAAAAATAAATGAAAAATAATGAACACTGAGATAAATTATGAGAAATTAATACTTAGCATATGATATGCCTGTTTGAAAGCATTTTCTAGGAAAACAAACAAATGTAAACTTTCCATGACATTTTCCAAGAAGCTGCTACCTAATTTGTGTACAAAGATAAATTTCCACCAAATGCCATGCTAATATAATTCCAGTGTGCAGATACATGTAAAAGGTTTATTTCCATATTTTAGATAAGTATGTGTGAAAGTATTCCCTATCTTTTTTCTTTTCTCTGTTTTTCCCATACCTCCCACAATAAAATGTGGTATCAACTGCTCTAAAATGGAAGGGTAACCTTCAATGAATCACAGAAAGGTTGAGGTTGGAAGACACCTTTGGAGCTCATCTACTCAAACACTCATGCTCAAGGCAGGACCAGCTAGAACAGGCTGCTCAGGATTGTGTCTGGTTGGGTTTGAATATCTACAAGGAGGCACACTTCACAGCCTCTCTGGGCAACCTCTTCCAATGTACAACCCTCACAGTTTACTCTCACAGTAAACATGTTATTTCTTATTTTTAAATGGGGATTCCTGTATTTCACTTTGTGTCCATTGTCTCTTGTCACAGGATACTGCTGAGAAGAGTCTGGCTTCATCTGCTTTACTCTCCCTATGAAGTGTTTATACACATGGCTGCATCCCATCATGTCCCACGGACTTGTGTATATCCAGTTTGTCTAAGTGCTCTCTAACCTGACCCCATTCACTAAGTCTTCACCACTCCAGACTTTCTCTCACATCTCAGGGGTGTGGGATTCCTGAAGCCAGGTCTTAGTCACAAAGACTGAGGCTGAGAAAGTGTTGAGGACTGCAGCCTTTTACATCTCCAAATGGTCAGCAGTACCAACCCTTACTGACATTAGTCACATTTTCCTACCTCAGCCTTTTCTCCTAGAATATCTCCTGGTGTGAGAGGGGCTGTCTTCTACTGTCCACTTAGTTTTCAAAATTCAAATTTCTCCTTCAAACACAGCTTTAATTGTCAAGCTTGCAATAGTTATATACATGGGTAGAAAGTTATTGTGCTATGACTAGATGAAATTTCAACGTCCCCTGTCAGCAGGTCCCCTGCCCCATACAGCAGTGGGCCCCACATGGTGAGGGCTTTGCTTTTGGTGTACATGATCCAATATAACTAATATCATAGAACGGTAAATGATCCAATGCATTGATATCATCAAAGCATCAGACAGTGAACTTCCTTCAGTATTTCTAGGTACTTTCCAGACTGCAAGCTTCTCTGGTAGGAGGATGCTCACGCTATGTGTTTACACTGGCTTCTGTACAGAAGGGTCTCTCTGCCTGCAGCCTCAATATACTACATATATTATACAATATACAGTTCAGCAACCCAAACAATAACATGAGCATTTAGAGCTAATTTTATCAGTTGCAGCACCTCCACTCATACATAAGCACGTCAGGTCTGGTCTCTGAGACCACACTGGTACAAAAGAGTTTTTGCTGACTAAACTTAATAATCTCTTTTTAAGGTAGAGATTACACTGGGAAATCCAGACTCAGACACAAGCACTGGTTAGTATTTTCTCTTTCTCCTCCACTTTATATTCCATGCATGACCATTTGACTATTCAAGCAACAAGGAGAGAGAATGAGGTTAACAGAGGTCCTTGGAAATCTATAGCAAGCTGACAAAACGTGACATATCAGACTATTCTCCTATTTATCTGCAGTGTCTCAGGTATCACCTTGCTTGGTTACAACAGCGGTTACACCTACTGTTGTCCAGCCTGATAGACTTAAGACAAATTTAGTTTTCAATATCCACAATTTACAGTTACTGTTTTGGTCAAGCTTGTCCTCTTCCACGGTTAAGACAGTTAATCTCTGTGACAAAACCACAGTAATCACTGGTTTAGCCTACTTATGTTCACAGAAGTGAAGGTGTTGGTCCAAACTGTCAAATTCAAAGGATGTATTCAGACAGGCTAAATTGCCCATGCCTTATTGTCATTGTAACCCTGATGTATGAGAATCTGCCAATACTGTTCAATACTCTAAGAGGAAATTAGGCAGGTGAAAATTATTCCAGAGTTCAAAATTAAGACATAAAGAAATCCCTCTGATATTACCAGAGGTTTTGGGACATGACTAGCAGAGGTGCAGAAGGAGTTCAGACTTTTAAGCATCTATAGATCAGCCCATCCTAAGAAATACCACAAGAAAACATTCTATCTATGTCACCAAAACAGCTGGGATGTCCTAGTCCTGGATGAGAAACACATTGTGCTTGGTGTGTTTCTCACCAGGAACAAGAAGGGAGTAACAGCTTCAAAGGCAGGTATCATCTAGGTGACACGCGAACAGCTCTGAAGGATGATGAATCTTAATAAAGTAACTTGATAGGTGGTGATTTCCAATAAATTAGGTTGAAACTTTACAGTAATTTTTCAGAATGGTTTCCCAGGGTTGTGATTTTATACTCACGGAACGGAGCATGCAAGAAAGATCTTTAGTGACCTTTCTTTGGGGTTTACCCATTTGAAACAAAGTAGGAGAGAAAGATCATGCTTTCATTGCATTTGAAATTACAATTTCAAAATTGTTACGACTTCTGTGCTTTACCACAGTAACAGTACGATTAAACCAATACAAATTCACATTAAGTATTTTTAGCCATTACGGAAACTTGATAACACCTTTGATTTTTTTCCCTGAGTGCTTTGCTAATAGATCCAAAGTACCAGTGAACAGTAAATAGTATTGAAAAGTAGGATGTGATAGGGATTCACATTCAAATAGTCCATAATATCCTTAGCCTTAAACCATTTTCTGAAAAGACTAAGCAGTTGTGCCACTAAATTTAAATAAGTAAAAAGGAACATAAGTGCCAGATTAGTATTCAACAGCATGTTTTACAGCAGCCAAAAGGACATTCAGAAGAAAGAGCAACACAGCAGCCTTTCTAACTTTTTCACTGTGATGCTATCAAGCCCCACAATCTTTTCTGACCATCCACCAGAACCCCGAACCAATCTTCTTACCTTGGCATTGAATTTGGCAACAAAATCAAAGTGTTTCTTCAGATCAGTAGCCAAAATTGCCTCAATGACGAGGAAGCGGAAATGCTTGAACTCCACGTGGTCGAGGTTGACCAGGAAGTTGTACTCCGGCCTTGACATGAAAAGGTTCCAAGCAGCAGCAGCATGGTGGTTCTCCAGGACGGAGCGGTCGTTGTACAGCACCGCCTGCAAAAGCAATGTGGGCAGCTGAACGCTGAGAAACCTCTTAGCAAAAGAAACATCACAATGCAGAAATGAGAATGTCATTGGGATGATGTGTGAGCGTGGATGAGGTTTGGTTGAATACTTTTTTTTTTTAAAGAACTTCCTGAACTATAAATATATGATCTTGGCAGGATTAATAGCAAATACCTGAATTGTGATGGCAAAGATTTATTGGAAGACTGATTTGGAAAACCTGGGTCTTTCATACTCAAGGTTCTTTGGCTCCTGACTGAACTGTATTATATGACAACAGATTATTCTGTTTCCAGACACAAAATTATGACTAATATAATCTATGTTTGTGCTTCTCTGTTTCTCAGAATTAACCTCACTAACAGGAATTATTGTGTTTGGTGTTTGTACTGGGTAATTCTGTCCATATTGGATATATTCCAAACATATAAACAAGTGAAATTCCAGTTTGCAACCTGACAATACACACGCAGCCTAACGGATTGCTCAATGCTACAATCCAAAATTGGTTAAATCTTTACCAAAACAACATGCATGATACTCATAGTGATAGCAATTCCAGTCAGGAACTAAAGAATGATCTAGAACACGGACTTTAGGGGACAACAACCATCCAGGAAATCTCCACTTCAGCAGCATTGAGTCTTTTGACAACTTGGTTTATGGAAATAAAAGTTTTTGGAAATATGCTTACATGTAAAATACATACAAATTTTGTAACTTTTTACACAAATATATACATATATGTTCCCGTGGCTTTTCACTTAAATTATACTTTTTTGTCATCTAGAGGTGAAAAAATTCAATCCTATCCTAAAGTAGAGAACCTATTCTTTAACTCAGAGAACAGGTTGCTGAAACAACTCAGCTTTACAGTCCATCTTGCCTAAGTGCAGAGTAAGCACTTGAGACAGATATATTCTGCTACACACGCCTGAGTCCTGAAAGCAAATTTTAAATACATCAACGCTTTAATTACTGAATGCTGATACTGCTTCTTGTGAAAAAGAAGAAAAAACCTAGATGCCAAATTCAAGTTCTGCAAACTTCGGGTGACATCAGATTAAAAAAAAGAAATCCAAACAAATAAAAAAAAAATGAACAGCAAACCAAAATCAAAACCCAAAAACATAAAAAGGAGGACTTAAGTTTTTCACATTAATTTATTTTCAAAATAGGAACAACACATCAAGGCTAATAATCTAATTTCCCTTCTTGATTTTTACAACCACAAAGTTATAGCACTCATTCCATATAAACAGATTTAAGGATAGCATACGTTTTCTATTAATCTATTTACCTGGCCAGAGTATCGAAGTTCTCAGTCACAGAGAGATGTTGTTGCAAGGATGGGAAGTATTGGTTTCAGTTTATAGACAGAAACTGATACAGACCAAGTACAGATCACTTGCTCTGGATGAGAGAGAAAGGCTGGATCCAAGCTGGGGAGTAAATCTAGAATTACTGCATCCCTGCCTGTCTTCTCACCATTAAGCTATCTTTTTCTTTTTTTTTCCAGCCCATACTGTTTTTCAGAACAGTATGCTGAAGCCAGGCAGGTCAGCTATGTAAAGCAAGGAGAGATGATCTCATAATTAAGCCAATTAAGACTCAGAATTGCTGAATTCAGCTCCCAGCATTGGCAGCAACTTCTGTGTAACCTTAGCTAGGACTCAATTCTTCATCTGTAAAACTCAGATTATTTTCCACACACCCCTTGTGCTTAATAGAAGCCGCAGACACTGCTGGCAAAGACAGGCTGTTACCCAAGACCTTCCAAACTTAACAGCAATGCTGGCAAAGATTTACTTACCTGAGGAGCACTCGTTGCTACCAAAAAGGCATTGGTCCTTCCTGGGTGATCATAATCATGCATGGCTGCAGCTACATAAAGAGCCATCAGTTCAAGGGCAGGGATGTTGCCAGCGAGGCATCCATAGCTGTCATCTGTAGGGGTGTATGTCTTTGAAAACACATAACCCATGTGGCCATGAGTGATTCCACTGTCAGAATCTGAGCAGAAATAAAGAAAAAATCCTTACCATTTTTTCAGTGTCTTACTGAAACAGATAGAAGCAACTAAGCAGGAAGAGAAGAAGCCAGTTTACAATACATGATACAACAGTAAGCACATCCTGACTCAATGATTTCTGATACTGTGCACATGACTCAGTGCAATAAGGTACACAATTGCAAGGAACAAATTCTGATCCCACCTGGGCATCTTCCAGCCAAGCCTGTTCTCAAACTATGTAAGTTGCTAGCAACAAGCCATGGATTCATGGCCACGCTGTAGCTTCATGGGTAACTTGATCTTTCCATTCCTTCCTCTAATTGCTTCACCATATAGAGTAATCTATGACACACTAACAGTCAAAGCCATGAACTAGTATTTATGAAATCAATTACGGTGTTATGTTTTCCAATCCAAAGGTCTAGACTTCGAATCTTTGCTGATTCTTTTGACAGCCTCTTTTTGAAGCAGCTTGAACATCCCTGTCACAGGCAGTTCCTGAGTGAGATGCTTTGCTAATTCAATCTGCTTCAATGGATCAATGTCTTTCAAATAACAAACAGCAAAATGCTCCAAAACTCCAGCCCTTTCATTTCACCCATTTCACTTCACCTATAAAGTCTCCAGCAATCTTGCTAATAAAATCTTCCGGGAACAAAAATGTTTTCTACCCCATCAAAACATCCTGAAGAGTTTCACAAATGATAGGTATATGCCACACAAGCAGCACCAACAAAAGCAGAAGTGGAATTGGTTTCTGCAGCACTAATTCCTGCTTTTCCAGTAACTCCCATGAAATATAGACAGGTCCTCTAGCTGCTACAACTGAACCTGGAGAAGTTAATATAAAGCTGCAATGAGAACAGTTTCCTGTAAAGAAAAATCATAAACCAGCAGATGAGTGGTCTTGCAAACTAGTTGCAAAATGGTAACAAGTCTCTTTCTTTGGAGCCAGTGAGGAAAGTCGAAGGAAGACTTTATGACAGCTAAGCAGTGGCAAGTGCACGGCACTACCGGCATGTCCCAGTGGTTTTGTAATAGAAAATCAATGCAGGGTTTGAGGATTTAAAAATCTAAACTGCTTCTGGAGCTGCTTTGAAAAGCACTACTAATTCAGTTTTCCTAGAAAAAAAAAAGCTATTGTAAAAATGAAAAGGTTACAACCATCTGTTGTTATGGGTGACCACAAAGACATGCATTCACACATCATTAGATGTGAAGTATTGGGTTTTGGAGGACCAATTCCATTATCTTTAGAGCTACACAAACATACCTTAACACCTTCAACATCCCACCTGCTACTGAAATTAAAAGTCTATATAAAAACAAGTACTGCACACAATCCCCAACAATGACAAGAACTTTAAAAACACAGCGTATATATTTGCACATTTAAATATACCTGAATCACTTGCTGACCCATGATCATTAACCACAGTCGGGAGTCCTGGGATGGGCTGAGTAGTAAGGTACCAAACGGCATGCAGAACATCAGTTGCATGGATTCGGTTGTGATCTGTGATACAAAGCAAGTGACCCAGCTATTAAAGATGAAGGGTTTTTCCAACAGAGGGAAATCAGCACCATCTAGTGGGTACCATCTGGCAGTCAATCGAGCAGAGAGAAACAAACATGAAAAACACCCATATTCTGTAAAAGCTCTTTTTTTTTTTTTTTTTTCATTAAAGCTGAAGCACTTTCAATGGCATTCAATGCTATGTCTCACACTACTCCAGGAAGAAAAAAAAAAGCAGTGAGGAAGAGGCAGCTGCAATGTAGGAAACTTTGCAAAGAAAACATTAAACAAGGAGACTGATCTGTGCTACCAGCTCCAATCCTTTACTCCAGTGGTCGTCTTTTGCTTAACCTCTGATTCAAATGAAATAACTGGAAAAAACTCATCCAGTTCAGCCAGATTTCACCCAGTTTCTAAATATAAGACAGGTAACGCTCACCTGACTCTTCTTGAGCAAATTTAGGTACCATGCTAGCAGCTGCACTGCAAAATATCAAACCCGATATAGGCGTACACCACAGAGTTAAGCCAGGTTCTTTCCGCAGCTTTCTGGCCAGAGATGAAGAGTTCAGGCCTTGTGGCTGGCAATTTGCCTTGCTAAAAGCTCTCTTTACAGAAATGGGAGATAAAAGTCACCAGATCCTTCAAGGCCACACAAAGGTTTACCGTAGTCATAATTTGGAATCACTTTGCTTACTCACTAGACACGAGCATGATGTCATGCTACTTAGACCCTGTATTTACCCGTCACTTTCCTCTTTTGTCTCCTTTGTCTTCCCTGTGACCCTCCCTTCAATTATATTCATAATAATTGTTGTATATATAGTATATCTATAATTATAATATACAAACCTGATCTAAAATATTATAGAAATCACTTGCTAGTGACTGCTGTGTGAAATTCTGAACAGTAAAACAGTAAGCAGCATAGGAATGAATATTTTTTAAGGTAGTGAGTAAAATAAGGAAGGAGTCTCATTTCCTCTGCCTTCCTCGAAGTACTAAGAACATTTTTCCAGAGACACTGATCTCCTCATGCAAAACCTAGAGGACATCCCTGCATAGGGGGTCTAAACACTCTTCTCAGGAATAAAGCTTGGGGGAGCCTCTTGTGAGGCTGATTTAATCCAATTGGGACAGTCACCATTCTTTTGTGTGAATAACCCATTTTTTCAGTTCAGCAATCAAAAGAAAAAAGTGGTTAAGCCCAAACAAGTTGTTTCGGCTTTTGCCCCTTCACAGAAATGAAAAACTGGAAGGTAAATTAATTTTGTATTAAACAAAATATTCTGCTTTACTAAAATGAAACAACATAAGAAAAAACAAGGAAATGAAGGCCTAGATAAAAAAAAAAAAAAAATCCTGAGACTCTATAAATAGCAAAGCAGTTAAAAAAAAGAAGAATGGCTCCAATAGGAGGGACAGACTATGGGACAGCGACCTATAACCCCTTCAGGCTATAATGTGCTGCTTCAAATCCTTGCTCAGATTCAAACCAAGGCAAGATTTGGAATTTGGTCTCTCACTTTCCCAGAAGAGAGTCCGAACCATGTGGCTGGAAGGCATTTGAGGTAGCTTTCCTTCACTCTCTCTCACTGTATCTGTTCCAAATGGTATTTAATGCTTTGAGAGAAAGACTATATGACTTATTAAACCAATGTTTCAGACATTTTTTGAGGAGGCAGGAGAAAACAGGGTATTCTACATTGCTCAACACAAGGGCTATCCATCAGCTAAAAGACTTAATAACTGGCTCCCTCATCCTGGAAAAGAAAAATTCTTTTGCAGTTGAAGCAGTTTGGTAAATTTTATTTGAATTAGTAAATACTTTGGGGATGACTGAAAGCATGTTTTTCAGTGAATAAATGATTCACACTGAAAAATACCAGCTGAGCTGCAGTTGCAGAAGAACGGGACGCACTTATCTACTTGGCATACTTTTTTCTGGTTTACAAAGCTCATCTCCTTTGGTAGCATAGCACTGCTAGTGTGTAAAAATACAGTCTGCTTATGGGAGGGAAATGGTTCAATAACTTCTGGTCAGGGCATTGGGGTATACTTGCATCATCAAGAAACAGTTCTTTGTACCCGTAGTAGCTTTATATGGTTTCAGGCTTGCACAGAATTTGCCACGAATGAAACAACATGAGATGTTAAATGCAATGAAGAAAAGACAAGTGAGGCTGTGGTTCAACACCAGCCTATTACTAGAGAGCCATCCATTTATTAGCAATGTAGCAGAAGAAAAAAGGTAGCTGCTATGAGAGAAGAAAGGCTTCCATAACTAAGTGTGTGGAATATACTCAAAACTTTAGGGAAACACTGTTTTCTGCTGGGAATTTTTACTTACAAGGTATTTCTCGGTATCCACATTCCAAGGCATGAAAGTAGTTCATAAATTCCCTCACTGGTATTTTAAAGGTTTCAAACAGCCCCATGTCTTCAAAAAGCCTGTATGATACCTGAAAAAGAAACAAAACCACCATCCTCTAAAAATTAGATATAAAAATAATTGTCAAATTACCCCATGAAAACCTGCATTCCTGATAGTATTTTCTCAAGTACATTTGATCCAGCTATACCTGCAGCTATTTGCATTTCCATATGGATGTGGTTACATAGCCAAACAGATAAGTTATTAGTCCTTCATTACACTTTTCCAGATGTTCTTTTTTTCCTTTCAGGCATATGGATCCCCCAAATTTTGCAGACACCTCAGGAACATCCACATATAAAGGAAGATACCCAGGGGTCTTCAGTGTTTTGGGAAAAATTTACCTACAAACTTCTCCAAGGAGCACCCATGATTAAAATCAGTTCCCAGGAAAAGGGGGAACAGATGAAGGAATAACAAAAGGAGAGGACCATTTGGATGCCATGCATTATTTCCTCTCCCTCTCCCCCATTTTGGAAGTGAAATGGCAAAAATGACTTCCATGGGATTTCAGAGGGAGGCAGCAAGCAGCTTAGGAAGCAAATTTGCTCCAAGCATTCCTACACGGAAAGATGACTGTAGACACAGGAGAAGATCTACTGGAAGGGAGAATGTAATGGATGAATGAGGGGGGTGTTCGGGAGAGACGAGTGGGGTGCATAAGGAAGAGTGTGACCAGCAGGTCGAGGGAGGTTCTCGTCCCCTCTACTCTGCCCTGGTGAGGCCACATCTGGAGTACTGTGTCCAGTTCTGGGCTCCCCAGTTTAAGAAGCACAAGGAATTACTAGAAGGAGTTCAGTGGCAGGCTACAAAGATGATTAGGGGCCCAGAGCACCTTTCTTATGAGGAAAAACTGAGAGAACTGGGTCTGTTCAGCCTGGAGAAAAGAAGGCTGAGAGGGGAATCTCATAAATGAATATAAATATCTCAAGGGTGGATGTCAAGAGGATGGGACCAGACTCTTCAGTGGTGCTCAACAATAGGATGAGAGGCAACGGGCACAGACTGAAGCACAGGAGGTTCCATCTGAGTATGAGAAGAAACTTCTTCTCAGTGAGGGTGCCAGAGCACTGGAACAGGCTGCCCAGAGAGGTTGTGGAGTCTCCTTCTCTGTAGACATTCAAAACCCGCCTGGACACCTTCCTGTGTGATCTGCTCCTGGTGAACCTACTTTGGCAGGTGGGTTGGACTAGATGATCTCCAGAGGTCCCCTCAAATCCTAACCATTCTGTGATTCTGTGAAATGTAGACAGCAGCACCTACAAAATGGATGCTTTGGAAGACAAGTTTGAACTTGACATACAGAACAATGGGACAGTGTAAAATTGCTGCCTGACCTTTTCACTTCTTTCACAAATTGGATCCTGAAGCCTTTCAGCTTCTTTATTTATTTACTGCTGTTAGCTAAATTCTGTCCTTTTGATGCCATCTGTCTGGTAATGATGTGCCTAGAGCTAAGCAATTTGAAGCACATTTGGAATGATGAGTGCTATTCTGATAAGAAATTGCTACAAATTACGTTTTGTGTTTTACTCCTCAGTGTAAATCAAACAGCTATCCACACCTATTTCTTTCCCTAGATTGTGCATATAAATTGAGACCTGGGAGCTGCATCTAAGGTTTAATAAACAGAAACTTCAAATGTCCTGCAACTGTGGATTTTTACAGTAAGAATAATAAAAAAGGACATGAATTTGCAGCCTCAATGATACTGCCTCCTCACTCCCACCTCCCCTTCTAGTCATTGCCTACCCGGAAAAATCTGCATGTGACCTCACTCTCTGGCAAAGCATTGCAACAGGCAGCGATACTGCAGAGACAGGTTGAGTGAGGTGTCTGACATGACTTGGAATGTCCCTCTAATGACACGTATCTAACAGCTGGGGTTCTGGTGGTGGCTCCATCTCTTACCTCTGTTCCCATCACAACTGCATTAGTGGCACTAGCAATGCAGTTAGAAGAGTCATTGCTGGTGGTAATTTTGCTTTGTGGCCATGGATGTTGGCCCTAAAGCAAAAAGCTCTTTGTAGCAAAGGAACTAAGGAACTACTGAATTACGTACAGTGCTTTGGAAGACACAAGCTTAGAATAAAAGGCAGGGCCTGTGGAAGGCAAAACTTCACTATCTGAAAACCCCATGGGAACCTCCTGCACAGAGGCAGAATGAAGAGAGTGACTTAATGCATAAATTGGATTAGAAACTGCATAGAATTCTGTTTATCTATCTGGAACTACAACTGAAATAAATCAGGTGGGATCCAAAGTTTTAGCTACAGAGATGACGTATTTTACACTCTAGTCTTCAATCACTAAACGGTGAGCTTCATATTTCCAGCAACATATCCCTGGCTAAAAATAGGAAGCATAATTGTTCTGCAGGATGAAATCTTCCTGGTCTATACGACCAATACTGGACAGGTATCTTAAATACAGCATGTTCTAAAAGTGTGTTTTTCCTCCTCCTTGGACTAGAGGGCTGTAGGGAATTCCACAGCAGTTGAAATGAAGTGAAGCTGCCTGTGATGGAAAGGAATGCAGCTCTTCTCCATGACCTGGAGTAAAACGGCATTATTTTCTGTGGTCATTAGAAAGCACGAACAGCCAAGCAAGTCATTCAGACATTTTTGTAATGTTTTCTTTCTGTGTCTCTTTCTCAACAAATGGGGAGGAGGTGGGGTAAGGGCAGCTCAGAAAGAGGAAAAAAAAGGGCACTGAAGTCTTCCAGAAAGTCAAATAATTGAATTCTTTCATTAAAAGAAAACAAGCAAACAAAGCCCCAAATAAATAAACAAAACAAGCAAAACCAAACCACCCCACCAAAACCAAATCAACCAAACTAAAAAACCCCACAAAAAAACCCCAAACCAAACAAAACCACAATTGTGCAATTTTGTTTATCCATTTCTCTGGATTAACCATTTTTACACACTTCTATCTTTTAAAATTGTTGCTCCCCAAACCACATGCTGCTTCACGAGCCCCCTGGCAGTGATGGTCCCAGGGGTCGAGCAGGGGCTCCCAGCTGCCAGGGACAAGCCCAGGGAAACGTCGGCAGCTGCCAGGCACTTGGCAGTGGGTGCTCCATGCTGCCTCTGTCCTCCTGCCCCCGTCTCCTGCTTGTCTCTGCAACCACTGCTAATGCCTCAATGAATTTTTTATAACTCAGATACTTCTGGTGGCGCTGCCAGAAAAAGGACAAATGCTTCCCCCAAATGATTCCTAATGGAAGGTTTTTTGGGGATGGGGATCGTTATTCACATGTCGCTTCTCTCCTGGGTGTTGCAGACACACATAGATGGGTCTTGTCAGAGAACAAAGGCAAAGTTTAGCTTGGCAGTTCCCTACTCACTGTGTGCAGGAAACCCTCTTGCATTCCTTTTTTATTTCTTGCATTTGCTTTCTGCAAATGTGTGTTTTAAGTTGTTGGCACCCGGTCTCCAGCTCTGACAAACATGACTCCTCACAAGGGCCACTATGACGGTCCCGGGAATATCCCATCCCTCAAGGACAGATTTTCCCTCGTTCCCTTGTATCGTGGCTGCAGGAGCTGTGCCTGATGATGAGATGGTCAAACCTTCTGCTTGGCACCACCCATTGCAATGACACTACCCTGTCTCAATGATACTCCGTGTACTGAGAGCACAAGAGCACCACCCGCATTTCACAGCTCTGTGGGACTGGTAATAAAAGACAGAGAGAGACCTTGACTTTAGCCTATTCGTTTTTACTTTATTTGCTTTCCAAAGCAAATGAGTTTCTCTTCCACAAATTTTCATTTTACAGGAGCTGTAAGAAGAGTGTTAAGTGTGACTGAAGATATTATCTAGCTTTATGGCCTGTTGTGAAGCATCAGCTCAGTTGGAGAGTTTTGCTGTTGCTTTCTGAAGAGAGACTTGTATGTAAATTCCTCTCTAACCCCTATTATGCATATTTGTTAGTGCTTTAGAGTGCTTTCCACTGTACTTTGCACAGATGCTTTTATGGCTGCTGACTAGTTTGGGATCTTTTTATATGTCTAAATCAATTTAACATTCCAAAAAGAAGAAACAGACATCTCAAGCAGCTTCCAAAATGCTAAGCCAGCATTTGCTTTATAAGCTGAATGCTTCCCTAGAGGCACGTGTCAACTCTGCTTTGTTCCATCTCATAAATTTAACATAGCAAGGCAAACATAGTTAATTCAGCTTTTTAATTTACTTATTTTTAATGGATGAGTCCATGTAATGGCAAAATACAGAGAATAAATCAGTAGAGCTTTTGTTTTCCTTTGTTTATAATATCCCAGAATTTAAAAATTATACAAGAAGAAGACAATACATTTGGCTGGAGAAAAAGATTTATTTATTTTAGCTGTCTTATTTCTGAAAATAATTTTCTTAGAAACTTCTGAGCAGGTGGGAGAAAGACCTAAAAGAACTGTATTCCATGAACAAGGTTGAACTTGCTACATTCTGCTCTTAGGGAGTGGGAGTTATTACAAACAGCTGTCATAGAAAAGTTGAATTTTGATCACAAATATTATTTATTAAACCTCTATTTATTTCACAGGTCTCATTTTGTGGTGCTGCAAAATGCATAATACGCTCAGAACCTGTGCAAAAAGCAGATGCTGGAAAACAGAGCGTGGAGCTTTAGTGACAGTTGAGGGAGGCACAGGGGAACTGTCCTGGGAGGTACAGAACTCCATACAACTGGTAAAGAGATGCCCATGTAAAACCAGAACAAATTTTGGCTCATTCAAACTGTTGTTTATACGTTTTTGAAAAAGCTCTGTTTTTTCTTATATTTCATTTATCATTCTGTAATGTGCTTCGCTATTAGAAAACAACATTACCAATGATCTAGAAGAGCATTTTAATCTCACACTCATTATCTATCACAAAATTGTTTGATCACCAAGCATCAAATTTATCTCTATATCCACATCTAGCCATAGTTTGCCTATTTCTCTAAAATTAATCTAGAGATCTGGCAGGCTGGTTAAACATAGATGTTCCTTGCCAACCTACAGACCAACAAAAAGCAGGCCACAGAATAAATATGAATTCATGCTGTGGTTTTTCTGGTTCAACACCAGATAATTGAATGTACCTGAATAATAGCTAAGCCCCAAGGAACCAAGATTTGATACAGCATTCTCTGGAGCTTGTTGCACTAAGATCTGCCTGACACACAAACATCTGTCTTTGGGATAGGGGTGTTAACTGTCCCGCATTATACCAATTAATATAATCTCTTCTTTCTTGCACTCACCACTACATAATGCTTTGCAAAGTGATACTGGATCAGTCAGATGGCCTTGGGGTTTTTTCCTCCCATCCCTAAATATAATTACTTGCCTTTCTTGTTTAAGAAACCTCAATACTTCTGTAAGAAAAAATGGCTGATTTGTCAGTGTGCCAGAAAAAGGGGCACAACAGAGCAGAAAGTTCAGCCAAGAGAGTGATTCTGGAAGTGACCATCAATTGTGCTGGGTAGAGATGGGATGTGTCTGCATCTGCATTCAACTTACAGGAGGGAATGGAAAACCTATAGTTGAAAGAAAGACTAGTAAGCTCTTATATCCTGATTATTAGTAAATTAGTCTTCCTTGTGTAATAGTGAAATGAACTTACTAACAAAGTGCTGACTCTTTAAACATGAGGAAATATCAGGGCTATTTTTTTCCCCAGTTCCTTAAATCTTGCTGTCTTGCACAGCCTGACTGGAGTGTCCAGTATAAAAGAAGTACCTCCATCAGCTGAGTATATTTACTCTTTAGCCCTCCCATGCTGAACCCCATGAGAAATTCTTTCACAAAGAACTCACTAAGGAGTGTCAGCACCTCCTGAAGATAGAAGAGAATATTCAGAAAGGTTTAAATAAACTCATTGGTGCTGTTTGTTTTTTTATTTCACAATTTATATGTTAAAAAGCAGCAATTTAGAAGGAATGTAATGAGGAATTCATATTGTCAACTTTGAATGAGGCAGCAGCAATCACAATTCAATGGATGATCAGGTTGTAAAGGTCATGGGCGTTAATATTACTTTGTCTGAATCTACCAGTAACCTACCCAGTCATCACAGACAAGATAACCTTCTTACCTGACTGAGAATTCGACCACATTTCTTTCCGATTTTTTCCACCAAATCAAAGATTGGGAAGTTCCAACTATTTAGCTGCTCCATCAGGGGATCCAAGTTATCCATAATCAGAGGCTCAGGAGCAAGTATAGGCTTGTCCTATGCCAGAAATCAGAATAAAGAGAAATGTTAGTTCTGTGAAGCATCTCACACTAACATTTATGCTCTTAAAAAATTAAAGTCATACTGGCATCATCTGTAAGCCGATGGTACTTTACTCAGCTCAGCAGAGATGTCCTCATTTCTACCAGCCCTGCAGCTAGTCACTCTCCTTCATAATTTGTTTCACTTGAATGAATAAAAATATATGAATATATGAAACATCAGTCTCTGAACTTAACCATGAGACACATTCATCTCTTCATTCATGGGAATCATTCATTCATTTCTAAGGGAGTCTGTCTTCTTCACTGTAAAATTTGCTGCAGTATAGATGAAAAAACGTTCAGCTTCTATTATACTTCTGCATCAGGACCCATTCATTATAATGTAACATGGCTAACCGAGCACGATCCAAGGGAAGACTTGTACTTCTTAAACTGAAACCTACTTTTTTTTTAAGGTTTGCAAATAAAAGACAGGTTGTGTCCTTCCTTTCACATTTCTCCGTGTATACTTCCCTTGAATTTCATTATTACTAAGAAACTGCAAACGAGTAAACACCAAAATATCTCAAGAAAAATGCCTTCTCTCAGTATATGCAATGTTCTTACGTTCAAGACATACAACAACATCAGTACCCTCAGGCAAGTGCAAATTTATTTTAAAATAAGGACCACTGTAAATATTAGCCACAATTGCAAGGCCATGGAGAAGCTGAAGTGGCTGAACAGGAAGTCTATATATCATGCTGGTAGTCTGAGAAGATAACTTCTCTTCCTTCCAATCTATTCCCTTTAAAGACAACACTAACACTGAAGCCAAACATTTCAGAAGTGCCTCATGCCAGACCCATAAGCTTATATTTATTCATCAAAGTAGTCGGTTAGTGTTTCACAAGTGGTCAAGGCTTAGTAGTTCTCACACATTTCAGTGGGTCCTTTCAATTCTTAAAGTCAGTCCTTCCTACTGCAAATAGAAGTCTGATACAATTGTTGCTTAAAAACATGGTCACAACCTTTACACAGCTCTAGGGTTTTTGGATTTTGTGTGTGTGTGAGCTTGGGGTTCCTGTTGTGTTGTTTTTTGTTGCTGTTGTTTTTCCCTAGTATCACTATACACTCAGTCTACTGTGCAAGTGGAACTTAATCAAGCTACCTCAGGCGGTATCAGTGGATGCAGAATGATGGTCTCAGGTGCGTATGTCCTGCAGACGGATCCCTTCCGTGTCTGCTCTTTGGAGCAATCTGTCTCATCATCATTTTGTACAATATCGCTGCTATCACTGTTGTTGGTCTCATAGTCAGAAGTGGCTTGCGCAGGATCATCTAAAACACAAATCACAAAGCTTGTTGTGTGAACAGCAAGGATTGCATGAAAGTCATCCTGTGACCTTCTGAATAATAGCAACAGGATCTCTGACTCATAATACATATGTGCTGCTTGGCTGTGGCCAAAGGCAGACAATCTGTCCAAAGGCATTAAAGCATATACCCTGCAGAGTGAAAAAAATGGGATCAGGGATTGGAGAGTGAGAAAAATTTTGAGGACCGTTATTTGAGCTGACTAGGTTAGATGAGGGAAACTGTATTTTCTTTATTTTTTAACTCTGTTCTTCATTAGCATTTTGCACATGTTGTACAAACAAAAAGGAAAGGAGCCTCAAAAGACAACTTGTATGGTCTCACCTACATACATTCTCCTTTTATGAGAAACAGGCATATCTGCCCTTTCAGTGAATTACTTTTAAAGGATGAGGAGTTTTTGATGGACGAAGAATTACCTGCTCTGTTCAGGGTGTGTGTGGTACCATCGCTTCTATTTAGTGTCCCATCACCAGCCTCTATTTGGTTATAGGGTCTCCCACAGCTGAAATACAACATCAAGAAACATGCACAATATAAAGAACCATGTGCGTTACATAGTTTAACGTAACATGATTTCCTGATGACAGCGTAAGATTATGTCACACAGTGTTAACTATGGTACGGGGTGCTTTCTCAAGACAAAATTACAGCAATGAGCTGAAGTTTTATTGGAAGTCAGGAATATAAAAGGACAAAAATACAAAAAGACTGTGGATTAACTGGCCAGTACCAGTAAATTTGTGTGGCCAACAGGAAACCTATACCATGTGATTTCTTTTTCTAAATTAATTTTTTATTCTTTATCAGTACATAAACCCTCCCTGGTTTTGTATTACAGCTGTACTACAAACATGAATTAAAATGATGAAAATTTGCCAGAGTGCCATATAATCTTATAAATGCAATCTGAACGCAGTCATGATGTGGATTTACTCTCCTTTTCTTGCTTCAAACTTAAATGTGTTCCTCCCTAATACTGCAAAAAGGTATTTGCCATTACTTCTGTGACAACATACCAAGTACATCAGAACCAAGGGGCACTGTGGACAGAATGAGGGGAAGTGATCTGGCATCCAGACATTTAGCAATGAAACAAGAAGACAAGAGTTTGCTTTATCATTCCCAGAACATAAAGATATTGTGGGAGGGATCACAACATCATGACCTCTTCAAATGATTGTCTCTTCCCTTTCATTAAAATACTTTATTCCTTGTTTGTGACTCCCTTTAAGCCCTAAATGTTAATTCAATACCAGCTGGAACATTTCAAATTACAATATCCCAATATGACTGAGCCTAGGACCTAAAGGAACAATGATATATTATCAAAACATGAGGGAACTTAAAAAATCTGAAACCTCATTTAAGAGCTTTACATCAAATTTGTCCATGAAAAACTGTCCTTTTAACTTTTTTCCCTCTGGTGTGAGTCAGTATTTGTGTCATATCCTTTATACGTCAGGCTTTGCAAAGCTTCTATTACACAAGTATTTTGATTGGTTTAATTTTGTACTAGAAACTTTGCACCAATGTAAGTACACCATAAAAAATTGGCTGAACTCCTATGCCTGATGGCTTTTGACTGGGTCATCCAAAACATTTTCTGGAGCTTGGTATGCCCTACAAACATAATGAAATCCTGAAAGAATATAAAATAAAAATACAAATCTGTATACAATGACACTTGTAGTGCATAGCAAACTGAATAAACCTTCTATCACTCTGGTTTATAAACCAGATTAAAAACTGTATTAATTTCTCTGTTCTGCATTCTTTGTGGTTTCCATAAGGCCAATGTTAACAAGCCAAAATTTAAAAGTAATTGAGAAAGGAAGCCTTTGATTGGTTGTAATGCTACAAGGGCTTGCATCATTATGATTGTACCTCTTTATTTCCAGAACATATGCAAACTCACACTGATTCAATATGTATGGTCCACATAAAATGCTATATTAAAAAAAATTCCTAAGTTGCCCCGTGTAACACTTGAAATCTGCTCTATGTCAGAAGTAAACATGCTCATGCAACTTTAACTCAATCCCCTTCATGCACAGGCATTACAACACAATATGCTTTCTGATCACAGGATTAAGATTTTTTCCACAGGATTCCTGCCTCATCCACTAAGCAGAATAAAAATGATTATTTACAACTTATTTTAACAGCATCGCCTGGTAAAATTGCTGTCTTGATGCCCCTGTCTGGGTGGATCTGATTTAAAGCACTGAACCCATCAGGAGTTAATGTCCTCTCTTTTGTTGTTGGAGGAGGGATTGGTTTGGTGGTAGCAGAGGTTTGCTGACTTTGTATCATTTCCTAGCGGGGCAGTTTTTTTGGCAGTAAATGTAGGAAATTGCATACCGTGAAAACTAGCAATCTACAATGTGAAAGCTCAAACATTACAAGATTTATTTCCAGTGTTTTTTAATGTAACTCTCTCAGCTTGTCTTAGGCATCTAATGTCCTTTTTTTTTTTTTTTAAATTGTGCTTACATTACTAAGGGGTACATTATTTATGCGCTGCTGGTTCATCTTGTAACTGTGGATATGACATCTCTATATATGAATGGCTAGAAATATGACAGTGCTTATGATTTTTCAATGGACGTTAAAAGGACACTGAGTTATTAACAGTGGATGCAAATTCTATTAACAATCATTACATCATAATATTTTAAATAATGTGTTTGTTTCAAACAACCAACAAAGCCTATGTGCTGGCAATGTAACTATTTGTATTGCTTATGCAGTCCAAGCATTTGAAAACAAGGAAATTAAGAACCTAAACGTATTATTCAACCTACGTAGATCACAGAAGACAGTAGCCTCATAAAAGCTAACGAGCATTTTACCAATGAGTACATTAAAATCAAAGTCTACACATAACAAGAAAATATCTTTCATTGGCATCCAAAACAATCTTACATGGATTACTTTTTTCGACATTTTTTTATGCAATTCTTAACTGTTCTCTTTAATGGAAGGCTTCCGGTGATAATTGTTACTAGTTGTTACTACTAATATTTTGTTGAATTACTAATAAAGGCACAGTTTAATCAGGCAGCAGCACATTTACGGTATATTTCTTACAGTTTTCTTTTCAAATTAATCAGTGCCAAGTCCCTGTCTAGCAATACCTTTGAAAAATTTTGAAAGGCACTTGGTTTCTATTTAGCCCCCTAATTATGCCTTAAAAGCCCACCAGGACTCTAGGCCGAACTTCAGTGAGTATCACTCCCTTGAGTAAACTCAGAATCTCAGTTTTGACTTTCTCACACCCACTTCCAAGCCCTGCACCTCGCATATCGAGACACATCTGAAGTCATGCAACTGACACCAGAAACTAAAAGCTGTTTCCAAAGATCGTCAAGCATTTAACCTGTCACATTGACTTGATGTGCTTTTTGCTAGCTAGCCAACAATCACAAGTCACTACTGTGACCAAAAGTAACATCTAACGAGCAAGGTAACCTTGAAACTGCACTGGAACAGGATTCTAAATACTCGTGTTTCCCACTATGCTGAACTGGACACATACTGGAAACTGCAATAATCTAATTTAGCAACTGAATCCTCTTCAAGAAGATAAACAGAACAACTTTTTTTCTAAAATGCTGATTTTGCAGAGCAGGTCTGCGTTATCTAATAATGGGCTACTTTAAAGCATGAAATTAACCTGTGTTACTGTAACTCTCTGCAGGAGGAAGAACTCAGCTGCAGCTCATTTCCGAAAAAAATCCCAGTGCTACATAATCCGACTCTGCCGTAGGGAGGGCAGAATCCACTCCTTCTGAGAGCGAGAACTCAAAATGACATAGTCTTCAGGCATTGTTGGAACACCTTTATCAGAAGGCTACAGGCCAGCAGTTTTTAATCCTTAGCAGTCAGATTCTTCTATCAAACGTCAAGTGCCTCTTGTGAAAGACTTGGCCCGTGACCTGAAAGTGACTACTCGTGTTAAAGGCATGAGAAGCTGTTAACATGAAATCCAACTTTTGAATCTGCAAGTTATTGACGAAGAATTTATTTATGAATCAGACTGCACATCTGACATGAGTAAAAGCTGTAAATTTAACTAAACATCACGCACATTAAAGCACTTTGCAGCATCAATCTACACAGTTACTCGTGTACTATCAACTGCTTAGATATGGTGAAATATCAATACACAATACAATGACAAATCGCAAAAACTTTTATGTGGGCCAAAAGAGATTGTTTGCAAGAACAATGTGAAAGGATTCCAACGCATATCAAATTATCATCTTACCCGCGGCAGATGACAGAGGGGCTGATAATAGGGTCTGACAGGCTAGGTGCACTCTGAGTGGCAGTTAAGACTTTGTGTGGCTTTAAGCCTTGCTTGGTGTCAGTATCTGTAGAGTCTGGAAATGATGCGGAAGTTGACTTTCCAGTAGGACTTGTGGCAGGCGTCCCCTGAATCGGTGAATGGCATGGGGAGGTGAGAGGTGAGATATTTTGTGGGACACCTGGCAAAAGAAGAGTCTTGTCAATTAGCAGAAGAGGCAGATGGTTATATGAGTTCACTGGGCAGAAACAGTCCTCTCAAGATGCGCAGGTACCAGCACAGCTTCCAAAAGGAAAGAGAAAACCCTCCTCCACTCTGAGCCAAGCCCACAGGTGTCACAGAGAGATGAAACTCCATTAATACCAGCCACTTCTACATGCTGAAGATCTGGCCCAAAATATGAAACATATTCTCCCTGTTGAGTAGGATGCACTAACTGACAGGCATGAAATGAAAGGCATGCGTTAGTGGCACGATTATGGGTATCAACATGTCCTAGCGACCAACAGAGACACCAAACTCCAAACAGGCAGTTCCCAGACACATATCCAATTTCTTGTTGCTTCACTGTCTCCATCTGTAAAGCAGGGACAAGAAAGGCTTACACATGTTCCCAACAAATTTGAATTTCAACATGTGTGAAGACTAGAAATAAACAAAAAAAGTGCAATATTTAGTAGTCATACATTACAGAAATACAAAATACTGCACTTATTGTGCTATTTCTGCATTCCTCACAGATTTTGGCCTCCATCTTGTGCAGCTTGAGTTTAGTTTTCAATATCTGCTGCTCACTATGGGAGACTTGTGACCATTACCCGTACATGGTATTCTACTCCTGAGCTAGTGTATGAGAAACCGCCAAGATCCACACATACGAACACTGGCAAGACGTATTTCTCTCTGTCCCCAACTCTATCTAAGCACCACTGCCAAGATGAAATTCATCAGCCAGTACAGCGTTTGAGACAAAGTTCCCCCTTCTCTTTGAATCCACTTTACGTTTTCTAGTCTCAGACAAAAAGGTCCCATTCACAACATAGTGCAGGGGGCCAAAGAGAATCTAAAAAGAAAATGCAAGTAAATTGACTTAACCTCCTGAGCTTTGTTCTGAAGTTTGTAGGAACTCAGTCCTAGTTCATTTACCATGTTCATCTTCAAAGCCAAATGACATAAAGAGCTTGGGAATTTTAACTGGTTCTATGTTTGAACTGTGCCCACTATCTAAAATGCAGTAGAGACACAAAAATTATCTTAGAATAAGGCACTATGTTGATCTAAGTTTATGAAATACTAACCTTGCAGTAAATATGTGTACAGTTCCAGTGTTTTTTCCTGATAACAACTTATTGTGATATGAGGTTAAAGTATTATTTACTGTTGACAATCCAAGCGTCAAAAATAATCTCTGACAGTTACTACACTATAATTTTGAGATATTCGGCATCTCCCACATTTTGATAACGATATTTCTTCAGCAAACATGTGGTATGTATTACCGTGTTAATTCAACAACTGCAACGAGGATATTATGCTATTCTTGAGATCAGAAACCTACAGCCTATGGAATAATTAAAAAGTTATCAGATGGCCATGACATATGGAAATTGCTTGAAAATACAGAAAGCCTCTGTATCACATTTACTGATCCATTGAGATGTCTGCTTTCCATCTAGCAAAAATATGTCTTTAAAAACATATTAGTTGCACAGGGGATTGACTTGGATTATTATCTATCTTGGAGCTATATTTTACCAGGTAATCTTTGTGACCATTAGAGAATACAATATATATGGTCATCTTTCAGCAATTTAAAGCAAGCATGGGAATTTAAACAGCAATTTTCATAATACTGTTTCTAATGACATTTGATTTCCTACTGCTAGTTTGGGCTTCTATCTCTCAAAATATTTTTGGTTGCGTTTGTTTTAGAAGAGTAATTTGCAAGGGCAGGTAACCAAAAATAAATTTACCAGGAAAATGCAAACCTACTTTCAATAATTAGACATTTCACCACTTATTGGAAAAAGCAAGAGAAAACATATCTTGCTACAGCAAAGAATTTTGAACAATCAGCATAAAAGAAAATGAACAATACAGGGAGAACTTTCAAGTTCATCCATCTGCTTAGGTCCTCCAGAAATTTTACACACGTGCGGTGTTGAAAAAGTAAAACAGTAACTTCAAAGTGATGTGAAATTACATATGAAAACACTTGAGTTTACCTCGGAATTTTGCCAAAATAGGTATAGCTAGGAGTATATTAAAATCCTAATTCTTCATGTATAATTAAAGACACATTTTGTAAATTTAGAGATTTACAGATTTCTCTAGATTAATTTCTATGAAGAATTATTATATATTGCCCATGGAGCTAGCATATAAAAGTCTAATTTGTATTAACTAACATAAATTGATGCAATTCTTTAGCTGGAACACAAAACCAATTTACAATTAAAAGTACATGATTGCAAACAGTCTAAACCATCAAAATATCAGTCTTCTACATAAAATGCTAAGCCAAAATTTTTACTCATGTTAATCAGTGCCCCTAGGGATTCCTTGTGATGGAGCAGAGCTCTCTCTTCATCATTGGGGAGCTCGTGCTGTTGGCCAACAGAGATGATTATTAACACTTTCTGGAAGCAGAAGAGACTAACTGTAAACCTAAGTGATAGGGTTGGTAAGTGTCATTTTCAGTGTATAAAAATTACACACACACATAACCCCCTTTTCAACTTAATGGGTTAATCTCTGAAAATCACAGGTTCACGTTGGATTTATTTTTTTTGAAAACAAATGCCTGGATTCTTAATACTATATCTCCCATCATTTTCCAGTTTCAATTCTATTCATTTGCCTATATGCCTATTATCTTTTAAGATAATATTGTATTACTTAATACTGTGGTATAACAAAGCAGTTTCTGTAAAAGAGGAGATTAAATAAACTCTTCAGTTTGAAAAGGAGATGAGATGTGACAGCGCTAGATATGCAGAATAATTGTGCAGCCATATCTTCAAAGTCATCTCTTAAGTTTCGGTTCTCTGACTTTTCCAGTGTCAGGCCTCAGGCACCTATCAATTTCCATCTGATGTCTGGGTGGTCAGTATCTTCAAACAACATTGTCTCAACATTATCCCATGTTTGGAAAAAAAAATAACCCAAACAGGTGATTTCAAAAAGGAAGGCCTTGTGATCATTTTTAATTACAGGTTAGAGCATGGGCAAACATTACTTATCCTGCATTTGTACAGGGATGAGAACCACATTACTGTGAACTAAGACTGATCCATGGCTGTCATAGTGCATATTTCATTATCAAATAAGAAGACACCTTCTTAATTTCTTTCCCTGAGTTAAAACAGGAGTAGTTTCTTTAAAGGCTATACTTACTGAGTAACACCCCCCATATTTCTCATCTCTAATATACAGTAAGAACTAGCTGGACTTTCTCAATAACGAATATACAGAGATAGACCTCTGAGTTACAATGGCTGTGTCTTGGATATGTTTGCTTAAGAAAGGTCAGTTGCTGCCTACAGCTCTGAATGGCATTATGGAGACTGTGCTTCAAGAAATCTCAGTCAATATACACAGACAGTTAATTTAACTAATGTTATAGAAAACACTGTTCTTAGCCCATTTGTAGTCAAGGGAACTACGTGAATATAAATCACAACATGATTTAGTATCACACCTGCCACATCATGTCATGACTAAACTCTATAAATCATAAAAGTCAAAACATTTTCAGTGGCATCACTATGAGCTATAGTATTTTAAGCCACTGTTGGGTTTTCTTTTCAACAAAGGAAATAATTATATTTATATTGATAGAAAAATAAGAAAAGACATAGACTGGATAGAGACCAAAAGCAGCTGCACGTGCTAGTCACAGGCAAGCAGCTGAGCAAGACTGACGGAGCCACAGACACCCACTCACCTTGCCGGCTCTGCCTTTTGGCATTCAGGTGGTTGGTAGAAGACATAGCGTAGGAGGTGGAGAAGGACCTGCTCTTTGTGATTGTCATCAGAATTGAACTGTTCCAAGAATCAGCACTGCAAAACCAGAGCACAAACAAACATCGTCTGAGACAGCAGAAAGTCTAAATGGCAGCTCTTAAGAAGTTAGAAGCCACAGCAAGACGTATGTGATACTGAGACAGCACAAAATCTGACGAGGACAACAGCATCTATCTGCTGGATGAACTGCTATTTGTGAGGCACTCAGTATTGTATTCTGTAAAAATATTTACAATGCAGATACTCCAAAGCCGGACTTCCTTCAGTGCTGAGGTTTTTTCACTTTATTTATATGAAGATGTCTTCATTATGTGGTTCTGACAGTACAAAGAGGCTCAAAAGCTGACTTGAAATCAAGGCAAATCTATAGTCTGTTTTAACTCCTCCTTACAACAGTCCAAAGTTCTCAGTGTAAATGAAAAGTCATCCTCCTTGACTCCCCTGCTACCCATGCCAGGCAGATACCCAGTATCACTTTGGGCACCAGAGGAGCTCATCGGGAGACTGGAAGAGGCTCTGAAGAGCCCTGTATTGCTCTTGCTGGTGGCGTGCCTCTTCTCTGGGCAAAGCGCCTCATGCTCTAGCCAATTCAAACACATGCTGCATCTCAAAAAAAAAATAATCCTGTTGACAGACCCTCAAGACATTGGTCACTGATCCAAGAGAAACTCAGTCGAGGAAAATAGGGTGCATGAGTCTGTGTGTGTGGGGAACAAATGCCTGTCCTTTACAGCAGATGGGCACGTGCTTTTATATATTTATAATTTCTGCGTATCAGAAATGGCCAAACAGTTCTGTAAAGCAGAACTGTATTTATCATTGTTTTCCTGAATGACACTCATCAAATGTCAGCTTCTTACAAGGCCACATCATTCATTCTTATCATGAGGCCTATGACTTCTCTGGACAGATCCATTAGGCTGTTCAGGCTCCACATTTCTCCTCATAGTCTTACATCCAAGTGATGAGATGACATGCAAGGCAGAAGACAGCCTTTTAAAGCACTCTAGCCCCCGCTGAACTTGATAAAGCAAGACAAAAACAACCAACTTGAAAAAAACAAAGTGTTCTGGAAAAAAAAAAGCATGTAACGTTGTCTTAGTTGTACAAACACCTTATTGTTTTGGAAGAGCAAGCACTATATTAAAAAATATTAGCTGAGTGTCTTTGTTGGCCCAAATTCCTATAATCCATGATGAAGTGAGACAAAGAAAGAATCCAGCTGTTTCTCAAATTATTTTGTTTGTTTTGTTTTGTGGGTTTGCTGCTTAATTGACAGGAAGAATATAACACATTGGGACACCGTAAAGTAAACCAAAACCAAACCAAACCATAATCCCCAAAGCACATCCTTTGACTTCTTAAGGAAGAACCACTGGATATGCACGTGACTGAGGGAAGGAATATGGAAACTGTTACTTTTCCCAAATTATTTGAAGCTATAAGAGGACCACATCTTAACAGTTCAGTGACACGTGGACAGAAGAATGCACGTTTACTAATCTTAAACAAAGACTGAAGGGGGATTTCTGCAAATATGTGATTATAGAGATCTAGAGGTACTGTCCCAGAATGAGAGGAACATGTTGCAGGTATTGTAACTGAAGAATCTGCCACAGGGTAATTCCAGTGTCATTTCCCCTCTCCTATCCTTCAAGCCATTAAATGCTCCTTTCTCTGTGACCTGTGGCCCGCTTGAATTATGTACAGGGAAAGTGGCAGATAATCAAGATTTTTTTTCTCCTTCAGTTCAAAATTATTTTCCTTGAAAGCAAAGCTGTATTGGTCTGCCAAAATTTTTAAAGCCAGACTTATAGGATTCATTTTTCCCCTATCTGGAATACACGTTGTTTCTCCTACTGTAAAATAAGAACGGCAAACAGTAGGCTGGGAGGCTTGACAGAGCTATAATTATACAATTGGTGACATTAACATAGGAAGAATGGATAGCCTGCTTAGTTGGCTCATCATGTAGAGTTATATAACAACGGTAGAACAAGACCAACAATAATATTTAATTGCTCTCCTTCTCCCTCTGATTCCCATCATAGGATGCTTACATACTATGTGAGAGTCTCGGATCAACAGCATAAATCAAATGCAGCCTGGGAACCAAAGGCTGGTGACTGAATAACATTTCCATTTGGTTATAACTTCTTCATATTTACTTTTACGGATATATATGGGACTCCTCACAAAGTGAACTTTGGCTAACCGCGTATTTTTCTTGCACCAGACACTCGGTGTGTACTCTGCAGACTGCCTTGAGCACCTATGCTCCCTGCACAAGAGCCTCCTCTATGGGAAAGGTTTACGTGTCTGGAAGAAAGGCCGACCAAAGCAGCTCTCCGGGGCTGCATTCACCCAGGCTATCCAACAGCAAACTCTAGGGATGTTGGGGCTTCTCAGGTTCTACCTTTCTCTCCACTACTGGCACCGAACTTTGAACTGCAGAAAAAACATTTGAGCCTTTTGATATCATGGCTCTGAATTCTCTTTATTGAATTTGGTGCTTTTGCTCTGCTCTTCCTTCCCCCATAGCAAAGCATGTCTCCACACTCCTCCTCTCCAAGATCACAGCCCTTGCTGAAGTGGGGAGGGGACCTGAAATTTATTCTCATAGAGTGGCACCCTAACTACCACACTGGAAAACTGGCTGCCCTCCACCCTTCCTTTGAAGGCTCTGCTCCTTTCTGACTAGAATAGAAAAATATTCATGGAACCAGAAAGGAGAAAATCCTGTTCAAACAGCTATGAAACATATCATAGTTAACAGTGCCTGGGACCCAAGCCTCTCTTCTCACAGAGGAGCACCCTTCCCACAAGACTAAGAGCCATTCAGCTCCTTGTTTCACTGGTTGCTACTGGATTATCTGCCACAGCCCTCGTGAGGGGCCAAATGGAACTCACCTCAGGCATTCTCATAGCATGAAAGTCCCAAAATGTGAGGTGCCTAGGTCTGAATGCCCTCAGGCAGAGAAGAAACTTTATTAGGGTAGCTCTCTGCAAATGCCCTAAACCAGTCAGCTGCTGGCTGTAAGCAGGTGAGCAGACACGACTTCTCTCCCTGTCATGGGAGGCCTATGTATTTCATGATACTGGCTCAAGTATCAGGCTCTGGGAAACAGAGAATGGGTAAGAGTGAGCATGGAATACCTAACTAATACAGTAAATCGTAAGGGAACATAGCCAGAAAAAAAACCCTGTCCCTTGTGCTTCTGGGTAACTTTGAAAGACTGTGACGGACATGCTTTAGGAAACTGGAACTAAACTTCTTTTTGGGCACAAAATTGAGTAGGTAGGTACCTCAGCCTATGCAAACCTCTTTGTAGATCTAGTCTTCTGTTTCTACGACACTGTATGAAGGTAACATTGCGTTGTGTATGTCACAGACTCTTTTTAGTGTACAATTCCTCCAGAGATTTTGCTGAAATCCATTTCAAGGCTTTATTAATTATTGTTCTGTAGTTGTGACTCTTCCAGCACCATTACCTGCTTCCATAGCCCTTGAAAATATGAAGCATCCTAAATGAATAAGTAAATAAATACATTATAAATAGAAGTGGGCAGTCAGTCTGCACCCCAAGAAAGCAGCTGTGTTTATTCGCTTCTTGTGGCAAATTAGGAAAAGCCTTTTAATTAGATGAGATAGTTAGGATTAAGGACGGGACAGTGAGGATTCTGAATCCCAGTAGCTAAACTCTGTGGTCATGAGGAAAGAAGTGTTCCACTGCAGTGCTTAAAATTAAGGGAAAGTATGGCAACCAACCTGTAAGAGAAATTTACACTGTCTATTTCATTTTCAACTTTGCTTTTAACCTCTATCAGTAAATCTTCCTTTTTAATTTTACTCCTAGATCACACCTTTTTTTTTTCTTTTTATTTTCCCAATGGTAACAAATATACTTGAGGCTTAACTTCTCTCTACTAAATCATGTTTTGACTATTTAAACCAATGTGTTCTATTTACCATCTATTGCTGGTACTGCATTCGCATGAGTTTGTTCAGGGAGCCCTAGGCACTTGTTATATTCTGCAAATAAGTGTGCACCTGGGATGCAGGGTGTGTACAGTGCTGCATCATCATTTGATACTCCATTTCTATGGACAGAAAGTACAAAATCGTGTACTTTTAGGACGGTCCACTTGAAATCAGGGTTTGTGTTATGCAAGTTAGTATCTAGAGGATGGAGAAGCGCTTTATGAACTGGTTTAATGGCAGGATCACATAACTATGTGTGTTGTTAGAAATGATGTTCAACAGCTGGGTTACTTGTTAGAATTGTTTCTTGGCTGGGCAATACCCAGGGAGGAAACTGTTGTATATCAAGAAGACTTTAACCACATATCTTACCTTGTTTCCAATTTTATTGTGTAGTTCTGCACTTTTCCAGCATAAATGTATTTTCTTCCCATTTTGCTTCACAATAATAGGAATAGTTTTAGCATAAGCTGACTAAAATTGGTAATACCATTTCCTTGGCAACACAATTTACAGAAACATGAAGAAGTAGTTCTAACATACTTTGGAGTCAGCATTTTTATATCAGGGACATCATCACACAGAACCAAAGAAATCTGCCCGAAGTGACAGACACAAAAGACAGAGGAGGTAACTTGTAACCTGGATGAAGATGATTCATGAGGTTTGATGCTGGCACTGCGATCCCTTCTCACTGGAGCTGGCTCCAGTGTAGGTAATCCCGTGGCTGATGTTGTGGTGGTCCAAGTTGAGGACACTCGTCTCAGCAGCCCTGGAGGCAAACTTCTCCGTAAGCGCTAGAAAGAAATCAGTTGCTTAGAGTTTATACAGGGTTACAAACACTTTAAACATGCAGAAGAAAAACATTTTCATTTGATTAATTCTTCCTGAGAACACCTAATGAGCTATCTGGTATTATGGTGCCTACCTTCTGTTCAGACACACTTGGTACTTTAAACACTTGGAGTGTCTGGACCATCCTCCCTATTTCAAGTTTAAAAGAAGGTATATTTCTACAGCCCCATAGCCACAGAGATGCAACAGCTGGAGCTCTCACTGGAGTCAGCCAATGTTGATTGTGCTCTTCAAAAATTTTGGTTCTATATGATGTTGCAAAAGGCACTTAAGTGAGTCATCAGGGCCACAAAGGTGACTGAGGGACTGGAGAACCTGTCATAAAAGGAAAGGCTGAAGAGACCTGGCATTCCTCAGCCTGGAGTAAAAAAGGCTCAGGGGTGATCTTATCAGTGTATATAAACACCTGAAGGAAAGGTGTAAAGAAAAAATATGCCCAGGCTCTTTCCAGTGGTGTCCAGTGACAGGACAAGAGGCAATGAGGCATGAATTGAAATACAGGAAATTCCACTGAAATGTAATAAAATATTTTTTACTGTGAGGATGATTGAACACTAAAAGAGGTTACCCAGAAAGGCTGTGGAGCCTACATTCATGCAGATACCCAAAACCCAAATGGACACTCTCCTGAGCAACCTGCTTTAGGTTGAGTCTAGAGAAACCTGCTCCAGGCTCAGCTTCCATGAGCTGAAGGACTGGACTAAGCGATCTCCAAACTGGACTACACAATCTCCAGATACACTTTCAACCTCAGCTATTCTATGATATAAACTGTCATGGATGCTCACAATCAGAGATTTAAGAAAAGAAAGGCTGTAAGAAAAACAACAGAAGGGGAGCTTCAACTTTTTTTTCCTGTTATATCTACCCAATACAAAGATCACCCACTGAAATAAAACTTTCATGCTCAGCGGTATGATGTCTCCTGAAAAACTTACAGAAAGCATCATGGTTCATGGCAGATTTTTCTTGACCACCCTGCATTTTTCTTTCACCTGACTCTTCCTTTTCTCAATTAATAGTACTCACATTGTTTTTCCAAATTTTTGAAGGCAGACAGTGAAAATAAAGGATGATGACCAAGTTTTTGCAGATCCAGATTTGCTATTGCAGATGCTATCATTTTCTAAGATGTTTCCCTTGTAGTTCTTGTGAAGTGCTTATAGTTAAGAACTACAATAAATATATCTCTGTGAGGGAGAGCTTTGACTTTGCCAGAGGGTTAAGAGATATGAGATAGAAGACACTTGTGGTTCTGAAGTTCAAACTTACAGATAAGTATCTTAACAACTATCTTACCCAAAATGCTCAGTGTCAGATGCTTAAGATAAAGACCCTAAACCTATATTTAGAAACTTAAATAAAGTACTACAAACTATTTTATGAACCGTAATACATTTAGGTCACTGAATTCTTCAGTCAAATTAGTCCTCTGTAGCATTAACTCATTTCTTCATCCTTCATTTCTCTTCTCCTCACTAGGTATTATGCAACAGTAAACTGGTATCTGTTCTCTGTGCTTGCTCATGTGATGGCAGTGTTCCTCCACGTAACTTTTCCACTTAGAGCTTAGAATACAGCCATTATAGACATGTACACTAGAATAAACTGGAAAACGTGCTTAACAACCTGTGAACATCCATTTCATACATACAGCTGCTACAAAGGCAAACAGGGTAATAATTATCATCACACTAAAATACATTAACGAAAGAGTCACAAGTGTTATAATTCAGATGCCGGGAAATGCTGGCATGAATGCTGGCTGTGCCATGTGAACTGCTAAAGCATTCGCCTGTGCAATGTCCTCTGCCTATATTTAATTTTACAAGGGAGATTGCAGGACAAAAGTATTTCAGTTTAGTTTCAAAAGTGAAACGTAAGCCTTACAGGACAGCTAATTAGCAACGAACCTACAATTCAAACTGCTTCAAAGCTGACGTGTTCTTTCTAGTTTCTCACTTACTAAACGTGAGTGGTTAGCAGCAGTTATTGCCTGTTGGATTCCCGAGCATTCATAAAGTAATCTGTCAAGGCAGTAATATATACTTTTTTTGTTCAGTCTTCTTTTTCTTCTTAAGACTATTTCTCATGAGCTCACAGTGTTTGTCATACTAAGTATTCTGGTGATATTTTTTGTTTGTTTGATATACAACATTTTACACTTGGTCCATTGCACCTGGAGGTCATCAACAGACTTCTTCACTGATTTCTATAGTTTCACACCTCTAGCTAAGGGATGGAAGACAAGACTGAAATTCATAAAGAATTTCAAAATCCATATATGAGGTTCCTCATATTACTACTTAATTCCCTACTGTTAATTGACCAGAATAGTCACCCCACATGCACTTGCTCAAATCTTTTGAGTGGGAGTGGAATATCTTTGTGAGAAGTAATGGGACAGACTTGTGAGTCTGGATGCCAAAAGACTTTTGCTTGCCCTGCTCCCCATCATGTCTTCTCTCTTAAGCTCCAGCCAACACCTGTGAAGAAATATGCACACCACCTATGTGAACTACCCTGTGTCCAACATCATCTTCTAAACATGACAGAACCAAAGTTAACCTGCCCACGAGTTGAAGGACACACAGGAGTTTTCTCACTACAAAACCAACAGCCTACTTAATTGTCCTTTTAATAGTACAGTATGATTAGTGCATAAGATGTGAATCTGAAGCAAACAAGCAAAAAGTAGAGAGAAATATCCCACTAGTCCAGTGCTGCCCCTTTAGGGAGAGCCGAGTTATAAGATGATGGACAGGATCCAGTACTCACCTTGGGAATAGCTAGTTTCTCTCCTTTCTCCGGACATTCCTCTGAGTCGGAGCAGGTGTAGTTCTCACTGAAGGACACCAAAGGGTTCACCCGTGGCTTGTGGATGGCCTGGAAGGTTAACTGCGTATTAAGCAGGTTGCTCACTGTTCTCAGTGAAGTACACACATTGGGGGGCAGCGAAGGATCTGCTAGAAGGTCTGTAATGAGTCCATGTGCTTCTCCCATGACAGCAATATCCACTGTGATACTGGTACCAGAAGACTAAACAAGAGAAAAATAATACATGTAAGACAATTGGAGTGAATAACCCGTGAAACAGTATCTAAAGCTATGGTGAACTCCCTCCACAACTTTTGGTAAAGTGGTTACCCACCAAGTGGAAAAATAATAACATGAAATATCTCTTTAAATAACGAGAATCATGTTGACTAAATTGATCATCAGCCATAATGCTCACAGTATGCAAAGAGTTTGGAATTTCATCATATCTGTTTTTCCAGCTTTCACCATCTGCAGCTGACTTAGCCCATCTGAATGAATTGTCCAGGCTCCCTACAGAGAGATAGTCAATGGCCAGGGGCTATTTGCACAAATAATTTCGGAGACATAACTTAGGATGGGAGGGGTCTCTCTTGAGAGGTGCCTTTCTGTTAAATACAGAGGCATCTAGGACAACTAATGTTCAATGCTTATGTTTAGATGAACAAGTATACACTGAGGTTTTAAAAATAACTCCATGCTATTAAATTATAGCATTGTGATATGGTGGCAAAAACACTCTTCTCCAAGCAACTGCATATTGGGCAGCTATACCAAAACTGAAATGGACTAAAAAGTGGATTGTACAATCTATATTTTATTCAGACAGAAGAGATGAGAATAATTACAGATTTGTAAGACCAGTTCAGGTAGTCCTTACTTTCCCTTGGATTTGAAATATATATCTACTTTACATATATCATTTGGAAGAATTATTAACTGGAGTGATGTGTAAGCAGGAATAATACCAAGTAGCAGTTCATATCACTGGTGAATCTTACACATCCTACCCAGTACATGTATATAATAGATCTATAAATCACATACTGCAAGCCAACTGTGGTCCAGGCAAACTGTCTTCATACAGGTAGTCCATCATGCACACAGGTAATCTAACACAGCTGTAGCACTGGGCTTCCAGTGCATGCACAAGAGGGTTGACCCATAAATGCATCTTTGAGATTCTCCAGAAGTTTCTGACATTCAGCAGCTCCAAGTACCATTTGTCCTGAAACCCAGTAGGGCAATATATGGTACATAGGTAACATACATGTAATACACAGTAACACTGCTGCAGCCTATGGCCCACCAGAACAAATATATGGCCATCAGGCCCTTGGGAATAGCTGTTTTGCTCCACTGATACACTCCTCGTGTCCAGCTTCTTGTTAACACAGAGGTAACCTGTAGGACCAAAAGACAGGCCTCCTCACTCACCATCCTCTCATACAACCAGAAAATCAGCCTCCTCTTCCCTCATTTCTTGTCTTTGTCATGATACCAAAGAAAAGAAACCAGAAACTGTTTGATATACTGAAGTGCTATTTCACCCTACTGAAAACAAAAATGGCTGAAGTTCATTTAATGGCTTTTTCATTGCTTAACATCTCAGAAGTGCATGCAGAAGGTTCTGGCAGATGCTAAAGAAAATTCTTAAATTAAAAGACAAGGCTTGGGATGGGAGGAATTAATTATCTATCTTAACCTCAACGCTGAAAAACAGACCAAAGGGGAATAAGGGAGAATACATAATTCAAAGTGCAATAGAAGCCTCATATTTTCAGCAAAACTGCATAATCTACAGTTTGAAATTCTATTAAGCCTGGAGCCTGGAGTTGTTGACTGCCGATCAGAGACAGAGATTAATACTTCAATGAAGTAAACAAGTCTGACTCAGCGGGCCGTAAGCAGAGGCCCAGATTTTGTACAGCAGTACTAATATTTTGCAAAGCAGCCAGCATTGTTCTGCATGATTAGTACCAAGTGGGGGAGGGAGAGGGAAAGCCCTTCTCTTCTCCATGGTGTACTTCTGCCACATGGCCCTGTTATGTCTTGGTGACCCCTGTCTCGACTCTGGGACCCAGCAGATGGGTCTGATTCAAAGGCCAGGCTGTGCTGTTATGTGAGGAACTGGTGCTGAGGCCATGTGGCCCAGGAATGGGGACACCACACACCGGGTCTGCATCCTCCCCGCTGAGCTGTGCCTGCACCTCACCGCAAAGGACAGTCTGCACTCAAATCGAGTTAGGGACTCACACACATAACACGGTAATGCTTCTGCAGCCCATGCCCCACCAGAACGAACCAGTGAAAATGAAGGGATTCTCTCTTTGGAAGAGTGCCCTGCACCTGGGAAAAGCTTCCAGAGCTTGGCAATGGCACAGATGATACCACCTCACCCTCTCTGCACAACGTGCTCTTCATACAGCAAGGTGGCAGGACCTTTTGCATCTTTGATCAAAAGGACCCTACCTGCAGATCCAACACTTTCACCTGATCCCTCACATGAAACCCACTCAGCTACCCCCATTGCCCTTGGGGAGCACAGCATGCCCAGAGAGCTCAGCTCCATGCCTGTAAGGAGGTGGGGGTGCACGCTGAGCACGCCTCACCAGGGCGAGACATGAGGATATGCAACCAGCACAGACTGGCCGGAGTCACCATAAAACAGCCACAGTTGCCAATTTGTGCAATGGGACTTACTGCATTGCACAATAATTCCAAGTGACAGCACAGTACAAGGTATCTCAGAGACATCACTGCGCTGTAGTAAGCTGCTTTAAACGGCACTCGTGTATATCATACTTACAGTATTGTTTGAACTATGTCTAAGCCTCAGAATTCTTAGAATGAGAGCATATATAAAAAGAGAACAGCCCAAGCTTAAATTCCTCTCAAAGAAAGAAGCAGAAGAAGGTAAACAGCGCTCTAATCCACCTATTCCAGCACATTAACACCACATCCTAAACTGCTACAGTTTGCATGCTGTAATTTAATCACACAGAACTTATACACAGGACAAGTTTCTTTCTCAAGCAGTTTGAATATTTTGTCTGTCTCAAGATGAATTTAGAGTACTATCAGACTACTCTGACTAGATAAAATTACAGGTATTAAAGTAATTATTTTCTAAAACTAGTTACAAATTGCATGAAAACATTTTAAAATATTTATTTTTTGTATTCTCTACTACAAAACAGTAGAGAACTGTGTATGCTTTGCAAACCGTTAGAAAGTAAACTAAAATGCATTTCCCTAAAGGACAATGAAACCTGGAATTTTTTATAAAATAC